>NC_089754.1:13627802-13965302 GCF_040412425.1 Macrobrachium rosenbergii
ATATTGCATCAGAAATGGAATTGCAAATGTCATATACCAGCACAGTTTACAATACTGAGCAACTTTTTTAAAAATTTGCAAATATTTTTATACCTGGAATATTGTTGTTTCTTGACCACATTTCCATATTACAAAATTGAAGAAATTATTTAACTTTTTCAGATATTGCCTAGTGATGACCCATTTGATGCACCAGATTTCAACACAGTTGAGTACATTAATACCAGATTTCCAGCAGAGCAGTCTCTTCATCACATTGATGATGTTTTGGAAGAAATGAGATTGAGAATAACTTCAACAGATGACCAGATCAGAACTGTTGTTAGGTCATTAACTAATGTAGACCAGGTGAGTATTTTTTCAAGGTGAAAATGCTCTGTGTGTCTTGGTCATTATACTCTACAGGAATAGTGATTTACTTAACCTGAATCCATGAAATGTTCTGTATTTGTAATCACATAAATTTTGAATTATCATTAAGTAGTGAAATAAGCTATTATGAGGACAACAGGAAGAAGCAGTCCAAGCAAAGAATTTGGCAATTCTATTAGATGATGGAGTGATTTTGAACAAAAGTGTTAATCATATTTGTCTGATCACGGTCCTTTTACGATAGCCTAAATGTGCACCAGCTCATGATTCAAGCACACCCAGAACCTGAAGAACACGCTTCCCAGTTTGCCATTTTCAATTGTGGACTCCAGAGTGCCTAGTGTGTGTGTCACCTGGAGCTCACCTGTTTAGTTTGTTCCCAGAATTTTCAAATTGTCATGCTCATTACATTTTGAATTTGCCTCAGCTTTGCCATTTCACTCCTATCAGGAAAGCTAAAATTAAAGCTCACAGAAAATTCTTGTGTGTGCTCCATTACTGATACTTGTATGGAGTGTCGTGATTGGTCTCCAGACCAGTGGATGGGATTTGCTGGATAGAGGAAATCCAGGAGGGCTGCCCGTCCGTCATCGGAGGGGTATTCTCCTCCAAGGACACCGGGTAGCTCCCTGTCTCCTCACGTTGTTTCTTCCTCATGTAGGGGAGAGGTCACTCCCCGTGTTCCCCTGTTGCTTCGGCAACAAGCAGATCACGGGGGAGGGCGGAGGCAAATCAAGATCGCTCAAGGGGCTTCTTCCGTTTGGTCAGGTGGAGAGCAATCTTCCCCTGGGCAAAGGGGAAGATCGGGAAGACGTTTTAGAAGCTTAGAGACCTCTGACCTTCCCTTGGTCTTCCCGGGGAGCCATCGGTGGGGGCTTGATCTCACACCTTTGTACTTCAAAATTAGCTCCTGTCTCAACTGTTTCAGTGACTGGAACTACGGTTTCAGTCACAGAATCCAGAGGAACTTCCACTTTGGTCATGGCTCCATCTTTTGTTCACCTGGTTCCTTCAACTTCTAAGCCCCCTCTGATGTCTCCCGACACCAAGGATTTCCTAGACGAGTTGTTGAGGATATATAGGTGCGACCGCAAAAGGACATCGAAGAAAAGACCCCATTAGCACTCGTCTTCATCATCGGTGTCTTCGTCACCTGCCTTCACCTCCTCCCTTTCTTCTCCCAAGGGTCGCATTATGCGAACAGACTCGAGGAAAGAGAAGGTTGCTGCTCTCAACCGTAAGAAGGCTCTGCAGCCCTTTCACAGTATGTCCTCTTCCACGGAAGAAGGAGTGGGATCTCTCTACAGCTCTCCCTTGTCCCCAGATAGGGAAACCATGTCTCGTGTCCCCACGGACACCCGAAGCTTTTGAACCAGTGAGTGCTTGGACCAGCCACGATGCGGCTCCCACGAGCACCAAGTCCATGTATGTGGTTCCCCGACGTTCACTTACTTCCAAGGCACTGTTTCCAAACAACAAACATCTCTTATGTCTAGTGAAGAACCTGCTGCATGGGGCTCCAAGGACTTGTCCTGGAAACTCTCCCCATTACGGACCCATGTGTAACAACATCACCTGTCGTACACCGCGCCTCGGATGCTCCGACCCATCACTGAAGGGTCTTCCGCCTGAGTTCCCACAGACCTGTGTGGTTACAGTAAGTGTTCTGGGTCTCTGGACTTTGATGTGGCTGACAAAGAGAGAGTGAGTATACAGCTTGCAGGCGCTGCTCCCACACCCGCAACTCTGGTGACCCGAGATGTGGCTCCTACGAACCGTGCCATGGTTGATCGGAGGTCAGAGTCCTGTGATGGCGATGTTGACATGGAGGAGGTCCCTCACTCAATCTTCTTTGCGCATAGAGGCCTCGGCCTTGGAGAAGAACACAGCATGTCATTGGTGCAGCCCACGCTCTTGCCCAATGGTATGCGATCACTCTCCTGGGAGCGGGTCCCCCACACATTCACATGAAGAGGCATACTCTCCTTGGGATAGCTTCCAAGCATGTTCGTGTCAGTGTTTGCTCTTCCCCAGGGACGACCCCCATTCACCTTCGCATGACAGGAGCTCTCCCAGACCTGTGCATCAATTGTCACCATGGGTTGACAATCGTTCACGGCCTTCCTCTCCTGCCGGGACTTTGGCCTCCGGTAGGTTTGGGAAGGGCTAGGCCTCTCTCACCTGTTCCTTCAACCTCCTGGGGATATTATGGGAACCGTGGAATGGACAGGACTCGGATTGACAATCGGGAGTTGGTTTCCCACCTCATCCCTTTGTACACCCCCGGTTCGGTCTTAGGACCGGAACAGACTTGTGTATGGGTGTCAGAGAGAGGTCATGGAGGTTCTAATGAGGGTCTCTCACCTGCAGAGAGAATAATTCAGGAAGACCGTGACTTAGAAGGGCCAGAAGGCCCCCTCCCCAAGGACTCGGACACCCCCGAGCTGCAGAGGCACCGAGAGAAATTCCTCCCTGGCACAACCTCCTTTGCCAACCCCATGTAGAGAGGTTCCACCAGTCCATAGAGTCCCCATCCCTTCATAGTTGGAGACTATCCAGCATCTCCTGCGAGCAAGAGGCTTTTCTCATCAAACAGCATCAGAGATGTCTGGATATCTTCGGAAATCCTCTGTGGACACCGACCAAGGGAAATGGGCCATTTTCCATGGTTGGTGTCACGGAACGGGTTTCTCTCCAGTTAGAGCTAAAACTATTCAGCAGGTAGTGGACTTTCTCTCTTCCTCTTGGGAGATCTCCATGTTGATGAGAAGCTTTGAAAAGTCTGGCCCTCCCAGGGAACTCAGGTCCCCTGAGTGGGATGTGACTTTCATCCTTCAAAGCCTGACCCATGCACCTTACGAGTCCCTGCGAGTCATCAGACAGAGATCTGACCCTCAAGACTGTATTTCTGCTTGCCCTGGCATCGGCGAAGAGATTAGACAAACTCCAAGGTCTTTCTTACAATGTTAAATACTCGAGGGGATGGGGATCTGTTTTGTTCAAATTTGTCCAGGAATTCGTAGCGAATACTCAGAATCTGTCGGTCCTGACGTTAGTTTCGAGTCCTTCTCGATCCCTTCCCCAGAGGACTCTATAGGTAATGAACCAGACAAGATGCTACTTTGTCCAGTTAGAGTACTGTGGTGTTACCTTAAAAGAACTTGATAGCTCAGGCCTGGGTGTCGACGACTTTTTGTTGGCACTGGCAAGACCAAGAAAGAGGTGTCCAAGAACACAATCTCTTTCTGGCTTCATGAGATTATCAAGTAGGCATAATCAATATCAAACGAAGAGGATTCGGGTACGTTCCTGCCCAGCGCTCACAAAGTCAGGGGCATCGCTCCGTCCCTCGCATTCAAGAAAAACAGTCAGTGCATCAGGTGCTGAGAGCAGGAATGTGGTCGCATCAGACGACATCCACCTCCTTCAACCTGAGGGACATTGCCCATAGGTCCTCGGACACCTTTTCCTTGAGTCTTGTGGTGGCTGCTCAACAGGTTGTGTAGCTCATCCAGTTCCCTTAGCAGGACAGGTAGCATCTGGTCTAAGATGTACGGTTGCAGAAATGAGAGTGATTGTGTGTGACTGACCCCCCCTCCTTTCCCTTTCTCTACCTCTCCTCTTCTGATGCAGGTGAGTAGTCAGCCTTTCTATTTTTTCCATAGTCATGATCTAATAGAAGCAAGTCCTGCCCTCTCTAGCAAGGGAAGAGAGGAATTGGTAATAAAACTAACCTGTTTCTTATCTTAGCTTTTTGTCTCCGACATAGTGTTCTTCCAAGCCTTTTTCGAAGTAATGTTGCTTCTAAACCCATTACAGTATTTTGAAAAGCCCAGAAGTCTGACAGTCTAGCACACAATTGTTCCCCCGGTCAGAGGCATGGGACTACTTCCTTTGCTCGACATTACGCAACCAGGAAAAAGTCCTAGGTGAGGCAAACCTACAGTCAGTTATGAAGCTTACTCAGATCCTCCCACCATTCAGTGAGTCTTCCTATATATAGTCCTAGGGTTTGTATTCGTGTAGGAATAAATGACAAATTTGGAAGTAATTTGTATTTTTCCTAACATACAAACCTGAAGTCTTTAAATACATTCCCCACCTCTAGCCACCCCTCATTCTGTTGTCATTCTAAAACAATTTGATATCAGTTCAAACAAAAATACACCCCAAATCATCATCCCAAAACACCCTAAGTCATCTTAGATTACTATCTGCTTACAACTGTTACTCTTATGGATATATGCCCCCTAAAATGCTTATAACAGTGATTTACTAATTTTAAAATATTAATATTAATGTAAACAGCAAAATATCTATAAAATGTTTAATACAAATTAAATAAATCTTCAATACAAATTACTGTAAATAAATCTGTCTTACAGAACATTTGACAACTAATCAAGTTACCCCTGTATACATAAGCAAAGCTGTTTTCTCTTATAGTAGTGAAGTTGTCTCATTTTGTTTATATATTGGTAAAAACAATTAAAATTATCATTAATTTGCTTTTTTCCTTATGGTAACACTGTTTATTCACTAATTACAGGCAATCCCCGGTTATTGGCGAACCGGTTTTTTTGGCGGCAATTTTCAACTCTGATATGTGCCAATTTCCGCGTATCGGCGCCGATAATCGCATATTGGCACCGATACATACCTAACAGAGGCGCTGATAACCGAAAATCAGCAATTTTCAGTGCTTATCGGCCCCGATAACTACCGAAAATCGCCAGTTTCCAGTTATTGGCGATTTTTGCCTGTCGTCACATCGCCAGAACGGAACCCCTGCTGATAACCAGAGACTGCCTGTACTGTATTTTTGCATATTGTGTTCATGACTTAATACTGAATTGTATGATATACAGTAATATAATCTACAGTGTACAGTACTTACATTGTAGTAGTGTTACTTAAAAAATCTTCAAATTAGTGAAATTTCTTCCACGGAAAAGTGAATGTGTTTCACAAAAATCTGTGACAAAATGAAGCGCAAAAAAGTGAAGCACAAAAAGCAGGGTAGCACTGTATAAACATTCTGAGCCCTCTGATGAGGGTACTTCATTTATAACAGTCTTCTGAGGCTCCTAATTCTACTTCACTGAGGTCTGTGACAAGACGCTCATATTCAAATTATTTTACCTTACACAAGCAGATGAAAAATAATTTGCCTGAACTTGTACATGATTTACCTGATGATTTAGCTATGTGTATTAGCTTGTTACCCGTAGCCAGTGGCAGCAAGAACTTGCACCCAGGAATTCTAGTTCAGTTGTAGCAGCTATTGAACAGGTAGATGCACTTGCACCTGTTATTAATGCTACTTGAGGCATTCTCTCTTCTCCACACCTGCCTGTGACCCCAGAGAGCTTATTGCCTCTGCTAGTGAAAAACTAATTTGTGTATGCATATTTCACGTGCTCCAGTGATAATCCCTTGGAGAGATGAGGCTGCTGTTGAATGGTGGAGTAGATTTCAGATTACCTCAGCAGGGCAACTTACACTTTAGTAATGCATCAGATTTGATCTGTGAAGTCTGTGTTTAGAGAGGTAGCCAAGAACCCCTTGGCCTAGCCGCAGTAGCTAAACCTCTCTCCCCTGTAGGATCTGAGGGTTTTTTAATAAGTTTTGAGTTACCTACCTGTAGGACATTAGCAAATGTTGCTGGTGAGGAGCTTAAGTGCCAGGGAGGACTGTCACCTATGGAAGGAAATTCTAACCAGAAATTCTCAAGGGAAATGCTCGTAGTCATACCTCAGTAGAAGGACTTAATCTGTTCCAGTAGGCTGTCCTTTAACCGAACTGTCTATAAACTGTGAATTTTTCCCTTAAGAAATAATGGGAGTTAGATCACTGTAATGTGTTCCAGACCTCCAAAAATACAACAAACAATAGCATTTTAACTTAAATTTAAGAATCTTAGTACTGTATGGGGGAATTATACAAAAAACATAAACATTATATAGATAAAGTAAATGTAAATTTGTGGAAGGTGGTCAAGAAGTTGAAGAGAAGAGAGATGTTATTGTTTGGAAGAGAAGCAACTGTGCATCTGGGGTTGTCTCTCTTTTCTGTCTCTCTTCACATCTTTCTCTTGAGACACTGTTTGTTTCTTACTAAAAACCTGTCGAGTGATGTTTGCTTTTGCCTGCATTTTAAAATGGCCTGAAAGTTAGATAGCATTGTCATTCAGAAAGTTTATAACACATTTTGCATCTGTGTTATTTTTCAAGGAAACTTTGGCCCTCCCCCCCATGTTACCACATTTCTTTTATTAATGAACAAGGGACATCCTCCTTTCCCTCCACTGAAAAAAATTCCCCAACTATTGTCTATTCCTACTCCTTCTGGAGGTCCAGTATTTCTGTGGTGAGCTCCTCTCTTTGCTCTTAGACTAACTCCTTCAAGCCCAGGGACTACCCTAGAGACACAATATCCTCTACAACAAAGCTCAGCCTCAAGCCTTAAAAGTCCCTTACTGTTGCAGCATCTTGCCACAGTTTCCTCCAGGCACAGTTCATTGTCCTGTAAGAGACATCCCCCAGGCTTTGACTTTGAGGCTTATGTGATGGAGGATACTGAAGTAGTTCCAGAATTCTCCATGGGTCAGCTCTGTATCAGAAGTTAGTTCAAAGAGCCCCTATAATAGTGCTTTGTGCTTTGGTGTAGAGTTCCTTGAAATTAGAGATGACATGCTGGTCCATGGGCTGGATGAGAAGAGTTGTGTTAGGGGCACCCTCCACAGCATATTTAATGTATTTTACTTGCATTCCCACTGAGCAGAGTTAGCTTTCCTTCATTGGGTTGTGCCCTGGCATTAACAACTTCTTTTGGATACTGTAGGTCCTGTTTGGCATTTTCACCCAAAACAGACCTGTCTCATCACATTGAAATACTTGTTAGGGAACAGAACCTTCAGCCTTTGTATAGTGATTGAACACTTAACATACTTCTCAGCAGAATCTTTGTCAAAACTGACTACCTCCCCATTCCTCACCTCACTGCATGTACCACTTATCTTCTTGAATTTCTCAAACCACCCATGACTGTCTTTGAATTCCTGAGTGCTATCTCTATTAGCACTTATTTAGGGGTCTTTTGAAACTTCAAAAGATCGGCATTATTTTTCATTCCTTTTCACACAAAAAATGGTCACAGAAATACTCACCAGCTAACTGTTTTCATTTGTCCTAATTAACAACAATTTCTCCACTTCCTCAGTTGTCTAGCTGTTTTGTAACAGATTTCATTCCCTAAGCAACATCAGTCGCTATGATAGCCTCTATTTTTTTCATTATAGTAGAAATTGTTTGTATGGCCACCCCATACTCCTTGCCAGGTCAACCACTTGGACACCACTTTCTTGGTTTTCTATTATTTCCTTTTGAATCTCTCTCTCTCTCTCTCTCTCTCTCTCTCTCTCTCTCTCTCTCTCTCTCTCTCTCTCTCTCTCTCTCTCTCTCTCTCTCTCTCTCTCTCTCTCTCTCTCTCTCAACCTTGCTTGAATCTATACCGTAGCCTTCCTCGGAGTATGGTAAGGAATTAGTTGAAGAAAGATGAAAAAGCAAATAAGAAAAAGTCTCGGTCTCATCATTGTCAGCATTTATTATGACTACAGAAAGGAAAGCTCTAAAAGGAGGAATTATTTTATTGGTTTCAGTTACTGTGTAACATTATATATACAGTACAGTACTTTACAAGCATATGTAATGTTACACAATAACTAAAATCCAGCACAATGCTGCAAATAGAGATATACAATTTTTTTTTATTTGTCTGGTCGTGTCTTTACTAGTATTTGTGTGATGCTTAGAACATGAGTTTTACTAAAAAGATTTTTTATTCTTACAGGATGGACGTGCCTCATTGCTTAATGCCCAGGAAGCCATTGCAGAGCTGTTCACTCGTTTTCAGGATATAAAGGTGAGTGGATTCCTAATGGTTGTAGTAAAGGTTTGTTAAATTTTCATTAGGCTATTTACTTTGGAACACCTCAAGTTTTACTTAATAGACAAATCACCTGTTTTGTTTGCTTCAGTGTCTGATGAGTGCATGGAAGAGATGAGTTCATCTGAGTAGACATGCTCCCTAAGGAATTCAACATCATCCATAATGTTGGCATTCATAACGCTGCTTGATAATTGAAGTGTGCCTTGTTCTTTCTCTGGGATCGACCATGTTTGCACAGTGGAATGTCCCAGAGTAGCACATATTTCAGGTATAACATTGCTAGATATACCAGAGAAAAAAAGCTATACAACTATAGAATGCCAGAGTTACCAATCCTGGATCATCATCCTCATAGATGCTGCATGTCATTTAGAGCAGTGGAAGCCACTACCACAGGTGCTAATCCCACAGACCTCTCTCTCCCAAAATCCTCTACTCTAAGGGGTGCCACAACGGTCCTTCCTCAGCTGGCATTACTACTTCCACCTAGAACCATCATCTCCCAGCACCCTTTCCACGCCACATGTTGATTTCACGCTGGTGTTTTTGGTGCCCTTTTCTTCATTTCGGCATTATTCATCTTCATCATGTCTTCTAGCAACTGTGACGATCCTGGAAGTTGAGTATTCAATTTTTGTTGGTTTGGGACTGATTGGATAGTTTGTCTCGCTTAATAACTTACACTTTTATTCAGCCCTGAGCCGCCATGTTTATTTATATTCGTGGTTGTAATCCAACCTCTGATGTCTTCTGGCCATCTTCTGGACGCCAGAAGAATTTTTCTAATAATGCCCACCATAATAATAATGATAGTTTTTAATTTATCGCTCGCTTCTACGCCACGGAATTATTGTTGTTGTATTTAGAATAGTGGAAAGTGAGGCTCAGCCTATCCTCCTTTCTTTTCTGTTCTCAGCGCAGGTGCATTTAATTTATGTAATTATATTATTTTAATTTTGCAATTGTTATGTATTTATATAGCTTTGAGGTCTGATATGTATGGTAGTGGGGGACACATTAGCTCATCTTGACCAGTTCGACATTGTCAATCTCGTGAAGGTAGGCTAAGTCTGGCCTCAGCCTTCTCTCTTCCTATCCTGGCTTTCAAGGTCTAGGGGGGCATAGGTCATCTAGGTGGCCTTCGCTCGAAGTTACGCCAGTCTGGGTCTTTCCTATATGCAACAACACAACACAACCATTCAGTTTGATCACAACCGAGGGCTTGGTTCGGGTGCTATGCTCCTTTCCTCGTCACGGTTCACTGTGTGACCCAGCCTACCTGACCAGGTGTTCACTGGGCAGTGAAGAAGCTATAGATATTATCTACTCCGCCTTCACGTGTTTTCTTCACTCCTTATTTATCGGTCTATTGTCTATTCATGGCTTCTCCTTTGGGGCATTCGAGCAATGCCTATTTTGCTCTTTGGTTGAGATGACGCCGTGGAGGGTAATGGCACCCTGACCTGTAGTAGTCGCCAGCGTTTTTCACTGCCCCCATCTCGCTGTTCCGCCATTCCGTTCGCGCTATCATAGCTCGTTTAGTTCCCATAAGAACAAGAAATGGCGCCGCTGCCTTCCCCTTTGCGGCAGAATTCATGAGACGCCAGGCTGAATATTATTCTAGCCATTATATTTCCGAACTACGCTCCGTGAGATCAGTCCGAATCTCGTTCGTGGAACTAGCTCGTTTTCCACCACCGGTTGTTGTTTTCAGAGGTTGAATTGAGACGTGACGCCGCGTCAGAATTGTTCGGTGCATCGGCATTTCCGTGTCTTACCTCCTGCAGTTGATTGTACCGAACGCCCACAGAATTTAAGAAAACAACTCAGATCTCAACTCCAGTGGAAGGAAAATTATTAACAAGTTTACTAGTTAGTTATTCCCACTGCCGAACCTGTTCCGCATCACTTTTTTGATACTGTATCAATTTTCATGGTGGTTCATTGTCAGGAAGCCGGCTGTAAATGCCGACTATGCAATCCAGCTGGTAGTATGCAGGTCTCATGCCAGCTGTAGCCGAGGTGGAGATCATCCTATTCCGGCATCCTGATGGTTGTGATGTATGCTACGCCTCTTTTTTACCAAGACGTGATTGATGATTCGTACGCAACTCTTTGTTAGTATACATTTATGAATATTTTAGACGAATTTGTTCGTCGGACTATACGACAGAAGTTAGTTTTCACGCCACTTCTATATTGACATTGTATCCTGTTATAGGTCCTCTATTCCGCCATAATCTTCATCTCTTTCTACCCTTAAGATTTTGGGGTCGGGGGCTTCAGTCGCAACGTGCTGGTCAGGGACGTCCGTATGTGCTGGCAGAGGACATATGGCTATCATTTACCCCATGGCTAGGTCCTGTAGCTCCTGGCGGCTTTGTTCTGATTAACAAGATTAGGCTGAGACTCAAGCCACGCTGAAGACCAGCAAGAACTGTGTGGAGGAAGTGGCTTATAGCAGCCAATATCAACATTCACGTCTAACCAATGGCCATCGATCCGAGGAGAAGTGTAGGATGTAAGTGGGCAGGTAGGCGCAAACGTTCGTGCTTTCACTCCTCTACCGCTTCGCCTTTCCTCCTTCAAGGATTCTCTGCGTCTTCTCCACCCTTGGGGCCTGCTCGGGTCGGTGATCCCAAGGTGAAGTCCTGGGCTAAGACAAAGACGTTACCTAAATTGTCTAAACCCCGAAGATCCCCAAGTGCTCTAGTTCTGTGTTGTCGTTGGCTCCCAAACCTTCACTTCAGAAGCTGCCCTCCTAAGGGGTCAGATCTGGGCTGCCAAAGCTAAGAAATCTGACTTGACCCTGAGGCCCACTAAAGTGACAGGCAGATATCTTAATGCAGAAGATATCTGCTATGATTCACAATTTGAACAATGTCTCAGATCTCGCTCAAGTCTGGAGACATCCGCAGACTAGTACAGTCTCTGGCTCAGAGATTGAAGACCCAAGAAGAGTCGCTGTCAACCGCCAATACCGGTCCGTACAGCCACGCAGTTGGCTCTATTCGGACTCCTCTAAGCTTCCAGCATTTGAGGACTGCAATCCTGGCGCTCTTGGCCTTCAATGCCCCTTGCCAATGGTAAATTAACCATTAAAGGTTGTGGCACCTGGGTCTTGTGGAAGACTACGTAGTTCTTTTTCCGCGATCTTGTTTTTCCTTTCCCAGGATATGCCTGGTTTGTCGGAAGAAGTTTCAGTGGAGGGAAGACAAGGTCTTAGGAGACGGTGATCTTCCCCAGGGACCAGGCACAGTCCGCATGGGTCAGAATTTTGTCAGACTGGGAGTGTACTAACACTAAGTTAACTCCTCATAAGGGGCGGTATACGATGTTTGTTGTCCATGAGGACATTCCCACCCCTGTACTTCCAAGATAGCTGAATTGACTTTACAGGCCGATAGAGGAGAAGCTAATGCCTCAGGGAGCTGGGTGGAGACGGACCTCATATCTCAGCTCTTCCGGGGATCTGGATTGTTGGGTTAGCTCCTGAAACCTTTACGGTAGGTAAACTGATCCGGAGGCGTTTGATCTATTCAGTGAGCAGTTGCCCAGGATTCCGACCTTGATCAAGGCGTGAATTGATGCCAGATGCCGCCTCAGTAGAAGTCCATCAACCCGCCACCTCGGGCGGAGTTGACATCGCCGTTTATGGGCGACGAACTCTCTATTCCGGATTCTGACCAAATCACTCTGTCTACGTTTAGAAAGTGATTTGTATGACTTTGTGGTGGCAAGACGAACTGTGCTTGCTGACGCCCATCCGACATGAGCCAAACAGGTCTATTGTTCTCCATCTGGGGAATTCAACCTCTTTCCTGATGACCTAGTCAACAATGTCACTGCGAGGCTTCCAGGCCAACCAGAATCTCCGGATTCTGTTGGGGACTTCTCTTTAAGAGGAAGTCTTCTTGAGTCTTCGGGCCTCAGCTCAAGGGAAGGAAGGCAAGTGAGGCTGCATGAGGTACCATCCAGATTGCTCCCCAGACTCCAGACAGTTGTCCAGGCAGTTCCTGCTCTCAAGTTGCCCAACCTTCTACCTCCAAAAGGGCAACCTCAATATGTCCTACTGAATCAGCCAGCCACCACTCTGCTGGCTCAGCTGCCCACGAAGGCCCCCAGTTCAACCCCCACCTTTGAAGTCGAGGTTCAAAGCCTGTGATACCGCCAGTCCAGGGGCGGTAGAGGTTTAGGCGATTCCACAGGCGGATCCAGAGCTCAGCCCAGAGGCAGAGGCTCAAGAGGAGGCAGAGATAATAAGCCCTCAAACCAATGAGCCTCCAGGCGTGTGAGTTTATATTCTCCACAGGGACCATTGACCTTCAGTCCATGGGCCCACAGCATTGTCTCAGCGGGTCTTAGGTGGAGTTGATAGGAAGTGGCCTCCACTCAGTCAGATTCTACTGTGACCCTAACACCGTGATCTGCTAGGATTATGCAAAAGACCTTCTAAAGAAGGCAATAAAGAAAGTCAGGCATCTAAATTTCATGGACGTTTGTTCAGCGTACAAAGAAAGACTCACAGACAAAGAAGAGTGATATCAACTATCAACTCAATTTTATATTCAATGCCACAAGTTCCGTGATGTTGACCTCGCCTCAGGTGCAGACTCATTTCCCATGGGCCGTGGGACTACCCTCATAGACTCATAGACGATATTATCATGTCCCGATGGCGAGAAACTTCTCCTTACCTAGGATTCAGGCTAGGCAACAGGCTTACCTTCAGCAGGTCAAGCCGTCCAAATATAGCACCTGGTGATCTCACCAAACTAGAGAAACTGTGGTTCAGAACTACTGTCCAAGGCATCATGCTCGTGGCTTGACGACGATTACATTATGGCCCTCAACGATACCGAAGTGCCGGAGGCTACCAGAAAGGTTATCCAGTTTCAGAGTATCTAGGTTTTCACATAAATGCAAATAGCCCGTTCGATTCGTATCCCAGTTTCAGTGGCTGGGGATCCAGTGGGATCTAAACACCCACAAACTTTCGATTCCGCCAGTAAAATGCAAAGAGATAGCCAAAGCAACGAGACAGTTTCTCAAGTGCAAACGAGCCTCTCGTCGCACTCAAGAAAGAATCTTAGGTTCTCTTCAGTTTGCATCAATAACAGATCTACTTCTCAAAGCAAAACTGAAGGACATAAATCGAGTGTGGTGGAGTCGAGCCAATTACAATCTCAGGGACAAAGTCTCCCTCATACCTCCAATCTTAAAGAAAGACTCCACCTGGACAACAGCCAAAAGTCTTTCCAACACCTCTACATTTCCTCCACCAAAGCTCTGATCATTCACACGGATGCATCTCTGTCCCGGGATGGGGAGTGTTACTCACAATACAAAAAGTTCAGGAACTTGGTCGACCTTTTCACACATTTCCATATCAATATTCTAGAGGCGTTGGCGGTTTTCCTGACTCTTGAAACGCTACGACCAAATAAAATGATACATATCAGATTAGTCCTGGATAGTGCAAGGATAGTTCACGTTCGAACAGGGAGGTTCCAAATCGTCACGTGAAACCATGCAATGATAGCAATCTTTCATTAGCAATGAAAATCATTGGCACCCGTCCACCACGCATCTGTCGGGAGTAAGAAACGTGATCACAGATCTCTGTCGTAAGAACGACCGCTTGGAACTGTGAATGGTCTCTGACAAGAAATCCTTCAACTGGATTTGCCAACAAATTCCGGGACTACAGGTGGACCTGTTTGCTACGGAATCAAATCACAAACTGCCCTGTTATATAGCTCCGAACCTGGACCCTCGGGCCTACGCCACAGATGCAATGTCAGTAGACTGGAACAAATGGCAGAAGGTACTGTTCCTACCAGTAAATCTTCTGTTGAAGTTCTACAATAAACTCAGGTCATTCAAAGGTCGTGATACTCCCAGTAGCCCCTGCGGTCGGGAAGAGCAACTGGTTTCCTCTTCTATTAGAGTTGAAAATCAGAGCCAAACAGATTCCTCATCCAAAGTTAACCCAAAGTACAAACTCAGACTGTGTCAGCTTCCTCAGAATGCTGAATGCCTCTAACTTTATGAATTTCATGAAGTTCACGCAACAGCAAAGCAACGCTAATATTGATCTTTGAACACAATGTTTCTAGAATCAGATAAGAGAGAATCTACTGGTCAGTATGATTCGCAGGCAAGAAAATCTGCCAACTTTCTAAAAGAATCAGACGCTCATACAATGAGTACCAATCTCACAATCTCATTTTTAAGGCCCTTTTTGATAAAGGTCAGCTGCTAGTGCTATTACGCCACTAAATCACTAAAGAAAATATTTCAATTGATTTAACATTAACTTAACAGATTCGTATTTTTCCCCATTCCTAAAGCTTGTGCTCGCTCTTAGACCAACAACCCATCCTAAACGTAAGTTTCTTTGTTTTTAAACAGATTTATCATGTTAGCTTCAGGACACTAACAATGAATCTTGCCTTATTTGACTCTCTAGGAAGATTGTTTTTAATTAGCCTGGCTTCAGGAGCTAGAATCTCTGAACTTCAGCCCTTTCTAGAGAGTCGAATCATGTGATTTCTCCGCCAGAGGTTCTACTTTCTCCGACCAAACCTTTTAGCCAAGAACTGTAAGATCCCCAAAATAGGTGGCCTCTGGAGATCATACCTCTTCCGGAAGATCCTTCCTTATGTCCGGTAGTTAATTGCAAGCTTACCTGATAGGACTTCTCAAAGATTCTCAGGTCCCCTTTTTTTGTTAGAGGAGAATGGTGGAACCATCTCCGGAATGGCATTAGACACAATCTTTTTATTTTATTAAACAAGCCAACCCAGATTCAGTTCCCAGGTCCACGATATCCTGCTGTAGCCACCTCTGTTAATTACTTAACATAAGAATCTTTGATGAAATTAAGAAATACGTGGCTAAAATTCCAAGAGTTTTTAAACATCACTACCTTTAAGTCCTTAGAGGTTTAAATTTTCTGCTGTCGCTTGCAGGAACATTGTTTCTCCAGAGTCAGCTTAGTATTATGTTATTTAAGTTGTAATTTGTGATTTAGTTTGCTTGCCCTACCTATTGGTATACCTCTCACCTACATGCCTCGCTTGTATTCCCTGCCTTTCTACCTTGTTGACTGGGTTTGGGTTGCTTCACAAACCACTCCTGTCTTTGTTCATACCATCTTTGTTCAATTTTTCACCACTATTTGTTAATTTAGGTGATGGTTTTTAGTTAGATTGTCGTACAATATTCAAGCTACTTTGTTTTATATACTTTTACTTAACATATTCAGTTTTAAATAATATGTTATATTAATTGATAAAAGCATATTCAAAAATAATTTTATTTTTCCTTAGTAAAATTCTTTAATTTTGATGATTTGACCTTTATATTTAATGTTTATTTGGCCAGTTCTCTGTTATTAGGTTCACTGGTCGAGACAGGTCATCCCCAGAAGAGGATTTGACAAAGGAAAAATCTATTTCTGGGTGAAGACCTGTGTCGCCTGTAAAGTGAACCCTTCCTTTTTTCCCACCCTCGAAGGCAGCTTAAAAGTATTTCGGGATGATGGGTTCTGTGAAGTAGTAGAAGAAAGGAGAAGGACCACAACGCACCCCCCTTAGGTAGAGGGATTTTGGGAGAGGAGAGTGTCTATTGGGATTAAGCACCTGTAGTGGCTTCCACTCACTCCTAGATGACATACACTGGTATCTCATGAGGATGACGATCCAGAGGTAACTCTGGCATTCAAGTATAGTTGTATAGCTTTTTCTCTGGTATATTTAGCAATTTATACTCTAGAAATGTGTACATATGGGACATTTCATCAAGCGACACAGGTCTTCACTCCAGAAATAGATTTTTCCTTTGTCAAAAATCCTTTTTTTACTTGATATTCCTCATCCTTTTAAAGTAGATTGGTGATTACAGCATTATTTTTGTGATAAGATGTTATTGTAGGTCATAATTATTGGATACAGGCTTGTAAATTAGTTGCATAGCGAAGTTGATTTTTATATTTAGTGTTTGATAGCCTGCAAAGTTGAAATTTTCTTGTTAATTCACCCACTGAAATAAGTTTATGAAAGTAAAGTTTACTAGAAGTGCTTCCATTATTACATTAACCCACTTATATTTCGTTTTTTTCATCAACTTGATAAAGCTTTCCGGTGTGTAGATAATCAGTAAATAAATTTTTTTAGTTTGACTTTAATCAGAAAGTACTAGAGGATATGACTTTAATCAGAAAGTACTAGAGGATATGACTTTAATCAGAAAGTACTAGAGGATATGTATGGAAGAGTACTAGAGGATATGACTTTAATCAGAAAGTACTAGAGGATATGTATGGAAGAGTGATCACCAGCTTCTCTTGTGTATTTTAAACCCTGTGGAATAAGTTGTGTAAGATATAGCTTTCCAGCACTACTGTCGGTGTAGGTGACTAGTCCCCACCCACTTTCGTGATACAAGAGGAGCGACTTCAACAGCGTGATTCAATTGTTTTTCTGCCAGTTGTGAGCAGTCGGCTTAAATTTTGGCTTTCGTTGCTTTTCCTTTTGAGATTTTTTTGGGTGAAGTACTGGTAGCCCACAGCTTTTGTATTTATGTTAGGTTCTCTCTTAGTGAGACCATTAATTTTCAATTTAGGATCCTTTTTCCTCAATTTGACTTACATTATAACTCAATTGTTGAATTCTTAGACTTAGCCTTCAGCAAAGGCTGCAATACTAGGCTCGCTCAAGAGAAATATGACTCTATGTGCATAGAATGTAGGGGACAAGAGTGTTCAGTTGATCGAACATATGATGAATGTTCAGAGTGGGATGCTAGAAAATGAGACGTTTTGGGGTCTCATTAGCGAAATTAGACAGAGACAGGAAACATAAGGTGTCCACTAGAGCCGAAAAACAGACAGTAAATAGCAAGACCGTAGTTAGTTCTGCTGATAACGATATTCCTGCTTCACCTTTACTTGCTCCCGCTGTGTCATCTGTTCCCAGTTCTCCAACTATTCAGCCTACTCCTTTACCCGGCTCCCTTGCTTCCAAACCCAACCCCCTTGCCAGTCTCGAGTCCAAACTAGCATGTAATTTTGATGTCAAAATGGGATTAATTGTGGATACTGTGACCATGTTGGGTGCTTCAGTGTGTGTCCTTATGGGCAAAGTGGAAAAAAGTGCTAGTGTTAGTGAAGTGTCAGTGGAGGTGGTGGCTGCTCATCTCTCTGACACTCCTAGGCAAAGGTCATCCGCGTACTCCCTGCACCTGGGAGCAGTCATACCAGAGGCCCAAGGAAGGTCGGTGGGGTCTGACCACAGGCAGTCGTCACCTCAGTTGGACCTGTTACAACTTTCCAGGTCACAGGAAAGGATAGCTGTTGGAAAGGCATCCAAACAGAAGTGAGTAGGCTGTCCTCGAGTTCCGAGGCTTCCAGCTGGCGGTTTAGTGGAGAATCGCAGCCACTGAAAAGGCCCGCAGCAGACACAGTCCGCTCCCCTCCAGTGCCTTACAAGAAATTTATGGATCCCCTGCAGCAGCCCTCTTGTAGTTTCTGGGATTCCCCAGAACGCTTTTCTAAAGTGTATCCTGTGCGTGAGCCCAAGCGTTCGTCTGCTTTGAGACACTCCTCATTGTCTCACGAGCGCCCAGTAGTGCCTGAGATTCCAAGAGCAACTAATCTCCCAGCAACGCCCGGATGCTCAGTAGTTCCCAAGCGCCCATTAGCGCTCGAGCACCCATTAGCACCCAAGCGCCCATTAGTGCCTGTTCCTCCAGTTACACCTGAGTGCCCATCGTCACACAAGTGCCCCTCAGTACCCGAGCGCCCTTCAATATCGGAACGCCCTTCAGCGCCCAAGACTTCAGCTCAGACGCCTTCTTCAGACACAATGGACCCATCACTAGCTCCCATTCAGTATCAGCTGGCAGACATCTTAAATTTGCTCAAGAGAGGGCCTTCTTCTTTGGCCTAAGCCCCTCAAGATTTGCCTATATCCCCTGTTTTGTCAGAGGATGAAGTTGAAGTTGGTGAAGTGGATCAGGGCTCCCCTCCAACAGCTTATGTAGCTTTATTGACATACTTGCTACAGAACTTTCCAGGATTCTTCTTGCCTCTGGCCCTGACCTCCCCAGCTTCAACATTTTTCATCAGTGATAAGTCTTCTGACTTCCAGGTTACAGAAGATGGTGCTTTCATCTTCTGCTAGGAAGGTCTCTCAGAGAAGAGAGAGCAGGGGAAGTCTTCCTTCAGCTATCCTCCCTCTTGTTTTGTGCTCTGGAGGTATTCTTCATACTAGACTGGAGAAGCTCCTTCACTGGGAGTGGCTGCCTCCTCCCAGGGTGACTTCTCAGGACTTATTGACTTGTCTAGGAGGTCAGCCTTCGCCACTGCTAAGGTGATGTTCTCCCCTACAGAACTCGACCACCTTTTGAAGATCTTGTTTAGGATTTTTGAAGTTTTAAACTCTTTAGACTGGTCGGTGTGGCCCCTCAGCCCACAAGATTAAGAATTGCTCTTCGTTTCCAAACGAAGTTGCATCAGATTGGCTGAATGTCCTGTTGTGCACAGGTAGGGGCATCAGAGATGGCCCTCAGGAGTTAGCCTCTCTCTGCGCAATGGGAGTTTTGAAGAAGAGAGAGCTCTGGTGCTTGTTCACTACGAAGAGTGTCACGGCTTCCCAGAAGTCTGCCCTTGTATTCTCCTCTCGACCACCAGCACCTCTTCCCTCAGTCTACAGTCAGCGGCATTTCTTCGGAATTTCAGAGGAAAAGTACACAGGACCTTTAGCTCGCTCATTTAGATGTCCCAGGGAATCTCCGTCAACAAGTACCAGGACCCATTCTCCACTTCAGCCTCTGCCCTTTCGAGGTGGCAGAACCAGAGCCCAGTCTAGGCCTAGGACAAACTGGCGCTTCTTGTCCCGACCTTTTAAGGAGCCCTCTTCCAAGCCCGCTGCTCGGAAGTGAGAATCCTTTCCTCAATGCACCGGTAGGAGTCAGGCTCCTACATTACTGGGAGAGGTGGAGCACAAGAGGAGTGGAGGAGTGGATTGTGTCAGTGCTGAACCAGGGCTACTCTATTCCATTCAGGGAGACGCCCCCATTAGTCAACACGCCTATCATGTTGACCACTTACTCGGTAGGATCCGAGAAGTATTCAGTCCTCTCCAATGAAGTGTTAGCCCTCCTCGAGAAGACAGCCCTCGAGAAAGTCGAAGAAACCCAGTCAAACAATTTTTACAACCATCTCTTCTTAGTCCCTAAGGCATCAGGGGGTTGGAGGCCAGTACTGGGCATCAGCACCTTGAATTTTTTTTGTTGAAAAGACAAAATTCAAGATGGAAACAAGTCACTCTGTCATGTCATCCATTCACCGGGGCAACTGGATGACTACTATAGACATGCAAGATACCTATTTCCACAGTCCTATACATCTGGAATCCAGAAAATATCTGCGTTTTGTGTTTCACAATATACTGCAGTTTTGGGCCATGCTAGTGTTCACCCAAGTCCTTGCTCCATTCTCCAAAGTGGCTCCATCTGATGGGGATAAACATCTCCCTCTTCTTAGATGATTGGCTCCTTCGATCGCTGTCAAAGGAGAGGTGCATGGAGGACCTTCAGAAGACCCTTCATTTATCACAAGAGTTGGGTCTGCTAATCAACCTTCAGAAGTCCCAGCTGGTTCCATCACAGATGATTCTTTGTTTTCTTTTCGCCTTGAACTTGGGTGTCGAGTTGTAAGGGGAGCCTTGGGGTACTGTGTGCCTGGAGACCCACCAGTCTTAGTTTTCATGGGAGGGTGTGTTTTTATATTTTGTGGTGTAGGTGATGTTCATGTTCATTGATTCTGGTTATTTGGTTGGTCAGTATGTGCCCAGGGCAGGGGCAACTGGCTTCTTGTATACTTTGTTAGTCACCGGGTTCATCCCCTGCTGCAAAGTACCCACCAATGTAGAGGTGCGTCTGGCCAACTCACCACACCCTACATGGTTAAGATGAGTGCCGACCAGAGGCAGTATCTACCTGCAGCAGTTCTCTTACCAGGTAAGGAACAACAAGCTTTGTACCAATGGTAATATTGCTGTCCTCTAACTCATTATCATCCATAATGTTTTGGGATAGTTACAGACAGTCCCCAGTTATCGGTGGGGTTCCGTTTCTGAGAGTGTGATGATAACTGAAAATCGCTGCTAACCGAATATCGGTGATTTCGGCGCTATTTCGGCAATTTTCGTGGGTTATCAGCACCAATAAGCTCCGATTTTCAGTTATCGGCGCCTCTGTTAGGTATGTATCGGTGCCAATACCCAATTATCAGCGCCGATAAGAGGAAATTGGCAATTTTCGGCGCTGAAAATTGCCGATTTTCGTTGCTAGACAAGCGCCATAAAACCGAATCGCTGTTAACCGGAGACTGCCTGTAATCCATGTATCCCACCTCCATGTCAATTTGGGATTCAGCATTGTAATTACTTGGTAAGTTACATATATAAAAATGACATTTTATGATAAAATAAAGCTTTATATAAGTAACTTACCAAGTAATTACATAGCTAACAGTTTCTATTAACCGGCAGCTAAAATTTGAAATCCATGGTAGTGATTCTTTTGTTTACATTGCAGTGTGGGTAACTGACCCCTCCCACTTTTGGGAAATGAAAGAACAACTGAGCACAGGCCTTCAATATGTTTCTGCCGGCTTACAACAATGGTTGTGAGCAGCAGCTAGTTTTGAAATTCTTGGACTTTACTATATATGGTTTTTGACTGTTTGATGAAGTATTTTGCTTTTGGTAGCCTCTCGGCAATTTAGATATTTAGGTTTTCTTGTAATAACTTGATTGTGACTAATATTTAGTTGGACTTTTTTGACTGTTTGACTTGTATCTGTCCGACACAAGTTTGAAAGTAGTGTTCGTTATTACAGTGAAGGCTACAGTACGAGAATTACATCAGCGAAGTATGGTTCCCATATTAGGTGTACATCTCGCAGGGGTCAAGTATGTTCAGTTGATTTGTTTTGTGCTGAATTTAGTGACTGGGATAGTAAAAAATGGAAGACTTTGAATTCTCATTTGACTAAGTTGGAGAAGGATAGAAAGAGAAAAGCGACAGCTTGGAATGACAAAAGTTTAGCTAGTCAGGATTCAGCTAAATCTTGTGTAGATTTACCAGTTCTACCTCTTTCGGCTTTGTCTCCTATTACTAGTCCTGCTTCTGTTCGACCTGTTCCTTTACCCAACTCCCCTACTCTGAACCCAATGCCATTGCCATCCATGAACATAAATTTAATCATAAATTTGATATGTTGGTGAGTACTGTGGCCAGATAGGTCCATCTGTCCGTTCCTTTATGGAAATAAAAGAGGAACAAGTGAAAGTGCAGTGTTGGTGGAGGAACTGGCTACCCGGCCCGCCATGTCTCCTTGACAAAGGTCACAGGCATACTCCCCTGCACCAGGGAGAAGCTATACCAGAAGCCAAAGGGAGGTCGGTGGGGTCTGTCCTGGGTAGTTGGCCCCTCAGTTGCACCTGGCGCCAGTTTCCCAGGATGCATCAGATAGTCAGTGGGAAGGTTTCTTCCATGGTGTACATAACCTTTCCTGTAGTTCAGATGCTTCCAGCCCCGAACAGAGGCACAAGTGGCGCAGCAGTGATAAATCAAGACCGTTGAAAATGTCTGCAGTTGATGGGTTTTGCACCCCTCAGGTGCCAGTGAAAAGAGTTAAGGAGGCAGTGCCTTCCTGTAGTTTCTGGGATAGTCCAGAAAAGTTCTCCCAAGTGTTGGTTCCAAGAACTACTGTATATCTAAGAGTCATCGTTCTTTTACATCAGTGCACTTCTCAACAGAAGAACCTCCTTTGGCCCCTGATCGGCCAGTAGTCGATGAGTGCTTATTGGCGCCAAAGTGCTTAGGGTCCTCTAGTAGTGCAATCACTTTCGAGCGTTGTCTTGCACCCGAGTTCTTTTCAAGCGACAAGTGCCCAGTTGCTCCTGAATGTAAGCGGTTTCAGAGCTTCCAGTAGCATGCAAGCGCTTAGTAGCTGCCAAGCAGCCAGTTGCACCCTCTCGTACATATTTGTTTGTACATTTTGTACATTCTTCTAGACGTTTGACTTCCAGGCCTGAGTTTGTGGCGCCATCCCCCTTGCAACGAATGATGACAACTTCAGATGTGGATCCATTGCTTGCACCTATACAGCGATGCCTAAATGATTTTTAGGCATTTTAAAGAGACCTTCGAACCCTTCTTCGTCTAAGAACTTGTCTTTTTTTGCCTGTATCTGCAACAGATGAGGAAGGTGACAAAGATGAAGAAGCAGAATCCCTTGTTCATCTTATGCATCGCTGCTTAATTTTATGTTTCGAAGTTTCCTCTCTTTTTTTTCTCTCCTGCTGCAGCTGCTTCTCCAGCGTCCACCTTTCAGATGAGTAATGTCACAATTGAATCATCAAGACTACGTAATATGGTACTTTCGACTTTGGCCAAGAAAGCACATAATGAGGTCGAGGCCTGGCTCACTGGTAAGAGAGAACAAGGAAAATACAATTTTAGTTACCCTTCTTCCCATCTTCTGAAGAGATATTCATATTATGTGACTTCCTTCCTTGGGGGCGGCTGCCTTCTCCCAAGGGGACTTCTCAGGCCTCATTGATTCAGTCCGTAGGTCAGCTTTTTCTGCCACCAGAGTTATGTTCTCTTCAGCGGAGGTAGATCACATGATGAAGGATCTTTTCAAAGTATTCGAGATCGTAAGTTTTTTGGACTGGTCAGTAGGTGCCTTCACACGTAAAGTACAGGAATACAATGCCTTGCCTACGGAACTTTCTTCAGATATCTTCGGAGTCCTTTCAAGTATGGATAAAGGAATAAGGGATGGAGCGCAGGAGTTGGCTTCACTGTTTTCCATGGGAGTGTTAAAGAAGAGGGAGTTATGGTGTTCATACACCTCTAAAGTAGTAACTTTGATTCAGAGGTCGGCACTTCTTTTTTTTCCCTGTCGAGAGACAGTTTGTTCCCTCATTCAGTGGTCAGTGAAATTTTTTCTGCTTTACAGAAGAAATCTACACATGATCTTCGCTATTAAGTCGTCATCTCCTCTACAACCCATTCCCTTTCATGGTAGTAGGCAGAGATCCTCCTCAAGAGCAAGACTGGCTGTACAATTCCAGTCTCGCACAGTTAAGAAGTCCTCCTCTAAACCTTCCTCAAGAAAGTGAATTGAGTGTCCTCCGTACTCCAGTAGGTGCCAGGCCTTTCAATTTTGGGAGAAATGGAGCGAGAGAGGGGCTGAGTAGTGGGTTGTGGAAGTGTTAAGGTATGGCTACGTGATCCCCTTCCTAGAAAGACCTCCCTTAGTCAAGACGCCGATCGCCTTAACTGCCTAATACAGGAGTTGAGGAGATTTTCAGCCCTTGCAAGAGAAGTATCATCTCTCCTCGAAAAGAAGGCGATAGAGATAGTTCCAAATGTAGACTCAGAAAGGTTCTACAATCGAAGGCCTCAGGAGGATGGAGGCTGGTTCTGGATGTGAGCACCTTAAATGTCGATTCAGAAGACAAAATCCGAATGGAGACGACCTGTTCGATCAATTCATCCATTCGGCAATATGCAGAAGACAAAATCCGAATGGAGATGACCCGTTCGATCCTTTCATCCATTCGGCAAGGAGACTGGATGGTCTCGATAGACCTTCAAGATGCTTACTTCCACATCCCGTTACACCCTGACTCTTGGAAATACTGTATCGGAGATTTGTGTTTCAGGAACAGGTGTTCCAGTTTTAGGCCCTGTGCTTTGGGCTATCTACAGCCCCTCAAATATTCACGCATTTTCTTGCTCCTCTAGCAGGTTGGCTCCACTTGATGGGCATCAACAAGCATTTTATTTGGACGATTGGATTCTTCACTCCACGTCGAAGGCACAATGTATGGAGGGCCTTCAGAAAACATTGCTTCTTGCCCAAGACCTGGACTTGCTGATAAATCATCAGAAGTCTCAGATGACTCCTTCACAGGAGATAGTTTATTTGGGAATGACTCTCAGTTCTCATCTTTTTTGGGTTTTCCTTCTCTGGAGAGAGTAGAGTCCTACCTACAGAAAACAGATGAAGCTCTTTGCCTCCAACCATGTTCAGCAAACAACTGGATGAGCCTCCTAGGGACATTAGCTTTCATGGAACAGTTCTTCACCCTAGGGAGACTACATATGAGGGTGTTCCAGTTTCTCTTAAGGAAAAATGGGACAGAAAAAGATTTTCAGATCCCTTCACTTTCCTGGTAGCACAAGAAATCAAGAAGCATGTGGTTTGGTGGAAGTCAAGAGACAGGTTGCTGGAAGGAAAGTCTCTGTTTCCATAGAGCCCAGACCTGAACTTTTATGTTGACGCATCAGACCTGGGTTGGGGAGCCCTTATAGGGAACAAGGAGATCTCCGGAACGTGGTTGAGAGATGAGATGGGTTGGCACATAAACATCAAAGAATTAAAGGCAATTCACTTGGTTCTGATGGCCTTTTGGTCGGAAGTATGTGGAAGGTTGGTAGCAGTCCACTCAGAAAACATGACGGCCCTGGCATACAAAAGCAAACAAGGAGGAACTCTGTCCTTTTCCCTCTGCGAGGCAGTGAGGAACCTCCTATGGGCGGTCAAGAATTGTACAAGGTTGTTGACCAGGTTTGTCCAAGGAAAACTGAATGTGTTGGCAATCAGCTAAGCCAACAGAACCAAGTAATTCCCACAGAGTGGACTCTCACTCCATTGGTCTGTCTAGACCTATGGAAACTAGAGGGAAAGCTGATGTTGGATCTCTTCACGACGTCAAGGAATCATCGACTTCCTCTTTTCTGCTCTCCAGTGCTGGATCCACAGGCACTGGGCACTGGCCACTGATGCCATGCTTCTCTACTGGTCCAACAGGTTCCTGTATGCCTTCCCTCCCTTTGGGATGTTAAGAGATGTATTAAACAAGTTTCGCCTGCACCAGAATATGTCAATGATTCTGGTAGCCCCCTTTTGACCCTTGAGGGAATGGTTCCCAGAGCTAATGAATCTGCTGGTAGATTTTCCAAGACTTCTCCCTCAGAAGAAAAAGCTTCTCAGACAACCCCACATCAGGCACTTTCATCAAGGGTTGTCTTCGCTGGCTCTGACAGGATCCAAACTGTCAAAAGACTCCTCAGAGCAAAGGGTTTTTCGAGAGAAGCTGCAGAGGCTATTTCAAAATGTAGACATTGATCCTCAGCTCATGTCAACCGGAGCAAGTGGTCAATTTTCCGAAATTGGTGCAAAAGTGATAGAATCTCTTCTTCTAAAACAACTCTGACAGAGATTCCAGACTTTCTTTTATTCTTGAGGAACTCTAAGAGCTTATCCTCTTTGACCATAAAAGGCTACAGAGCAATGCTGAGCTCTTTGTTCAGACATATAGATCTGGATATCCTTTCAGACCTCATTAGGTCTTTTGACGCTAAGAAACAAAAGCACTTAGAACTTGTTTCTTGGAATCTGGACTTAGTCCTAAAGTGGCTCTCCGGGCCCCCGTTAGAGCCCCTGAACTTAGCCTCACTCAGAAACTTAATGAAGAAGCCACTATTTTTAGTAGCCATATCAACAGCCAAAGGAGTCAGTAAAATTCAGGCCATTGACAAGAAGGTCGGTTTTTCAGGAGGCAATGCAGTCTGCTCCTTTATTTTGGGATTTCTCACTAAGAATGAGAACCTGACCAATCCTTGGCCTCAGTCCTTCAGCATTAAAGGAGCATGTACACTAGGACCAGAGAGTTTGAGAGGGTCCTTTGTCCAGTAAGAGCCCTAAAGTTTTATCTTCTCAGGATGGTGAAGATTAGGGGTCCATCTAGCAACCTCAGGACTTTGGTCAAGGATACATCTCTTCCTCTTACAAAGAATGCTCTGTCCTTCTTCTTGAGGGATACCATTTGTGAAGCGCACTCACAGTTGAGAGAGGAGGATTGTCCTATCTTGAAAGTAAGGGTGCATAAAGTCAGATCCGTGGCTACTTCATTAGTTTTTAAATACAATTTCTCACTCTCTGCAATACTTCAAGCGACTTACTGGAGGTGCAGGTCCGTATTTGCCTCGCATTACCTCCGAGATGTGGAAACGACTTTTAACGATTGCATTACCTTAGGACCTTTATTGTTGGCTGGCATGGTATTGGGGGAGGGAGTATAGGAAGCATTCCTTCCTTCCTCATCTCTTCGCCTTGGTTAATGGTGTCAAGTTCTAGGGGAGTCTGGCGGTACGTTGTACTTGGATGCCCACCAGTCTTTTTAGTGGTAGGTGGTGATGTTTTAATGTTTTATGGTGTAGGTAATGGTGTTATATTTATCTGTTTTTTTATGGTACTGCTCCCTCTGTTGTAGCAGACGACCCCTTGGCCATACAGCCATGTCTCTCCAGTTAAGATGAGCGCACAACCAGAGGCAGTGACTTCCTGCTGCGACTCTCTTACCAGGTAAGGAAACAACAAGCATTTTTAGTAATGCCAGCAGGCATTAATTCCCTTAATTCATTACATTTTTAATGTTTTAGGGAAGAACAGTCCATGCATCCCACCTCCTGTCAGTGTTGGAATCAGCTATGTAATTACTTGGTAAGTTACTTATATACAAATGACATTTTTATGATAAAATAAGATTTTATATATACTTACCAAGTAATTACAGAGTCGGAGCCCACCTGCCTCCCCTCACATGGACGTTAGGCATAAACATATTGAAGCCCTCTGCTCAGTTGTTCCTTCTTATCCCAAAAGTGGGCGGGGTCATTTACCGACACCTTAGCGTAAACAAAAGAATCACTACCATGGATTTCAAATTTAGCTGCCTGTTAATAGAAACTGTTAGCTATGTAATTACTTGGTAAGTACATATAAAATCTTATTGTATCATAAAAATGTCATTTTTATATACTGTATACTTACCAAGTAATTATGAATCAAGCCCTCCCTCCTCACCTCATATGGAAAGAAGGGCAAAAAACAATTGAACCACGCTGTTGAAGTCTACCTCTCGTACCCCAAAAGCAGGCAGGGACTACAGTAGTCACCTACACTGACACTAGCGCTATCGCGAATTTCAAAATTTTTAAGCTGCCAGCAAGTGAAACTTTAAGCAATGTAATTACTTGGTATGTATATATAAAATTTATTTTATCATAAAAATGTCATATTTGCAGTTGTTTGGATATAGCATCGATATTGCGTCTGACGCATCTTCAAGACATCTTTTGTTGAAGCACTCAGTCTTAAACTGCTCTTTCTTCGTCTGTCATCTCTAGCCTAGTAGCCTGTCTGTCACCTTTCCAAATGAGGATTTCCTAATTTAGTCATATCCACTGCCTCAAAGATATTTGTTCTGTCAAAAGTGAAGGTGTTTAGGCTTCAGGCTTCTTCAGACTAGTGTAGGAGAGGTTCATAATCCAAATTGCTGAATCTGTATCTAAAGACAGTGTCTCCAGCAGACTCCCTACAGGAGATGGAGCTGCCCATCAAGCATCAGGAATAGAAGGTTTTTTTCTAGATTTGAATGATTTGTTTCCTGTCACAGGTAGTTAGTGGAATTTACAACTGACTTACAATACAGGCAGTCCCCGGTTATCGGCAGGGTTCCTTTTCTGAGGGTGTGATGATAACCGAAAATCGGCGATTTCGGCGATTTTCAGGGGTTATCGGCTCCAAAAATCGCCAACTTTCGGTTATTGGCACCTCTGTTATTTATGTATAAGCGCCAATACCCAATTATCGGCGCCGATAAGCAGAAATCGGCGATTTTTGCCGCCGAAAATCACCAATTTTCGTCGCTAGACAAGCCCCATAAAACCGGATCGCTGTTAACCGAGCCTTCCGTTAACCGGGGACTGCCTGTAGTAACAGTGGCATAGCTTACGAACAAGGCATTACAGGATTAAGACAGCTTTTCCTTTTAGTAGCAATATGTTTCTCCTGAACCAGAGACAACGAGGTAGATTTTGTCCGAAGATTCATGCTAAGAAGGTGCCAGAATGTAGATGCCTAAACAGGAGGATCAAGCTCTTTCTTTGGGGGGAAGTCACTGGTACACTTGTTGCAGAGGTCTGTGGAAGCAATGAAAACTTCCATTAGTTTGCTCTCCCCTTCCAATCATGGGAATATGTAATGCAGCACGAGTTGCGGCACTTGGCCAGAAGATTAGAGGTCCTTCAACTTCTCTACCTTTACACTTTTCATATGGGATTGTTCTTTTGACTTGCTTGTGAAGTTGCTACATGGGTTAGCAAGCTCACTATAAGGGATACAACAGATTAGCCTGTACTTGTAGTATAAGTGGGACAGTATGTCCCTCCTTCAGATGTGATTATTGACTCTGTACTTTGTCCTCATCCCATAACCATCCATTCATTTTTATCCAGTACAGTATAGCATTGTCATCAAGACCTTTTGCCACCACTTTATAACTTCATTGATAAGTATTGTCAAGCTAAAGCTACTTCTGTTACTCAGTTGATAGGTTCTATCCAGCTGTTCCTGTTGCCCCTTAAATACCCTATGGCATTACAGGTCTCCCATCCACCAGCATTCTTTGATGTGTCTAAAACAGAAAGTAGCAAAGTTACTTGGAAGTACATTATATGATGAAGTACATTATATGATTTCAACCTCTTAGGGATGCTTTTATTTAACAGTGTGTCTGTATCTCAAGCATAGCTTCCTGTACTGGACTGGATATCCATGAGAGACATGGCTTTGACACTTGAAGTTCAGCTCCAAGGAGCTTTCAGGCAGATTCTACAGGTCTCAATTAGCCATATCTGGGGTCTTTAGCAACTGTTCCTTCCCATCCAAATTGAGATTTGTGCCAGTCATCAGTAATGGGTTTGTGGTGAAACAATGCAGTTTTTAAACAAAATCAGTGTTTTTATATCCTCTACTAATAATGCAAGGTATTGCCTCTCAGTCTTTCTTATTTCTCATACCACATGGACTGGATAATCCAGAGAATTATTCCCTCTTCTGGAGACCCTAGAGGATCCACCTGCTGCCACACTCATCATAACAGTTGAATGCTATTCCCTCTCTTTTGTAAAACTGCATATTTATTTAAATGGTTAAAAAATTGATTGCTTCAAACTAATTGCGCACCCTTTTTCTGATTGAAAAGATAGTATTGGAATCTCGTCTAAAATACCTTGAAATTAAATGTATGGAGTATTAAATGAGACAATGATAAGAAACCTGCTGGAGTTGAATATGCTTGAAAATTTTGTGTTACTGTATAGTAACTGCCCACTATGCTAGAATTAGGACTGCAACAGGAGTACTTATTTGCTTCCCTATCATTAAGAAGATTATTAGCACATGTAGATGTTGGTGGGCTACTCGTAGACTTAACAGGCCAAGCAAATAAACAGTAGCCCCTCTGTTTATCAGGCACTTACATTTATGGGTCTGGCCTTCTGAAAGGTAATACTGTAAAGGCTGTGTATGTTCTGGGAGGGAACAGGCAGTCAGCTAGAAAATGCATGGACACAATTACTAAGCAATGAGAATACTACCCTGTACTGATTTTATAATTGAAGTTCACTTGCAAATCTAAATTAATTTGTTCATTGCACACCCAAAGTCGCCAGTAAAATGAGGGAATTTATTTTTGGTTGTAAAGATCAGGTGATTATTGGAATCTTATTTTTAGTTGTAAACGTCAGGTGATTATTGGAATCTAACCACATTATGCGGATATAAATTATTCCCACTAGGCTTTTATCAGTGATTGTGTAATGTTCTTGTTCATACTGTTAAGCATTTTAGTGCGTATTCCAATTTTTATTAGCAATAATTATTTGGATGACAAACTGATCCTTTTACTATCCAGAGCAAAAATGAAGAAACATGTAAACTAAATAGTTAAATGCTCTGTATCTGTGGACAAACTAAATAGTTAAATGCTTTGTATCTGTGGACACTGATTAAGAAGTGCTGACATTTCACCATTGTCGGAAGTGGAAGGAGAGAACATTCTTGCCCTTGCCATATAGTATGACTGAAAAAGCTGGTCCCAGTCAGAATATGCAATTGTTAGATCACAATATCCTGTTGCAGGCATGAACTGGTGGCATTTACAAAGTAATGTAAGAAGACAGTAAATGGTGAAGACAAGAGATTGCTATCTCAAAAAGAGGGCCATGTTCCAGGGAACATTCCCACTAGAATCAGAAGTTATGGATACACTGGTGATTGATTAGCTTCATCATCAGCAACTTTTATGACTTATTTCCATGAGAGCACAGTGATGCTAGTGAGCAGCATATAAGTTGGTTTGTAGATTACATAGAGCACAGAACATGTTTCTTACTTAAAAGCACAATCTGCTTTTGTTGTACCTGTGATGTTGCGTAATACCTGCTTATAATCTTCAGTTAATTCAAGTAAATTTCAGCATAAGCTCTATTAGGTAATATAAGGATTGTCCAGTGGGTAGAAACAAAATTTAAAATACAAAACTTATTTTACTTATGGTGCTTTCCTCCCACCCCCTCTGAAAGCATCTTGACAAAACTAAGTCTTTAAGGAATGTAATGTTTTGGTAAGCTAAGGAACTTTAACGGGTGGGAAGAAGTCCTACCTGGTTCAGAAAATTGTTTAATTTTTCCTTAAAATGGGAAATTGAATTCAACACGCAACTCTTATACGTTGCATATAAAGACAGAAGTAACAAGAGGTTTATTTATATGGAACAACAATTATTTGTATTTTTTAATATTATTCATCTAATACATATTGTAACAGTGAGATACTGTATGATATGACCTTTGATGAAGTAAAGATTGTACAGTAGATGTTTTCTAATACACTGTATTTAGTTCAGCACATTAAGGAGTCTTGAAAAATGCCCTTTGCTGAAATCTTTTCTTTTTCACTTAGGAAAGAGCTGGGGAATCAGAACAGAGAGTGAAAGAAATAACCAGAGACATCAAACAACTGGATACAGCAAAAAGAAATCTTACTACTTCTATTACAACACTGAATCACCTACAGATGCTAGTAGAAGGAGTACAAAAACTAGAGTAAGTGATGTTTGCAGGAATTGTTGTTTCATGAAAAACTACTTATTTGTAATTTTTCCATTTATGTTTATGAAATAGGCTAATAATTAATGGTTTTGTGTGTGAAAAACTAACTTCTGTCTTCTGACAGGAATACAAACTTATGCTTTCATAAATGGAGTTTCTCACACAAGGCGTGCTTTAGCTGTCACTGACTTGACTAGAGAAACAAAATCTTATTGAGTAGCACTCATGATGTGAGCCAGCCTTACTCTACCATTGTGTTCTCAGCCATACGCGCATTCACATCTCATTGCATTTGTCTCCCATTTTCGCTGAGATTTGTGTTTGTTTGTGTCACATGTTCATGCCCTTTTGTGTTTCTACTGCAGGGTCAGTGCCCTCCTTGTAGCCTTTGCTCCTCCAGTAGCACAGTGTGTGATTCCTTGAAGTATTAGTACGGGTTTTGCTTTGAAGGGCAGGCCTGATCTGTGATTTCTTTGTTTTCATGAGTCATGTAGTCTGCCTCCCTTGTGTGACCCAGTGCATAGTGTGTCGCCCATGTGTCTGTGAGGCCCCCTTCCTTCAGTTTCATGGCTAGTATGGAGGACACAAAACCCGAATTTTGTCACTGCGTAGGCAAGGGCAACCCCTGTAGTAAGTTCATGTCCCCAATAATGGTAGCTCTGCACTCTGTAATTCATATCAGGGACCAAAGTACACGAGAGAAGCCACGTGTGATGAATGTGTGGGTGACATTCACCCAAGTGGTCCCTTTATGAGAAAAGGTTTCACTAGAAGGACAGCTCCTCCTCAAGAGGCCACTCTTAGCTTTTCTCCTTGCCCTCCAAGTATTCCTCCATCGGCAAGACCACCTCCGACAGGAACCTCTGCTCCTTCCGTTCCATCAGCCTGATGGAGAAAGCATTGTAGGGGTGGTTGCCAGTGATATACCTCTTGGCATTGAACCTCTACTTACAGCAGATGTCCTGCACCATGGACACGCCCCAGTTGGTCTTGGCGCCAATCAGAGAGAGCGACTACATGGCGTTGATAGATCTGCAGGACGCATACCTACACATCCCCATCCACCAGTCTTCCAGGAAGTACTTGTGGTTCATCTCCCAGGAAGCAGAGTATCAAAACCTCAAATCTTCACTTGAGTATTCCAGCTGGCATCACCATGGGAGCATGCGAGAGGGATCAGGCTACGGAATAGGCCTCTCTCATCTAACATATGGATATCCAATAAATAATCTACATAACCCTGCTCCTGAATGCTCTGAATGTAAAGTAATAATAACAAACATTTATTGTGTGAATGTCTAAAGTATAATCAGCAGTGAACATCAAGTTTTGTAAATAAATCGATCACTGAAATTTTGTCAGAAACTTCAGCATTTGAAATTAATCTAGTTATAAAGTTTTTGAAAATTGTCATTTAATTGACAAAATATAAATAAAAAATAGAAATAAAAACAAATCCTTCGGGCCAGCCCTGGAGAGCTGATAATCAGCTCAGTGGTCTGGTAACACTATATTTTAATAATTCAGGATGTAGCATTTGCATACTTCAGCTGCCTTTTGTATTTCATACCTGAAGCAAACAGTGCTGTCAGACATTTTTTTTGCTTTTTTATTAGCTGTACAGATTTATTGTATTCTTTCTTCAAACATATTTCCTTATATGCAATATTTTAAAATTTGATCTTTAATGCAAGTGATGTGCTTGCTATTTAAGGAGGTTCCTTTGCTCCAATCAGCCAATTACAGAGTTTTTTCTCAAATAACTTGATCCCCCCACCTGAGTAGCAATTTGGTCTAATTTAAGTGGTGGATTAAATGTAAGTTTTTTTATGAAAGTAATTGTGAGAACATACCCATTATTTACAATAAATGTCCCACCTCTTGACCTTGCTTATTTTAGCATTTGTACCCCAGAATACAAAAGAAGTGAGAGTCTTCCTTACCTAGACGAAAAGGATCCATGGAACCTAAGCAGCTCTAATAGCAATCCAGCTAGCAATATTTTTTAACCCATATAGTGTGCAATTAAGGAAGATAAAAGCAGTGATTTTTTCTCTCATTTTTATCCTTCAGACATGCCAGTCACCCATTATTTTTCAGCTTTCTGTGAAATAAGCTTAATTTTCTTTCATAGAAAGTAGTGGAAACTGAAAACTTATGGGTAACTTCTTTATTCCCTGCTGAATAAAAATTTATGCAGAAATTTTCAAGTCAGGACAGTCAAATTGTTGCTCACAACCCTTGGGTTAATTTGTGAATGAAATGTCGGGATTCATGATAGGCATGCACTTAAAAATTAATTGTTTAAAAAAAAGTAATTTTTATGAAACAATTTTTTGTACTCATTAGGTTGAACAGGATGCATAGTAAATAATGCATGTAGTTTATTTAAGATTTTACTTTATTACTTTTAATGTGGAGCATGCAGCAGTGCTTGTTGCTGAGTCTCTCAATAAATATGCCCACTCATTGCAAAACTTTATATTCTATTACCACTTTGTTCTCTTCTTGCTGCTCAGCCATTGTATTACCACTTTGTTCTTTTCTTGCTGCTCAGCCATCTAGTCAAGGGAATAGGTGCATAAGTCATTCTTTTATTGCTACTTAAGGATTCTTAAAGTCTAATAGCCATTGCTTTACTTTTTTAAAGTGAAGGAGAAATTTTGCTTTGAGAAAAAACCTGATTTTCCTGTAGCAAAACAAAAATATTAACCTCTGTGGAGTCTTATAACTTCAGCTGTCCAAGTTTGTCCCTTAATCTCATTTTCTTTTGTGGTATCTTCTCCCAAGGATTGCCAGGGCACCTGATCCTCCAGTGATATGTCTGCAGATTGCATAATGGTCAATTTGCACTAGAAATACTGTATTTCCATGTTATTTTGTGGCGGGATTTAAAAACACAAAAAACAATACACAACACAGATACACCGAACATATAACCACATACAATACTCACTATAATCCTCGGTTGCTGGGAGATGGATGACGTGTCCACGGTCGCCAACACAGTAGACAAAATTACACAAACGAAACCGAAAACAGACTTTCAACCCCAAAAAAAAACGAGCAAAAAGGAAGAGACACATGCACAGACAACAATGACATCCAACGGAAAACACACGACTCATGAAGCATACAATAATCCACCATCAGTGTCCGCCTTGCACAGAACTCAGCTCAAGACTCACTCAAAACCGAAAAAAAAACTCCCTCGACATTTGCACAGACAGACAGCACCGTAAACAACTCGAACTAAAGACCCTCATCCCTCTACCAACAACCAAAGCACTACTAACGACAATTACACTCACTCTCTCTCTCTCTCTCTCTCTCTCTCTCTCTCTCTCTCTCTCTCTCTCTCTCTCTCTCTCTCTCTCTCTCACACAAAACGTTGGGAAATGCTAAATACAAACAAATCTATTCATCCCTCTATAATTCTCCCCCCTTTTAGCATTTCCCAACCAACACCTTTCACACTGCATTCAAATCGCCTTACGTAACACCCATGGATGCTCACTAGCAGGTCCTTTAGAACGCTGTTCATTTCGGGCACGCAATCATTCTCTCAGACTCGCTCTCTCTTCCAGCAACATTCAGATTTACATCTTCTCCTCCATTTTCTCTCAGATTCACGCTATCTTCTTCACTATTACCACTCTCAATTTCATCCACAATCTCATCTATACCCTCTAACTCGTTCCCGAATACCTCCCCCAATTCTTCAACTAACCCATCCCATTCGCTCATTGACCTTTCCAATTCTTGCAATGATTCATTCATGCTTTCAATCACTCGTATATTACTGCTACGCTCTCTTACTCTTACACTTTCGCTCACCTCCAACCGTTCACTAACCCCTACACGTTCAGTCAACTCGGTTATATCAAACCCGCATATGCTATACGTTCTATTCATACCATCCCATTCATCCGTATTACACTTTTTATTACTCATTTCCACTTTGGCACTCACACCCCTATCACACAACTTACGACCATTCCGTTTACTTACGTTCTTCCCTTTCTTACGTTTTCTACCATACTCTACCAAAACAAATCGCTGATCCTCATGCAACAACCCCTCACGTACATGCATCACACGCACCGCTTGCATCCTGGAGGACCCACCCATTTGAACCCCCTTCACACTCAGTTTCCCGAATTCGCTGTCACAGTCACCCTCTTTCATCTACATACACTTGATACATGCCCTTCCATTCCACATTCAACACACTTCGCTCTCGGTTCTGAACACATTCTCGCATAATGCCCATTCTTACCACAGTTGCCACATATTACATTCACTGGGTACCCCTACAACCATTAGCAATATGACCCACCTGTCCGCACCTGTAGCATTTAACCCCTATCTTTCGTACACTCCCTTACCAAATGTCCCTATTGCCCACACCAAACACGCTCCTAAAGCCCACCTACACTCATTCTTTGTATGTCCTTCCTTTCCACATCTAAAACACTTCGCTCGACTTCCACTCATCGACCTTCCCCTTTGTACACTACTATCCCTAACCCGTCCAACCCGTTGTTCCCTTACAAACCCACCATTCATCCTCACTGGCACATCCACTTTACTTGCTCTTACACTCCTATCTATTACACTATCGGCCATTCTCATTGGGCCCCTCAACACTGCATCCCTAAAGCTTCCAAACTCTGGCACTCTCTCATCTACCCCAGCCCTTACACTTACACTTCTGCTCTCTTTTATAACCCTGTCAAGCTCATAATCTTCTACAATTTCCAAAATTTCTCCCCAAGTCAACCTTTCATTCGTCCATCTTTTCTTCTCCTTCCGCTTCAAGTTCACAAATTCTCTAACTCTATCTGGCACTGTCCCTAACAACTTCCGTACTAACTCCTTACATTCATCTATCCCATCATCCCCAAACTTCTTCCTTGCCAACGTCTCCAGCCTACAAGCATACAGTGACAAGGTTTCCCCAGCTTTCATTCTTGCCTCATCAAATTCATTCTTCCTCTTATACTTAACACTTGCTTTCATACGCCTCGCTTGCTCAACTAGTCTAGCTTTCATCTTGTCATACCCAACATCCCCCACACTCATAATAACCCTATACATATCAAGCAAAAACCCAGTCAAATATTCTCCTAATTCTCGTGCCCACACTCTCTTACTTTCCCCATACTGTACTTATCCTGACAAAATCTTTCATACTCCCTAAAGAAATCATGCACATCCCTACTTCCATACTCATTATACTTTTCACACTGGGGTACCTCCCTCACATACATAGCCTTTCTCACTTCTTTCTCACTTTCGCTACTTTCACTCTGTCCTTTCATACCCTCTTCCGAATACAAAGAGTCCACTTCTGCACTTACATTCATCTTACTTATTACACTCTTCTTCCCCCTCTTTTTATCCACTTTTATCCACTCACCTCCATCCACCTCACTATCACTACTGCCTTCACCCTCTCCCTTCTTTCCTGCCTTTCCCACTTCCTTACCCTTCTTACCAGTTTCCTTTCCCTTTCCCTTCTTCCCTTTTTCTTCCCTGACTTATCCTTACTTTCCCTCTGTTCCTTCCCTTGCTTTTCATTCCCCCTTTTCCTTACCCTGCCTCTCATTCCCTCGTTTCTTACTTCCTATTCCCATATCACTTTCATCACTCACGCTTCCATTCACTTCTTCCTCCTTTTCTTTCTCTCTTGCCCCTTCACACGTTCCAGAGAACCTGCCTCCAACAGCCCCTTCTCCAAAAACACCCTTGAACATACCTTTCACCATTTCTTCCACACCTTTCATCATTCCCTCCAACTTTTTATCCATTCTCTCTTCGGACTCTTTCATCTCCGCTTTCATTTCTTCTTTTGCACTTCTTAGCATTCCCCCCATCTCCTCCAACAGACTCCTCAACTCCTCATTCTCACTCCTCAGCCTCCCATTCTCCTCCTCCAGCCTACCCTGGAGTTCCCTAGCCACTCTGAGTTCCTCTCTCAGTTTCTCTATCTCACTCATCCTGACCTCTTACTCTCACTCTACCCACCACAAGCAATCCTAACGGCTATTATACAACAGCCCCACGTTGGGCGCCAAATATTATGTGGCGGGATTTAAAAACACAAAAAACAATACACAACACAGATACACCGAACATATAACCACATACAATACTCACTATAATCCTCGGTTGCTGGGAGATGGATGATGTGTCCACGGTCGCCAACACAGTAGACAAAATTACACAAACGAAACCGAAAACAGACTTTCAACCCCAAAAAAACGAGCAAAAAGGAAGAGACACATGCACAGACAACAATGACATCCAACGGAAAACACACGACTCATGAAGCATACAATAATCCACCATCAATGTCCGCCTTGCACAGAACTCAGCTCAAGACTCACTCAAAACCGAAAAAAACTCCCTCGACATTTGCACAGACAGACAGCACCGTAAACAACTCGAACTAAAGACCCTCATCCCTCTACCAACAACCAAAGCACTACTAACGACAATTACACTCTCTCTCTCTCTCTCTCTCTCTCTCTCTCTCTCTCTCTCTCTCTCTCTCTCTCTCTCTCTCTCTCTCTCTCTCTCTCACAAAACGTTGGGAAATGCTAAATACAAACAAATCTATTCATCCCTCTATAATTTATAGTCACGCTCCTGTAGGACTTGAAGATACTCTTTACATTTTTGCTCTTGATTTGTTCTTACATAGATACAGACCATTGTTTCACTTTCTTCACTGATCCCCCTGAGCAGGCTGGGGTTGTTAGTGAGAACTTAAGTTACAGTTGACAGAAGGGGCTAGCACATGGGAGAACCACAATTACCACACCTGCTGGCTGATCTACGCCCATTTTTCAAGCTCTTCTTTAATTCTATGCTTCCCTCCTTTGTCTTGGTCAGTCTAGAGCTTAGTGCTCCAGTAAAAGGTCAAGCTTTTTGATTCTTGTTTCTTAGGTGATCTTTCCCTAGCAGTATTAGTGTTTCTGATTCTGTGACTCTGCCCCTCTCTTATTGTATGCCCTCCCAGTTTTTCTTGTAAGGACTGCAAAGTTCTTTAGGCAGTAAACATCAGGAACATTCATAGAAAACCCTTAAACATATCATTTTCTAACACATTATTAATTATTTTTTATGTACTTATTGTACTTGTACCTCTACTAGAGTCTTTACACATACTGTACATGATTATTTTAAATGGGAAAATTAGTGGGGTAGTTTTGTCGGGAGAATAGCTCATGAAAAGGAAAGTTGTAGATTTTCTAATTGAATTAAGAGATATTGCTGACGCTTTTGTTCAGCTATTCTTTTGAGATCTGTTGCTTTGCCTATCGAGATAGTGGTATTAGTCTGCAGATTTGAATCTGGGTGTAAACATAGTGGTATTAGACAGATGTCTAAAATATCCTAGTACTCAGTCCTATTTGTGCATTTACCTTCAATTACAGTTGTAAAGTCTTGTTACAACAATTTTTCTATCTATGTATTTCCTTTCAAGTACAATTGTAAACTCTTGTAATGGCACTTTTCCATTATAGTACCAAACTGTGTTGTGTGTGTTCACTGTATATATTGTACATTTGCAGAGCTCTAAAAGCACGGCGTGAATATGGGGAAATAGCAACTCTTCTTCAAGGTGTCATGAATGTATTGGAACATTTAAACCGATATAGACATATCCCCCAAGTTGCAGACTTGGCCAGACAGGTAAAAGAAATGTGATTTTTAAAAAATGTCTTTCATGGTACTGCTTTATTGAAATAAAAAATCTAATGAAGAGTTAATTTCAGGTACTAAAATCATGGCAGAACGGATGCAACTGTATTTTACAAAAAACTACATTATTGATTTTTGTTTGTGGCTAATCTGGAGTTTCCAGAATAAATGTAATTTAAAGCCAGACATTAACTCCTCAGTACTGGTCTGCTAAGAGAGAATAACATGTATTTTGGGGTAGTTCTAAGCATTAATTTAGGATTGTAGGTTATTGCCTAATTATTAAACTTTTTTAGGTAGAAACGCTAACTAGAACTGGTGCAAGTAATTTAGAATATTTTGTGCTCTGTTTTGTTGTGCAAATCAGATAATTTCAGCAATAAGTCAGACATTTGATTATCTCAGCATAATTTAGTCCCTTCAACTAACAGAAGTGCAGTGATCGTTCACCTTCATTCTGTCAAACTACTGCAAGTGTTCCTTAGGTTTAGAGCAATTTTAGTGTTGCATATCCTGTCAGCAGCAGATTAAATATGTGATGACTATAATATGAACAGCTTTATGTGGTTTAAAGTTCTTATATTTTTTAATATTTTGGTTATTTATTATCCATCCTTTGTACAAATATCTTAGAAATCTGTAAGGCATATCTATACACATACCGTATATTTCCGCATATAAGACAACCTTTAAATCATAAAATTCACCCCAAAAAATTGGGGGTCATCTTATACTACCATTCTAAAAATCAAACCTTGAATTCTAAGTGATGTTTATCAGTAGGCTAGCGGCCTCGGTGCAGTAACCACCAACATACATGAAAAGATTCACATTGTGAAATAAAGTGATAAAGGTACAGTGAACCCCCGTATTGCAAATCCGCAAATGCTTAAAACCCATCTAAAAACACTTAGAATTGCCCATTTTGATAGTTTAAACCAAGAAAAACCTTGTGAAAATGCTTATACCTGAGTGTTTTAATAGTTTTATCACAAAAAGTGCATTTATTCATGAAAAATATATGAAAATACAGTAATTAGTGACTATTTCTCAGTGAAAAATACCGCAAATGGGCGAATTTTCCGCGAATGATGGCTAGATATGTTCCACAGAGAAACCCACGAATGCGTGAGTCCGCGACCCATGAGAACGCGAGTACGGGGGGTTTACTGTAATAAAACCATTTTTACTTTATATATTATTGGCATATCTTTGTAATAAATAGCCTATTCAAGGAATAATTCCATATCAGTGAAATCAGCTTTTATCTAAGCGAGGTTAGCCAGTTGACAAAATGTAAATACAGGCAGTCCCCAGTTATCGGCGGGCTCGGTTATCGGCGATCCAGTTTTATGGAGCTTGTTTAGCCAAGATAATTTGCAATTTTCAGTGCCAAAAATTGCCGATTTCCGCTTATCAGCGCCGATAATTGGGTATTGGCACCGATACATACCTAACAGAGGCACTGATAACCAAAAATCAGCGATTGTTCCGACATGATACTGTATACAAACCCTCGGTCCTTTACATTAGGAATTACTTTCAGCATAGGCTGGAAACGGCCGTTAAACTCTTGAGCAAGGTGGTTAGGCAGTAACTACCGCCAGGTAGGTGGGAATACCCGCCTGCCCGGATGTAAACATTCCAGTTTGCTTTCTGCCGTCATGCGTTGCAGACGTGGTTTGGATCTCCTTGTCTGACTGTTGTTAAGCTCTTATTATCCCAGTGGGATCTTAATGTATTTTTGTGTATATATTACGTGTGTTTGATATTTATTATTGCAAACCCACAATTTGTGATAACCTCGCATAGCCATCTTTCCCTTGCACTGTGTCTTGGGTTGACGGCCAAGGGTGTATATAAAGGAGTGTAACCAAATGGTAATGCTTCTCTCCAGTAGCCCTTTATTTAGATACTGAAGGCATTCCCCTGTACAATCAGAAATATTAGATTGGGACGTAATATCTTCGCTCCCCTACATTGGTCGGGACGTAAGAGTTCGCTTCCCTTCTTGGGCTTCCGCCCTTTGTGGACAAGGGCATGACTACTTCCATCCTACTTGTGCTGAGTGTTGTTTTCGCCGCCTGTGCTTAGAGAGTTGTGGGGCGGGTGGGAGGTTGCGGGCGTCGTCTGTAAGTTACGCTTCCACGGCGCCCTTGGTGTCCTCCCCTCCTTTCTTTTCTTTCCCCATAGGTTCTTCCTTTCTCTCCTTCGGTAGAGATCTCTGTCCTTCACCCTCTTCACTCGCTTGTCGGGCGAAGGCCTAGGGAGGGGGGGGCGTGGTCGGGCGACCTCTTCTTGGGTACCTCCTCTCACTGCATAGGGCAATTCCCTTCATAGCGAGAGGAGTTTCCCTCTCTAATCATCTTTGCTTTTTCTTTCAGGTTGACAGTGAGCATCACAGACACAGCAGTGATGTTCCTGGCCATTGCAGTAGCTCCTGCCTTCTGAACCGCTTCCGTAGCTCCTGCATCAGCTGTCCTGATCATGCCTGCTGCTTCTCCTGGTGGTCGTGCCCAGGGCCGCTTCCGTTGTGTTCCTGCCAGCTGCCCTGGAGGTTATGATGTCCGCCATCCTGTAGAAGATGTCGGCGTAAAGGTGAAGGAAGTCGCCTTGTGGACGTGATGTTCCTGGTCGTTGCAGTAGCTCCTGCCTTTCAAACCGCTGCCGTAGCTCCTGCCTTTCAAACCGCTGCCGTAGCTCCTGCATCGGCTGTCCTGATCATGCCTGCTATGTCTCCTGGCGGTCATGCCTGGGGCCGCTTCCGTTGTGTTCCTGCCAGCTGCCCCGGAGGTTACGATGTCCGCCATCCTGTAGATGATGTCGGCATGAAGGTGAAGGAAGTCACCCTCTGGAAAGTGACATTCCTGGCCGTTGCAGTAGCTCCTGCCTTCCGAACCGCTGCCGTAGCTCCTGCATCAGCTGTCCTGACCATGCCTGCTGCTTCTCCTGGTGGTTGTGTCCTGGGTCGCTTCCGTTGTGTTCCTGCCTGACTGCCCTGGAGGTTACCATGTTTTGTGTCACCATCCTGTAGAAGATGTTGGAGTGGAGGTGAAGGAAGCTGCCCTGTGGAAGTAGCTGCTGTCTTCATCTTATCTTCGATTTCGTCTTCTGCTGCCTCTTTCCTTCCTCTCCCGAGGTCCAAGGGGGTCCCGGGAATCGGACAGACCTCCTTAGGCTGAAGGAGGGGAAGACTGCTTCTTTCCCTTGATGCCCTTGGACGTCTAGGGACTGCCTCCTTCCGAGGAGGCAGTGGGTCTCTCTTTGGCTCTTCCTGACTTTCAGGTTAGGAAACCGATTCACACAGCCCTGGGTTTTGTGTTTCGGGAGCCGTGGGCGCACAGACCTCAGTCTGTGATCCCATTCCCAGTCCTAGAGGTTCCGCCTCTAAGATGGGGTCTGCTTCTGGCGCTCGTTCGTGAGCCGCTCTGAGTGCTCGAGATTCTATGGAATATCAAGTATCCCGATCTGGTCTGGAGAATATTTCCTCAGCCCAGTTCGGGAGCAGTGCGAGAGAAAAGGCCAAGGCACCCAGGTGTCTCAGCCCTTCCCGCCAGCACCACAAGCACTCCAGGTGCTTGCCAGTGCTCGGGTGGGTTCCCAGCCTGGTGTCTCGATCCTGGCGGTTCGAACACCAGAAGAAGCAGGGAAGAGATTCCCTTTGGGAGTCGTGCAGGACTTCTAAGGGACTGACTCTCTTTCGGGAGACAAGTTTCTCTCGTTGGCTTTTCCTGCCCTGTGGGGTCTGGTGTTTCGGGGGCCGTGAGAGAGCGGCCTCAAGAGGCCATGCCCTCGTTACCAGTCTTGGAAGTCTGCGTCTAAGACTGTTTCTGTGCCTGGCTCTTTCAGTCTCTTAGGAAACTGAAAGCAAGACTGAAAGCAGCCACTCCCAATTTTTGGGAGTCTCGTGGGTAGCTCGAATTCTATGAATTGAGCACTCTCCTGACGAGAGGCACAGAACGAGAGAAAGTGCCAAGACACCCAGGTGCCTGGGTGCCGGGACGCCAGGTGTCTGGGTGCCGAGATGCCAGGTGTCTCGATACTGCCCGCCAGCTGCTTTGGTTGCTCGTCCGGGTTTCATTCTTGTGTCTCGAACCTTGGGGTTCGAGCATGCAAGATAGCAGACACAGAATTCCCCTTTGAACCTTCTTCTCGAGGGGCCTTGGAGTTTAGAGTTCAGGAAACTAGCAATAGTTCACGGCAGACGAGTTCTGCCCTGTCCAGTTCCGATTGTGTTCGAGCGATCTGCCCAGCTCGGCTCGGCGCCTGGTCACGCTTACGAGACTGGCTTGGCTTGGCTTGCTCGACTTGCTCACCCCGCCCAGCCCTTGGTCACACTTGCGAGACTGGCTCAGCTCAGCTCGGCTCACCCCGCCTGCCTCCTGTCCACCGCATACCTCCCTGTCTGGATCGTGTTCACACGATCGGCTCGGCTCGGCCCCACTCGGTTTTTTTCCGAATCAGGCTCTCGGCTCTGTTCGAGTGAACTTTTTTTGCTCTTCCCAAGAAAGCGCTTTGCCACGGCACAAGCACTCTTCCCTCGTGTAGCAGTAATCTCCTTCGGTTGATTATCGCCCACGGTCCCCCTCTCCTGCTGGTTTTACTGGCAGGACAGGTAGGGGCACTATTTCTCCTCACCTGTGTTCTTTTCCTCTCGGTTGTTCCAAGAGGCGCGAGACGGACAGAGAGAGCTCCTCTGAGTTCAGCTTCCTGGTGTGCTTTGGGTATCAGTCCCCTGATTGTCCCGTAGTACAACCAGGTAGCCAAGGAGGATTTCATGGGATCTGTCAAGGCTCCCTCCAAGAGCAGAGGCACAGGAGTTTCACGCTTCGGAAGCAGCGAGGGTCTTTCAAGTTGCAACCACTCTCGTTTTTCGGAGAACTTCGCGCCGATTTGTCAGCGCGAGGATCCCTGGGACAGGACCGCGACTCCCCCAATGAATAATCTTCATCACTCACAACCCTTGCAGTTCCTGAGGAGCCGAGAGTGTCGGGGGCCGCTGCGTTCCTTGCTTCCGAGAGCGTTCTCGACCGGATGAACTCTTTTCTTTGGAGAAGGAGTTCATTCAGGTCAAGACACCAAGCTTCTCCCCTGCCTTGACAGAATACGAATTCTTCTTGCCTCGAAGGGTCTGGCCGACTGCAGTTCTGTGGACAATTCTGGTGCTAAGAAGGAGGACTTTGTCCCAATTCAGATCTCCATTTTCATAAGTCCCAGGTTGGCTCAACCCTTAGGAACGAACCTTACTGTACTTGGTTCTGCCTTTCTCTTGCAGAGATTTGCCAGATGCCTCGGTAATCAAGGTTCATACTAGGGCACTGCCTTGCCCTTTGGACAGTGGCCAAGACCTTGGGGTCTTAGTCATCTCAACTTGACCTCAAAGCAGTCCCCCCTCAACTCCTAAGAACATAGCCTCTCCTACTCTTCTAGAAAAGTGTGCATAACTGCATCTTTTTCCACCCTCTTTCCCATAAGGGAGGAGGGAAGAGAGAAAGAAGTATCGACTGGGAAGAAATTCTCCTACTGCAGATTCCTGGATGAAATGATACTTATCAAGTTTCTGGAGCTGGCAGCAACATTGCCGAGACCTGGGAATGGATTCCTTGAGGAGAAGTATCTATTTCCCTTAGGTCTCGGCAATTCTTTTCATCCCGCTTCCTCTTCCGTGCTCTTGATTCAGGAAATGCCAGCCCGGCTAGAGCTAATTGTCTCAGTATCCTGTCCTCTTGCAGAAGCTTCCCCATGGCAGGGAATGGAAGTCTGCTTCCATTCCTCCGTCCTTCTTTCCTCTTCGAAGTATGAGGAAGGGGTTAGGCTAATGCTTGATTGAAGGAACCTTCGAATATGCTTGCATATTCCTCTCACATCGTGTGTCTACTTGCGGATTCACCAATCGAGGAATAGGCACACACCTGTAAGACTTTGTCTTGAAGGTGTGGGACTGAGACGACTGGTACCTTTTCATCACCATCCTGGGCTCAAGGCAGCCTTCTGGCCTTCCGAGATTTCAGGATGAGTTTTGCAACACTCAGTGGTTTGTTGAACAACAAACCAAAGTAGTGGCATTTTTCGACAAACGAGGGAATCGTCTTTTCCTCCCGTTCCATCTCTCGACATTTGCAGGTACTCGAGTGTTCTATAGCGCACTCAACATCTCAATCAGATGTGTCCCCAGTGGGGATGTATTGGCAGGCGAGCTTAGCCTCAGGTTTGAGTGATCGGGACAGAACGTGCTGCTCACTCGAAGATCCACGAAGAGATTGCTCGACTGAGAAATCCCTACCGTCTTTCTGTTGCCTCCCTGCACAAGTCGGTAGTTTTTTCTCGCTCCTTCACATAGGGGCCGCTACAGCGAGGCATGCTGTCTTTCTGGGAAACATAATATCTACTTTTTTCCCTCTGTATTTGTCTGTTTCGCTAGAGGTTCTCAAGCATTGCTCACCCCGAGTTACAGACAAATGCCGGAAGACTTCACCTCTCGCCCGACCTGATAGCCAAGGCATTGAGAAGAGTTCTGCTTGACCCAACCTCCTGTAGCAGCTACACAAGAAGCGGTTCTTCGGGCAGTACATCCCAGTGTGTTTGGGACTGGGAGACCTTCCAGCTTCCCTTGCAAGCATGGGCTTTCTCGCCGAGCGGCAGCAGCTATAGCTGGATATCTCTTGAAGTCCTCTGCAACACTCCCAGGGACTGGAGCCATCTTAGCTGGTGGGTGTCGTTGCAGAATTCCTTCTCAGGTCAGAGTCGCTCTTCAAGTCTGGACTTCCTCTTCTTCTCTGCCGAGGGTTGCTTCTTTCCCTTTCATTTGTGAAGCACGTAGGCCCTCGCAACCTAGTCTTCTATCTAAAGTAGCCTTCTCCTCAGTCAAGATTTAGCTACGGATGAGAAGCTTCTTCGGTCCTGCTGTCCCAAGGAACTGTTCCCTGGGTGGCATGTGACTCTCGTTTAGGGTTCCTGTCCCATGCTGCACGCGCCCTTACGAGAGTCGTTGGATAGAGATGTGCCTTCGTAGGACCATCTCTCATCTTGCTCCGGCCTTGGCGTAGAAGATGGAAGAATAGGTGAAGGGGGATCACTACCTTGACTCCTCGGATGTCGTAGGTGGACTCCAAATCCTTTCGGCATCTATTGTCGGGTTTGAGTTGTCCTTGCTCCCCTCCTCCTTGGACTCTGTATCAGTGATCCAGATCATTCGTTACTTTGTCCTTTTGGCAGCTATGGTACTTTCTGAAAAGGTCAACACTCCTAACCTGGATGTTGTTGACATTTTCACTAGTACTCTCTCTCCCAAGGAAGAAGTGCGTAAGGACACATCTTCCTCCTGACTTCGTGAAGCAATCAAAGGAGGTACTCGGCAGCTGATGACGACGATACCAGTACCTTCCACCCGAGAGCTCATGAAGCCGATGGCATGGTCCATCCCTCGCATTCTGGAAGTTTCTGTCAGGCTGGAAGCAAGACGTGGTCTCATAGACCACACTCTTGTCTTCTTATGGTCTTGCCCACAGGCCCTTGGATCCTTTTTTCCTTGGCCCTGTGGTGTCTGCTCAACCAGTTGTGTTTTACCCGGCTCCTTCAAGAGGACGAGTAGCATCTCGCCTAAGGTGTTGGTTCTGGAAGTGAGAAGGATACTGAGAGTAACTGGCCTCTCTTCCTCCTCCTTTCTGTCCTTCTACTTCTCCTCCATCGGGATGAGAATAGGACTTGAACCAACACGTGCTGGACCTGGCGCTGATGCGGTAAGACTACACATCGAGCACCCATTCTGTTTTTCTCCTAGAATCATAGAAGCAATTCTGCTCCTTCCTCTAGCAAGGGGAGGAAGGAGAGTCTGGCAATAGGAAACCCTATCTCAGCTTTTTCTTACTGCCTCTGACTCTAAGATTCTTCTAACCTATTTCGTATGAGTCACATTTCCTCACTCATGTGAAAAGGTCCAGTATCTGACATTTGATCTTGCAGTTCCTACACTCCGATCAATATGTCAGAGGCTCAGGTACTCCTCCTCGCTCTTTCGAGCAGGAGTAGCAGCCCAGGTGTGCAGAACTCTCGTCAGTTCAGGAGACTCACTCAGATTCCTCCCTCCAACCAGTGAGTCTTCCTAATGGAAAGGACCGAGGGTTTGTATATCGTGTCGGAAAAAATCACAATTTTTGAAAGTAAATTGTATTTTTCCTAAGTATACAAACCTGAGGTCCTTTACATTACATATTATGCCCACCTCATGCCACCCCTCAATCTAAACCTGGACCGAAAGGCAAACTGGAATGTTTACTCGTACATCCGGGCAGGCTGGTATTTCCGCCTACCTGGCGGTAGTTACTGCCTAACCACCTTCCTCAAGAGTTTAACGGCCGTTTCCAGCCTACGCTGAAGGTAATTCCTAGTGTAAAGACCGAGGGTTTGTATAATTAGGAAAAATACAATTTACTTTAAAAAATTATGATTTTTTGGCACTTCTTGGCTCTGATAAGTGCCAAAAATCGCTGAAAAGGCGTCAAAAATCGTGGATTTTTGGTTATTAGCGATTTTCGGTTATCGTCATGCCATCAGAACGGAACCCCCGCCGATAACCGGGGACTGCCTGTATCAAGTTATGGTTGCACTCACAGCAACCTTTATTTTTCGGTAACGCAGTGTAATTACGGTAGTAATAACATTTAGGATAACATAATATTCATTTTTCATTAAAAATTAAGGCGTTTGTAACTGTTTAGAACAATTCAGTCATACAAACGATAAGTATGTACGATAATTATCATATTTTATCATGTTGTTAGGGGTTGCTTATGATTGGCGATGAAACGTAAACAAAACAATGGTTTCCCTTTTAGGTGACGTGTGTAGGAAAAATATGATACAGAATTGAATTTGTCATTTTGTTTACTGTATATACTCATTAACGCGTGATGTCACGCATCGTGCAACCCCCAAATTTTCACCCATAAAAAATTATTTTATAATGTATCTCTTGTCTCATGCGAGTTCCTTTTTTGAGAGACCAGATTACTATGGGCTAACCTCTTTTACTCCATCTCTCTATCCCAGCTTCTAGTTAAATAAGTTAAAAAAGTAAAAGCAAATGATAATAGTATTGTTAGTTATGTTATACTCATTGAATAAACGAGTACAGCCACAAACAACTGAACGAGAAACAACTGTTTTGATATGAACACGGTCTAGGCCTTGGCTATGAACAACCGAATCTGATAACAACAGCTGTTTTGCTTGCATTTCAAACAGCATATGGTAGTAAACAATTACTGTAGTTATGTTACAAATTACGTTAAGTAGAATAGGACTGATATATATTTTACATTATACCCTTATTCACTATGGAGAAAAGATTGCAAGGAAATATACTGTACTGCCAAATTTAAGCTGCAAGTTGTAGCTGAAATTAGAAAACAAACAATGTTCAAATGCTAATGACTGTAAATTATCATGCATTGGCAACATGGATGAAACTCCTAAACTTAGATATGCCATCAAACTCAACCGTAAACAGTATATTGGAGAGAAAAGTATTTTAATCAGAACTGCTGGCCATGAAAGAACACATTTTACTGTTGTTTTAATGTGTATGGCAAATGGGATGAAACCTTCCCCCATGGTTATCTTTAAACGGAAATTGAATTGATGCCGAAACAAAAATTCCCGGAAGGTATCATTCTTCATGTAAACTTAAACGATGCAAATAGCGCATGATCGCTGTGTTTGTATTTTATAATACAGTTAGTAATATGCGAATACATACAGTATCACTGGATACAGTGAAGTAAAGCATAACTTGGTAAAAGATCCATGGAAAAGATGTATATTTGTTATGTTTTTATTTTATAATACAATACTAATATGTGAATATTACATACGCTAATTTTATATTTCGTGTATGATGCGACCCCCTTAAAATTAGCTTCAAAATTAGGTCGTCAAAAGTCGCATGATAGGCGAGTATGTATGGTATTTTGAATTTCTAAGGATACTAAGTAAAACAGCATTTGTAATAACATCATCTTTACATAACCAATACTTCTTAAGATACCTTTTGTTGCAAATGCTAGCCTATACATAGATGGTTTTGTAATTTAGCAGTCGTCTTATACTACAGATATGAGATGAATTCATGAAAATTTGTCATAATTTTTTACCTCGTCTTATCTAAAGGTCATCTTATGCACGAAAATATACGGTATTCACATTTTTGGAAATTTTTTAGTAAAGGATGATTACTTTTGGTTACTGTATATGGAGTGGCACAAATCAAGAACCTGATGTTGCGTAAAAGTAATTTAATCATGTAATATCGTGATGAAGCCATTACGTGTTACTTCTGAATATGTACCTTGTACAACGTTGTGTACAAGGTTACAGGCAGTCCCCGGTTATTGGCAGGTTCCGTTCCCGACAGCATGACGACAACCGAAAATCGCCGCTAACCGAAAATCGGCGATAATAGCACTGATCCCCTGTTAGCGGCGCCGATAACCAGTTAGTGGCACCGATAACCAGGGATCAGCGCCGCCGATAAGAGGTGATCAGCGCCGATAACCGGTTATCAGCGACAAAAATCTGGTTATCGTCGTCGCTAGACAAGCGCCATAAAACCGGATCGCCAGTAACCAAGGCTGCCGATAACCGGGGACTGCCTGTATTTGTTTCACCATAAACCCATTACAGTACTTACAAGTGGCTTTTGCATGTTCTTTAAAATTGTTGCAGGCTTCTCAATCTCTTTAAAGGAAGAAAAAAAATAGCATGCACAGGGCCTTCAGTAGTTGAATGCCTCATGAATCATGTGTCTGTAGGAGAATTTATTATCTTTGGGAAATCCCCTGATTTTTTTTACAGATGACCTTTATTCATTTCACTATTCCTTCATTCCCCATGTGATTTATTTTTATTCCATTCATGAGGTGAGGCCAGTAGAGAAATCTCTCATTAGGTTTCTGAACATGGAAGTGTACAACCAGATTGCATGGTTTTTTCTCTGTTATAGATGGTAGTTTGCTGAGAAGATTATGTAAATACTGATTTTCTTATTTGAACACGACTATGATTCACATACAGAGTTAGATTTGCATTTTATTTTTCTTGCATTATTTTGTAAGTTTTGGACATTAGGTGTTTTGGTGAAAGAGTGGTTATCAGTATTTGGTAGTTAGCCTTCATGTGGCATACTTATAAAATTGATTATTTGTATGGTTCACGATTAGATTTCTTGGTAAGGTGCAAGTTTTACTTCACCCCTTACTCTTGGCTTTGTTTTATTTTCAAGATTAATAACCAGTCTTTGTAATAGTAATTCATTCATGACTTTAGTGTATATTTTGTGTCTTTGCATTTTATAAAATAGATGCTGTTTATGTTAACTGCTTTATTATATACTTTTTGTATTATAATTATTGTGTTTGAAACGATTCACTTCATCATCCCTCCTTTGCCAGCTTAAATATACTGCAGTGATGGTGTACTGCATTACCTGGTAAGACTTTCAGTGCCTATCCCAACTATAGAAGGAAGCCCACATCAATTTTGCAGAAGTTTTAAGGTCAGGTCTTTTTACCTAAACTTGCCTGAATGTGAAGATAGTGGTCAGCAGAGCAGTGAGGTTTGTCTTACAAAAGAAATGTTGCCAAGGTACCCAAAGCACTGATGTTAGATACTCTTCAGTATCAAAACTCACTAGTCTCAGTCTCTTATTTGCCAGTAAAAGCTCCGTCACCTGTATTTGTTAAATAACTACCTTCATTGGAGGAGACATCAAGCTCACATTCAGTGCAACCCAGCATCAGTCTTGCTCCTTCCATGGCCAAGCTACACCTAGGGCACTCCTGCTCCTGCTACAGCCAGATTGTTGCCTAGTGCCACTCCAAGTTCTCTGGCTGATGCTCCCGTACCTGATGTTGCAAATATAGTGCAGTTTAGACACTATTTGATGAGTTCTCATTAGGAGCACTTGCAATACTAAATAGCGGAGGCACTGGTCTCTCCTCTCCTTCCACTCCAGCCAAAGCAGTATGAGCTTGCACCATAGCCGAGAAGGTGTTGCCACATTAACCAACTCTTGCAATTACTGGGACAGAGATTCACAGACTGGAGCCACACACAGCTTTGCATAGAGTGTTCTGTGGCATTTTGATGGAGTGCCTAACATCAGCTGGTTCCCATTTCTCAAATGACATAAGTGACCAGACCTGCTCCAGCTTTCGTAAGCATACTGCTCCGGTGATCAAAATTGGACATGAGCTATTCCATCTTTCATAATGAGAGCTGTGATTAACCAGAGAGTGTCTAGCATTACTGACCGGAGCCAATGTAATAACTGTAGCCACTCAGATTTTCATAACCAGAACTGTTCCAACAGCTGTAGTTGCAATAAGAGCCAAAATCCAAGCTGGTCAAATTTTTATTACCAGAGCTCTTACCAGAACCTCACCAGCTTTTGTGGCTAGAGCCGTGTTGATGACTCAGCTGCAACCAAAAGTGACTGGACCCCAGAGACATGGCCAAAATCACTTCAGTCTTCATTACCAGTGTAGAGAGGAATTTTGATCATGGCTGATCTGGTAATTTGGATACGAGCCACTCCTTTGAAAAGAGCCACAAAAAACTGCTTTAGTGAAGCACAGGGTACTTCTTTCGGATACTGTGTCTTGGTTATGCTTGCAAATCACAGAGACTATAGTGCAAACAACAGAAAAGCACTATAGGGGGTAGTGCCATCAGTGCACCACACATGGTGCACTGTAGGCACTACTAAAGGTTATTTGCAGTGTATCTTCAGCCCCCAGATACAACCCCTTTCATTCCATTTACTACCTCCATTCATATTTTCTTTCTTCCATCTGTTTTTCCACCCTCTCTAACAACTGTTTCACAGTATAACTGCAAGATTTTCCTCCTGTTACACCTTTCAGACCTTACTGCCAGTTTCCCTTTCAGCATTGAATGACCTCATAGGTCCCAGAGACCCACTTTGATTTTCCATCTCACTCCCCATTTAAAGTTTCTGATGTCCAGGAGTCTTAGAACACCTAGAGATAGTTACACACCTTAGACAACTCAGTTACTTGTGGATGGACCTCAAGCCACAATGGGTTTTCCATTAGCCATCTTCTCCTTGTCTAGGGATGATTCCTGTTGGCAGGAAGACCAAAAAACCTCAGGGTGATAGAGTGTTCACTTCCACTCCTCCGCATACAGCTTTAAGTCAGGATTAAAACTTTCTGTGGCTCCTGAATATTAAATGTAGCCACTGAATTGGAAGGCCAAAAAGACCAAATTTGATAAGGACTCAGGAGACATATTATGGACACATCAGATTCAGTGATTAGATTATAGAAGCTCCATGGCTGAGCATGATGAGGCTTCCCTTGTCAATACCTTATTCTAAATCTGTGGTATCTTGATTTGGAGAAACGGCAGAAGCCAAGGAAGTTGGTCTCAGCAGCAGAGCTTAAGAATGACCCAATGAAGACTAAAGATTCATTACTATCCTTTGACCTTCCATATGTCAGTGTCACTGCCGATACATTGCAGACACCAAGGCTCTGGCAAGAGCTATGATAATTCCATGATATTTCCACAGCTGTTCTCTTGTACAAAGGTAGCTGAGATACTTTTAAAATCAGGTACAATGCCTACCTTCAGGTTCCAAGACCTTCACCAAGGAGGTAGTAACACTGTCTTTCCCTTCCCCTTCTGTGACCTTAATAGCCACAGCAGGAGACTCCGTGGAGTGCTTCTTAGGGGCTACTTCACCATAGCTAACAGGTAGATGTTGTCCCTGGATACATCAATTATCCCTTTTTTCCTCTAAGAATTCCAAGGTTCCTGGAGTGCCTCAAGTGTAAGAAAATATGCTCTTCCCCTGGTTAAGCCTCAGTTCTTGTTTGCAAGTGACTATCAGTGTTATTCACTCTTATCCTGAGGGAGGAAGAGAGATGCAACTGTAGAAAAGTTCTCCAACATGTTGGCTTCTCAGGACCCAAAAGAACAATGAATCTTCAAGTTCACAGCTGCTGATTTATTCCCAGTGAAAGAATGACTCATGAGCTCAGTAGAGCGACATCTATAATAGCAATGGAAAGTCTGTATAGTGCCACTTCTGTTTGTAGATACACCTTTAAGTATTTTACTCCAAGATACATGAACAGAAAAAATTTATATTGGACTGCATGGCCACCTTTTTTTCAGTAATAAGTATCAATAACAAATGGCCCATTATGCTTGACATGATAAGAGTGCTCAAAGGACACTTTCTGCCAGAGGGTGCCAGTTTTGGGATTATGGAGGAGTTTGCCACAGCAGCAGAACCCCTGACAGGGGAGGAGGTGGTGGTGTTGACACTGAATCTCTACCACCCAATCCCAATATGCATCATATTTAACCAATTTTGGCCATATGTAGGTAGGACTCGAAGAAATACCGTACTGATTTGTTGGGCAGCTATGTAAGGGACATGATGAAGAAGTAGACAGTTGTAGAAGTTATGGACAGCTGTCCAGGTCATTACAATCACATGTTTATATTCACCAAGGCAAGAGGGGTTTGGTACCTCATCATAGACCTCAGTCTACAGAACCAGTATCTTCAACAGACCTCTTGCATAATGAAAACATTGGCTTTGATTTGCCATTGAACCAGTACCTTCAGCAACCCCTTTCATGGTGAAGACATTGGCTTTGATTTGCCAGCCCATCCAAAAAATTTATGTTCCCAACTTTTATAGGCCTAAATACACTTACTTTCATATTCCTATACACTCAGCATCCAGAGAGTAGCTAATATTCATGAGGTCAGGTAGGATGTACCAATATAGTGATCTTAGTTTCAGGCCATTCACTGCTCCCTAGGTGTTCATCAACTACAAGGACAGCTCAGGTTTACAAATTTGGACAAAGTTGATGGCCATCCAAATGGAGGCAGGATCTAGGGTTTCATGTCCTTGGCACAGGAATTTCACCAGAAGTCTGCATTCTCCTGCCAAGATGCATCAAACCTTGGTAGGACACATGATCTTCCTGTAGAAGTTTGTCCATACAGGTGGTTTAGAATTCACTCTCTTCTGCTTTTCACATTTGCATCATTGCAGGTGTGAGGAGCCTACCTGTTAGACTTCCAAGCTGCATGGAGCTACATGTAAATAAATTATCTGGAGCTGTATGGGTTTTTCAGGGCATGAGGGGTGATGTTCATCATGCCAGGTAGTCAGAATCATGCCTAAAGTATGACCATAGTGCCCTAATTGAATGCCAAGGGGCATGTGTTCAGAGGGCTTCCCTACTTAGCAGTGACTATTTTCATCAAGGGCTAGCAAAGTAGAGATCCTCCCAAAGTCCATTTTGGGAAAAAAGCTGGGTTGCGAAAAGCCTCAGCAGGAAGAACCAGTGTTCTGTAGGAATGTTCACTCCGTCCAGACATAACCAGCCACAGTCACAAGCCCCCAGCAGTTTGGAAGATATATACTTAATACATCCCCGGCACAGCCTGGGAGTTTACACCTTCCTGCCATTCAGCAGCATGATCACGCTAATAACAATGCAACGTCTGGGTCTACGAGGATCTCTTTTTAACTGTAGTGGCTCCTCATTGACCACAGCAAAAGTTGTTTGCCAGCCCTCTGATACCTCAGACAGATCTTTACGTATTTGAGAAGCTTCTGCAACAACTTTTCCACAGATTCTACAGGAATGTGAAGACGCTCAACTTCCATGCCTGGAGGCTATCTAAGAACTTCATTGGCTGAGACTTTTCAGTGGGGGCATCCAAGACTATCTCCAAGCCATGCAGATCTACTCAATAACTTGTATGAGGAAAAGTAGAGTGTGTTCTGCAAATGATACAGTGAAAGGAAGTTTTTCTCAATCAGTACCACCATTTCTAAGACAAAAGATGAAGATGTTGATTTCAGCCATAAAAGATTATAAGACCACACTCTCTTCAGGTTTGGAACTACAAGAACTGGAGTTCTATAAAAATGAGCGGAGTCATACTAACCTCCATACAAGCTCTTTTGATGATGCTTACCTGCCTCCTGACCCAGTGCTGTAGACAGTCACCCTAACAGCTGTTACAACTTCACAGCCATTGATTAAGCTGCACAGCCACTTGGATAAGGTTGCACATACTATTAATTAGATCAAGAATTAGGAGTCAGTAGATTTTTCCTTTACAACAGTTCCATTCCAGATAGCTGGTACTCATTATCATGCCATGCTGAGGACAGAAAGGACCTTTACAGTGTCAGATGTGGAGGACCAAGTTGTTAGGGGAAACTGCTTCCAGAAATTTTATCCTGATTTGGCTTCTACAGATTATTTTAAGGGCTTACAAGAATACAGCTGATAATGAAGGAACACAAGTTACAGTGCTTGATGTCTTTACATTTGAACATAATCTTGATGTTGACACCATTTTAATGGCAGGCATGGAAGTGCTAAACAACATTTGCTGGCTTTCATGTCAGTAATGTTACATGCAAGTGGTTAGACTTTTTAATACTGACTGTAGATTCTTCATCTTCGCCTTACCCACCCTGTCATTTATCCATTGAAGTTTTTACTTTGACGTAGCATCTCTTTGGTTATTGCCTTCATGTCACTCTTAATAGATAAGTATTAGTAGATAAGTACTCCCAGGAGTACTAAATGAAATATGGGGCTCACAGTCAGAGATACAGTATTTATGACAGAACTTGGAGTTACTTTTACACATCATGGTTTCTGTTTCATGAACATAACTCCCTTTTTTGTCTATCAGAAAGATGTTCTGATGCTCAAGATTGGTTCCAAGGAGCTTGGATGTGGATCTGACAAGCCTCAGTCAACCAATTTCATGGTTCTTAACAGCTCAGTCATTCCCACTAAATTGAGATTAGGTTTGGTTATATTATTGGGTTTATGGTGAAATAAATGAGACCGTTTGTGAAGGTTAATTCTTACAAACTCATTATTTTTAATGAGTTTCCCCCTCCCAGCCCCACTAATGTCTCATCTCTTGGGTAAGATGACACTAACAATAAGATATATAATTGCTTGAGAACTTGGATCAGCATATGAATGTGCTATACTACCAACTATTGCTGTTTTCTTTTCTTTTTTTATAAGAGGGACTGAAGCAGCTGGGATGTTTTGTGGCACACAGTAGGACTAATCAATGGTAATGAGTTTGTATGAAAACAGTTCTTTTCAATTACATTTTCAATATCCCTCTGGCCCCAGCTGCATCAGTATTTCCTTTACATTTTATTCATTCCTCTTGTCTCTTCCCATCTAGATTTGGCTTTTTAAAATTAACATAGCTTCAGTTTTAGTTGCTTCAAGTTAACTCTGTATCTAAAAATGTGCCCTGTTGAATCACTGTGTGTCAGTAATAATATCCATGGTAAATAATAAGATATGAATGTTATAACAAAGCTCAAAAGTTTTTCTTTATCATTAATTGTAATGATGGCTTCAACCATCCCTAGCTTAATTACATCATTCTGATATAATTGTTATGTTTTGTCATTTTGACTATCAGTTAAATTGATTGTCTTTTGTATTTGCAGGTTGATCAAATTAGAGGAGAATTAGAAAAGCAGATTCTTGAAGATTTCCATCGTGCTTTCCATGGGCCAAATGCACGACGATTTGCTCCCACAAAAGAATTAGCAGAAGCTTGCCTAGTGGTTTCAGAGTTGGATCCAAAAGTCAAGTATGTAGTTTAGATTACTTACAATTTTAATGTTAAGGTAAATTTCATATGAAGAAGTCAGATGGCATTTATTTCTTATTTTGAATTTGATCATACATCAGAATTATTTCAGGGTTCAGAAGTTATTCGTTAGATTTGAATACAGTATTTAAAGTTACACAGATTGAAAAAAAATTTTTCTTCATGAAAGCTTTGTTCCCATCACCTTAGTTTTTTACATAATGAGAAATGTGCTCTGAAACTTTCATTATATTGCATATTCTTTTAAATTGTCAAGGTAGATATTTATTTTGGAACTTAAAAAGTCTTGCAGTTTCTAATTTTTTTCAGGCGAACAATTATTGAAGATGTAATTAAGACACAGTTGGCTGAATATGAAGTTCTGTTTGCTGGGGGAGAAAGTGATGCATGGTTAACAAAAGTAGATTTACGACGCAAATGGCTTCTTAAAACTGCTGTGGAATTTGAGAAGACACTTGCCGCCATGTTTCCACCATCCTGGCAGGTATGTATCTGATAGAATACCCTTTCAGTGTCTTATGCAGATTCATGTCAAGAGTTTCTCATAAAGAGATGAAAGTTCTTTATGAGACTGTTGAAAAACCCAGTGACATTTTGAATATAGTATATATTTATTGACATTTCCAAGGTTCAGTTTAATCTTTAAATAGGTAAGATGTTCTGGACTACAGGCAGTCCCCAGTTATAGGCGGGGTTCTGTTCCCGACGGCGTGACGTCAACCGAAAATCGACGCTAACTGAAAATCGGCGACAGTAGCACTGATCCCCGGTTAGTGGCGCCGATAACCGGTAAGCGGTGCCGATAACCGGTTAGCGGTGCCGATAACCGGTTAGCAGCACCGATAACCGGTGATCAGCGCTGCCGATAAGAGATGATCAGCGCCGATAACTGGTTATCAGCGCCAATAACTGGTTATCAGCAACGAAAATCTGGTTATCGTTGTCGCTAGACAAGCGCCGTAAGACCGGATCGCCAGTTACCGAGGCCGCCGATAACCGGGGACTGCCTGTACTGGTACATTTTATTATGATAGATATTGAACAGTTTTGTAAAAAATTACTGATTTCTTATTATTAATCAGAGGCCATCAGTTCAATAGAGTAAATTTACAGGGCTGGAATGTTAGAGTGCATTGAAATGCATGTAAATTTTGATCACAATTTCAAGTGAATACTCAAAAAGACCATAATTCAATTTCATATGAGATCAGTCAAATGAAATGTCATCACAGCCTTAAAAAATTGTAAGCCATTATAACTTAGAAAGAGAAAGAATGTATTTTAGTATACGAAGCACTAATTGCTAATCAAAATTGAAATTGTTGTTAATAGGTTATATATTAACACAAGGAACTGTAGAAGAATTTCAGTAAAAGAGGACTAAGACATTATTGGCACTACTAGAAATAGCTTGACATAAAATTACAAAAGTAGAGGATAATACTGTAGTGTAAGTAATTTTAAAGGATTTTTTGTAATAGTGTTACTGTTATTGATAAATAGCATAACAAGACCACTTACAGTACTTGACATTCTTAACTCAAGGGGCTGTCCTGAATGATATTCAGAAAAAGTAAAAGTATGGAAAGAAGAAGTATTAAGAATGAAAGTACATTATAACTTAGACACAGAAGAGTCAAATGTAAATGACTTTAATGTGTAATTGATAAATAAAATAAATTAATAAGGAAATGAAGTAAGGTTTTGAAATTAAAGTAAATAATAAGAGGTACATGACAATAAAATAGAACAAAGAAACCTTTTAAACAATTTGTTTAACAAACATCCAACTTCGAGATACACGAGGGAAGTGGGAAGTAGACAGTAGATTAACGTCTTCCTAAAATCAGAAGGGGGGGACAGTAAGAATGAATAAGGAAAGGTGGGACAATGATGGATTCAAATCAGCTTAAGGGTGCATGAATTGCATTAATTCTTTTGATATTCCATCATGGTGCTCTCTTTCAATCTTCTGAAAACAAAAATGTATTTATGTAATAAATATGAACAAACACGAAATATGACTTACTCAGATAAAGTACTATTCTAAGGCTTCCAGGATATACACCTTTCATGTATACATGGTAAAGAATCAAAAGGCTAAAGTCAGAGCCATTAGATAGTTAAAGAATTTATGAAGTATGTGAAATATCTTAGCTATAATTAAGGAGAAATTTTAATTTCTGTTAAAAATTAAATTTGCTAATTTTAAGTGCTTCCCTGTAACAAAACTTCTTAATATACATAATAGTCTACGAGGGAGGAAGACCATTACAGAACGGTTTATTGACCAAAACCAAGTAGTTAAATATAAAGTCACCTCTGTCTATAAAACATTAGCAAATTTACAGGATTTTGAAGACGTGGTCCCAAAGGTCATATTTTTTGGTTTGTAAGGTGCAAATAATCAAAGCCCTAGTACATCAAAATCCTATCTTTGTAAATTTCATTATTATAGATTTTGTCAAGAACTGTAAGATACATACATGTACAGCTGTAGACAAGACATCAAACAAGACATCCTTATTATTTAATCATAATAGCTCATCAGTAAGTCTTAAGGTGAAACTTATCTTTATCCTCCCTCTGTAAGGCCAGTGTTTAAATATTTCCAGGAAGTTTTTATTGGCATTTGCCCTGATGCCAACATATTTACTACTTTGCTTACTAACTGTTCTTCATCACTTCTCAATTTGTGCCCAAATCATCTCTGTTTACCATCCACTGACACTACATCTCTCTGTCACTTCTTCATTCACGATATGATTGTCCCACTCTATTCTGGCCAAGAATCTTTGCATTCTGTAGTCAGGCCTTTTCAATATGTCTTCTATTTCCTTTGTCAGTCCCATTGTGTGCTGTATGAAGTATTCCTGTCCTTATGCATGCATCATAAGTTTAACTCCCATTTGGTTCAGGTGTGGAGGATAATTACCAGTTATCATTCATTGGGCTACCAGTTATCTTCTTACTAATATCAAGGATAATGTAGTAGTTTTTTGGTCTGCCTTAGTAAACATGCCTTTCTCTTGTTTGTTCACGGAAGAGCTTATGCTTTTATGATGTTTCATATCTGTTTGCAGAACTGCATTATTTCTAAATGGTAAACAGCTCTGTGCAAGTATGCACTATTGTCTGGAAGCCAGCAAGATGGATAACCATAACCCCTTATATATTCCAGGCCTGAAAGGAAAGTAGAGAAAAAGTGATCACTAACCATGAAAGCAGAGATAGACCCACTTCTTATATGTTCTTTTTTATATAAGTAACTTACCAAGTAATTACATAGCTATGAGCTTCCTACCTATGGCAGCCTAAAATTTCAAAATTCGCGGTATTGCTAACATTTGTTTTGGTGTAGGTACATCCCTGCCCACTATCAGAGACCAAGAGGAATAACTTAGCAGAGAGCTTCAATTCATTTTCTGCTGGCTCCCGACTAACATCAGTTGTTTTCCTGCAGTCTACTTCATCCTTTTTTGGATATTTTGAGTACTTCACCAAGAATTACTCAATTTTCATTGTAGCCATCAAGCTTTGGTTAACTTTAATTATAGCGGTTTTTCAAGATGTCTGATTCTAGCTCTTTAAGCATTAGATTTTGGTCTGAAAGTTGTAAGACTAGATTAACTAAGTTTTGTTATGATTCTCACACAAAGTGTGATAAGTGTAGGGGGCAGGATTGCAATAAGGACAGTACTTGCAGTGGTGTCACGATTGGGACGATAAAAAGTGGAAGGTCTTGCGGTCCCATCTGGACAAATTAGATAAGGATAGGAAAAGAAAGGCGGCTGCTAGAGCCGAGAATAAGGCTAGTTTAGAGCCTGTTCTTGTGACAGAAATTGTATAGGATAATGCTGTTCCTCTCCTCAAATTCTTGTTTCATCCCCTATCCTTAGCCCTCATACTTCTATTCTGCGTACTCCTGTCCAGGTTCCCGTGCTTCCAGTCTCAACACTATTGCCTGTCTCAAATCTAGGTTCGACCAGAAGTTTGAGTTTTTGGTCAACACAGTGATGGAGTTGGGCCCCTCCTTTAAGGCCTTTGTTGAAAAGTGCAGTGTGAAAAGTTTTAGTGCAGCGCAGAGTGATTGTGTTGAGGAGGTGGCTGCCTGTCCCACTGGTGCTCCTAGACGAAGGTCCCTGTCCCATTCCCCCACACCGGGGAGAAGACATACCGGAGGTCCAAGGGAGGCCGGTGGGGTTTGCGCATGGTAGTCACCCCCTCCATCAGGCCTGTTGCCCATTCCCAGGCTGTGACAGAGCGCCGCTGGAAAGGCCTCTCTATTAGTGTGAATCATTTGTCATCAGATTCGGAGGATTCCAGTCCTGGCAAGAAGTGTCAAGGGCACTACCTAGCTTCTTCGCACCCGCTAAAGAGGCATCCCGCTGGTGTGGACATCTCCCGTCCTCCAACCAAGAGGTCCAAGGAAGCCAGTCTTAGCCCTCAGCCCTCATACAGTTTCATTGTTCCCCCTTCTACATCTTCAGCCTGTCCTCTACAGTCCTCTTGGGACAGTCTGGAGTCGGTCTCGTATTTTGATTGCCCGTTTCTGACTCCCAAGCACCAGGAAGAACCACTCCCTTCACCTCCCAGAAGGTTGATACTTGCTTGCATGCTCCAGGCTCCTGCTGCCCACCGCTTGGTGCCAACTCCTGGGTGCCAGGCACCATTGCACACTGGCTTGGCACCAGCTTCTCTTCCTCCTAAGTCGCGCTCTTTGGTGCAGGAAGACCCTTCACTTATTCCTATTCAGTGTCAGTTAATGATCTAATGAGTTTTCTGAAGAAAACTCCAACAGTCTCCAAGTCTAAGGATATGTCGTTGTCCCGTTTCTTCCAACGAGGAGGATACTGGACAGGATTCCTCTCCTTCTTCTGCTGACTCTGCCTTGCTGAGATACTTCCTCAACAACTTTCTGGATTTTTTTGCTGCTGCCACTGCCCTGATTTCTCCTGCTTTGATTTTCCTCATGAGGAAACTTCCTGCAGACCATGCTCTCCCGATGTTGGTTTTTTCCTCTAACCCGAAGGTTGGTGATCCGAGAAGTGGAAGTCTGGTTGGCCTCTAAGAGGGGACAGGGCAAGGCCACTTTTGCTTTTACCCCTTGTAGGCTAGTGAAGAGAAGCTACTGCTTTTACCCCACCGGGAAAGCTCCATCTCTGGGAGTTTCTGCCTCCTCCCAAGGGGACTTCTCCAGCCTGGTTGATGTGACTCCTCTGTCTTCTCTTTCCTTGGCCAAGATCATGTTCTCCTTGCCCAAGCTAGACCACTTGACCAGGAATCTTTTTAAGGTGTTAGAAGTTATAGCTTCCTCGACTGGACTATTGGTGCTTTAGTCAGGGAGATTGAGGGTTTTCCTTTTGCGGCCGATTGGTTGGGAGTTTTGTCATGTGCTGATAAAGCTGTAAGAGATGGCTCCGCAGAGCTCGTTTCCCTCTTTTTGTTATGCATCCTGAAGAAAATAGAGTTGTGGTGCTCATTCACCTCTAAAGGGGTTACCACTACCCAGAAGTCAGTGCTCATGTTCTCTCCTCTGGACAAATCCCACCTGTTTCCTCACGATGTTGTCAAGGAGATTTTTCCAGCTTTACAGAAGTCCACCAACGATCTTCTAGCGCAATCGGTCAAACAGCCGAGGGAATCCCCTTCCATTGCAGCAAGACCCTTTTCTCCGCTTCAACCTCAGCCCTTTTGCGGAGGAAAACAGAAGACCCAACCAAGACCTTACATGAATCTACGTCCTCCCTCGAAGTTTATCAAGAAATCCACCTTCAAACCAGCAACCAGGAAATGAGACGTTAGTCCGCACCCCTGTAGGAATAAGACTTTGCCTCTTTTGGAAGGAATGGGGCCACAGAGGTGCAGAACCTTGGGTGGCCAAGGTGCTGCGAGAAGGCTACTCCATTCCTTTCAACCAGAGGCCCCCTTTACCCAAGTCGCCAATCATCTTGCCAGCTTACTTAGCAGATTCTGAGAAGTTTGCAGCCCTTTTCCTGGAAGTTGATGCCCTTCTACACAAAGGAGCAGTAGAGGTGGTCAAGAATCATGATTTAGAAGGATTTTAAAACTGGCCCTGTGTGGTCCCCAAATCATCGGGGGCTGGAGGCCCATCCTGGACATCAGAACCCTGAATCGGTTCGTTCTGAAAACAAAGTTTCATATGGAGATGACTCACTCTGTCATGTTGTCCATCCAGCAGTGGGACTAGATGGTTACCCTAGACATGCAAGATACTTTCACATCCCCATACACCCGGACTCCAGAAAGTTTCTTTGATTTTTCTTTCAGGGCTGAGTGCTCCAATTTCAGGCCTTGTGCTTTGGCCTGTCCACTGCCCTGCAAGTATTTACTCGGATTCTCACTTCCTTGGGCAGATGGCTGCATCTACTAGGCGTAAATATATGCCTCTATTTGGATGATTGGCTTCTCCGGTCTCCATCGAGAGAAAAGTGCATGGAGGACGTAATGAAATTCTTCGTCTGATGCAGGAGTTGGGCATTTTGATCAACAAGTTTGCATCTTACCAAGAGGTCTCAATGACCCTAGTTACTCCATTTTGACCAAGGAAGGAATGGTTCTTGGACCTGTTACGACTGTTAGTGGACTTCCCGAGGCTCCTACCACAAAAGCGGTCGCTGCTCAGGTACCACCAAGGGTTGTCCGCTCTGACCCTAACAGGCTTCAGATTGTCAGGCTTCTCATCAGAGCGAAGGAGTTTTCAAGACAGGCTGTAGAAGCTTTCGCTGCATGCAGACAACCTTCTAGCAAGCTCTACAAGTCCAAGTGGACAGTTTTCAGAAAATGGTGCAGCCACCATGACATTTCTTCTGAGACCTCTTTAAGTCAGGTAGCCAACTTCTTGTTCTACCTGAGGACTTCCAGGAAGCTAAAAGCTTCACTGTCAAGGGTATAGGTCTATGCTCAGTTTGGTGTTCAGACATAGAGGTCTAGATCTATCCTCTGACCAAGACCTAAGTGACCTAATCAAGTCCTTTGATTCCGTCCATTAAGAGAAGTCAGACGTTGTCTCCTGGAATTTAGATCTCATTTTAAAATACTTCTCAGGTTCCCCCTATGAACAACTTCGCTCTGCCTCTCTCAGGAACCTGACCAAGAAGACCCTCTTCCTTGTTGCTTTGGCTACTGCCAAAAACAGATTAGCGAGCTCCAAGCTATTGATAAGAGAGTTGGCTTTTCACAAGGGGATGCAGTTTGCTCCTTCTCTCTTGGGTTCCTTGCCAAGAATGAGGATGAGGACCCTTCTAACCCTTGGCCCTGTTCGTTCACCATTAAAGATTTAATGGACATCCTCGGGCCAGAAGAAGAGGAGAGGCTTCTCTGCCCTGTAAGAGCTCTTAGGCATTGCCTTCATAGGACAAAGAAGGTCAGGAGACTGTCAAACAACCTCTGGAGCTCTGTGAGGAACCCTTATCGTCGTCTTTCAAAGAATGCTCTTTCCTTCTTTTTGAGGAGCTTGATTTCTGAAACTCACTCCCAGATTAAAGAAGACATCTTGCCGATTATTGAAGTGAAAGCCCATGAGGTCAGGGCCATTGCTACCTCTTTGGCATTCAGACACAATATGTCCCTGTCGAGTATCCTTCAGTCAACCTCTTGGAGATGCAAGTCAGTCTTCGCTGCTCACTACCTCAAAGACTTGGAAACTACTTTTGAAAAGTGCAGTACTTTAGGACCTTTATCCGTGGCTGGCATGGTGCTGGGAGTATGTCCCTCTACTATCCCTTGCCTTGATGTAAGGTGTTTAGAGTTTATGGGAAGCCTGGGGGTACTTAGTACCTGGAGTGCCCGCCAGTTTTTAGTGTTTTGGGTGGTGGTCTTTTTTATAACGGTGTAGGTAACAGCGTTCCTGGTTTATTCTGGTCTTTGCCCAGGCAAGGGCATCTCTTTTTTACTTTGCTAGCCACGTGTGTACTTCCTTCGCTGCAAAGTTCCCATTTATGTAGAGACGACTCTGGGCTATACAGCCACACCCACTACAGGTCAAGATGAGCATCAGCCAGAGGCAGTAATTATCTGCAGTTGCTCTCTTGTCAGGTAAGGGAGCAACAAGCATTGTCTCAATGCTAGCAACTGTTCTACATCAAATTCATTATATTGATTAATTTTTTGAATCCCCACCTTTCAGTGTGGAATCAGAAATGTAATTACTTGGTAAGTTACTTATATAAAAAGGACATTTTTATGATAAATGAAGTTTTGTATATACTTACTAAGTAATTACATGATTGGAGCCCTTCCTCCTCCCCACGCTCAGACATAAGGGCGAAAACGAATACAAGCTCTCTGCTAAGTTGTTCCTCTCGGTCCCCGGTAGTGGGCAGGGCACGCACCTACACCAAAACAAATGCTAGCGCTACTACAAATTTTGAAATTTTAGGCTGCTGTAGGTAGAAAGCTCATATCTATGTAATTACTTGGTAAGTACTGTATATATAAAACTTTATTCTTTCATAAAAAATGTAATTTTTGTCAGAAGAAGGAAACAAGTTGCTGAACTAAGCATTTTGTGAATTGCTGATTCCCACAATGAATTGAAATGGGGGTGCTTGGTGGATATCACATGGCTAAAGTGGCTGGGACTGAAAGAGCATAAATTGAAAAAAAAAAGCAGTATCTCTCTTGGGCATTGAGAAACAGGTTAAAATGCAAGGGCATCATTGGCATTGATTTAATCAAGAATTAATACAGAAGTAGTATCCTAATTATGAAATACAATGGACCTCTGCCTATTTGCGGTTCCGGATTCGCGGCTTTACCTATTCGAGGGTTTCTCTGTGGAACATATATACACATTATTCACAAAAAAATCACTTATTTGCTGTATTTTTCATAGAGAAATATTCACAAATTACTGTATTTTCATATAATTTTTTTGACTAAGTGCACTTTTTTGTGATAAAACTATTAAAATATTCAGGTGTATAAGCATTTTTATTTTAGAGTTTTTTTTTTTTGTATTTGGAATTATCAAAATATGCAGTTATAAGCATTTTTAGAGGGGTTTAAGTATTGACGGATTTGAGCTATTCGCTAGGGTAGTGGTACGCAGCCCCCACGAATACCTGGGGTCGATTGTAGCTATAAAGAGAAAATAGTAATATAAAGGCTAAATAGATACTGTATTTTGTTGTTTGGTCACTTTTTGTGAATTGAAATAAGTTTTGTAGTGCAGAAATACATTGGTGATTTAACATATAAGTAATTTGTATTTCAGGTTCCTGCAAGACTTGCTCTTTCATTCTGTGAAGTAACAAGATCTCAGCTCTCACATGCAATGGAGCTTAGATCACAAGATATTGATGTTGGAACACTTCTTCATGCTCATAAGGTTGGTATTTTAATTTTTGTTATGGTAAATGGAAATTTAATCTCATTGGTCCAAGAATTATGTTTACCAGTGTGTTGGAGAAAATGAGGTTTTTCAAGAAGTTTTTGTGAAAAACATCAAAGTGTTGGTGTCCCTTAAATAAGCAGAGAGTGTCTTCAAAATATGCTAGTAGGGGACACTTTAAGATGTATTATACTAGGAAAGGTGAAGAAGGATTATGTGGATGGATGGTAACTTAGTAGTTGTTCACAACCCTTTCAGATATTACTGTAAAGAGTAGATAAAATTTGTTTATTGTATCACACTTGTGAATTGGGCTTACTTCACCACAACTCCATCAGTTTTATCTTAACCACATTTATGGTCTCGAATGTCCCAATTTACAGTCTTTTGTCTTTCAGATGGAAGAAGAGCAATAGTTCAGGAACCATTGATAGGAACCAACTTCCTTCTTTCTTGATCATGTATTTCTAGTGCTGAGTGCAACTCTCCCAGACTCTCATCAGCTTTCCTCAGCAGTTAAAGCAGTATTTAATCATTAACTTCACTGAATCCTTATTTCATCATCTTTGGCATTCATAATGATATTTTATCAACTCTTCTCATTTTCCATTGAAATAATGCAAGTATAAGACCTTTGTTTCTTGCTGGTTTTTTTTATCAGCAGTTTTACTTTGTCCATTTCAGTCTTATCATTGATATGATCACAATCAGATATTTGTGCCAATTTCATTGTTACTGTATCTAAGTCCTCCAGCAAAGTTGTGGTAGTCCCTGATTAATAACCTAGCATCCCTAGAGAAGTTGTTCCCCCACAGCTGCTTCAGATAACCATTGCAAGAATTGGAACTTGAGGGGGATAGACGCTGCTATTTCTTGGAACATGCAGAGAGTGATAAACACCACTAGGGAGACTCGTCAAAGGACAATTCATCATCTTAAATAGAATCTTTCTTTGGTTCTTACAAGGTTTGCTAAAGTACTGAATGAATCTATTTAAAAAACTTTTCTCCTGGGCCTCACCTTGAAAACAGTTCCTGCTATAATTTGCCTGGAGACAAATTATTGTACAGCATGGTCTGTCAAGCAGTTTCCTGTGCTAGAGGCTGGTTGTTCGTAGGACTGTTGTTTACACCAGACTGTGATTAGAGAGCCAGATATCAAGTAGTCAAGACTGCAATACCACACCTTTTGCTGTATGTATTTGTCATCAGCTACCAGCAACAAGATGAACCTCTGTTCTCTCCCGTGAAGGCCATTCATTTTTACCCGAGGAAGACAAAGGACCAAAGGAATGACAGTTCCAGATTGTTTCTGTCAACTGGTCTGCGGGAGGAACTGATCTTCTGGAATACATTTTCATGTGGTTGAGATGAGTGATTCTTTGTGCACATAGAAATATATGAAGACAAGGCAAGACAGGTAAGAGTGAGAGTTCTTGTGACTAGAGCCCTCTTGACTTCACTGGTTTTTAAGAAAACAGAGATTTCAGGAATTTTGCTTGTAGGCACATGGAGACATCTATCCCACTTTGAACGTTTTAATCTGAGGAATATCATGCAAAATGAATGAGATCGCACTCATTCTGGGCCATTTTGCAAAACAATTTTGACCTTTGGTGGATGCAATGGAAAATTCATCCATTGCCTCTGCAATTTCATTCTTTATTCATCCTTCATGGTTGTGCATTTAACAGTCTCCTGAGGTTATGTGGACTTACATGTCATATGTAATGTCAAGTGGAACTGTACTCTTCTGATAATTGACCAGCTCAAATGTCTTGTTTTTCTCTTGGTTTTCTACTGCCTGAAGTAACCAGCTGAATTACCTGTAACTTTGTGACTGATACAGTCCCCAAGCACTCTCCTGGACTCAAACCCCAGCAACAACCTGGAGTTCTGAATGTCTGGATTTCATGCTTTTTAGCCATGATATGATTAATGGAGTTAAGATGTAACAGACTAAGTTTTACAACATAGAATGAATTCTTTATACAAACTCATAACTCATATACTAAAGCTTTCCTCCTTAACTTTTGGTTTTGCTGCTGTGCATTCAGCCTACACAAACAGTGGAAAGGGTAGGTGGTTCCTGTGGATGGCATTATGAATAATCTGCCTTCTTCTTTCTGGAAGACAAAAGCCCATATAATTGATAGGTTTGTAAGAAAACTGCTAGTTTTAATTTTTGAAAATAATATTTTTGGTACTGGTGATGGATTTTAATTTGAGCACACTTGACTGTTAAGTTGATTAAGCACTTTCAAAACAAAGCAAACCTTTATTTGTAGTCACTGTATTTCTCTTTAGGGGCCTTTTTAAAGCAGATTATTGGTCTACTGTTCAGACCTCTCTGTAGTTGTTTAATTGATTAATTACTAATGGTAAAGTTGATTGATTAACGGCAACAGTTTTATTCTTTATAAATTCCTCTATCATCTAGTCTTTTCTCTGTGATCTTGTGTATAATTTAATAGTGTATATAGCAAATGTTATTCTGATTCGCAGGTTATGTCCGAGTTAGAAAGTCTGCTCATAAGAAAATATGCAGGATTTCAGCCTTATGACCGTACCCCAAGAAATTCAATATCAACAAATCCTTTTACTGAAGTAAGTATTTTGTGTTTTGAAATTTTAGGAATCTTTTTTAAGAATTGTACCGTGAATAATTCTTCTGCTTCCACATTGTATTAATCATAATAATTGTATCAATCATATATTTCAATATCAACAAATCCTTTTACTGAAGTAAGTATTTTGTGTTTTGAAATTTTAGGAATCTTTTTTAAGAACTGTACCTGGAATAATTTTTCTGCTTCCACATTATATTAATCGTAATTTTCTTGAACATGTCATAAATTTTCGTTATTGTTGCCTTAAACGGTAACAGTAATAATAATGAGAAAATGTTTTTAGGTATGAAATAGAGTACATTATTTTATCAGAGTTTTTTCTTAATTTTATGCCAAAGTATTTTTATACATATTACATTATTTTATATGAGGGTTTTCTTCATTTTAAGCCAAAATATTTTTAGATTACATTATTTTATCTGTTTTTCTTCATTTTAAGGTAAAATATCTTCAGATTACAGTATTTTATCAGTGATTCTCTTCGTTTTAAGCCAAAATATTATCAGATTACAGTATTTTATCACTGTTTTTCATTTTAAGCCAAAATATTTTTAACACAGTAACATAAAATTCTGTTATGTAGTTTTAAAATTTGTTACATTTCCCAGTTGAATTTGATGTACTGCTACCTAGTGGAAACTAGTGCTTTGCAGTGCCTTTATTTTGTGGTCTCATTGGTTCAGTTTAGTCCCGAATTTCAAATGATCCTATTAATATTTCTTGATTAGTAGGTAAGATGTTCTTAAAGTATTCCTATTCATCCATCACACACACTGCTAGGTTTCAATTTAGTCAGGGTCCATCTTTGCCCATGTGACATTAATTTTCCTGGTCATACACTATTGTTTTATGGATATCTGTACATATTTGGTACTTTATTTTCTCCTGGGAGAACATGATTAGCCTTAAAGCCTATACTCATTCCATGGAGCCCTGTACCTGTATTGGTGGTTTGAGAGTGATCTGACCACCCACCTAACCACTGGATAAGAAGGTACACCTATGCTTGTAGGTGAATACCAGGTCGTTTGGACCATTTTGTTTGCATTGCTCATGCACAGTGGGGAACTGGCAGTAACATCAGAACCTGGAGTTACAGACTCCTGAAGGTATTACATATTGATAAAACTGCAATGAGTCTTTTGTGGCCTGATAACCATTTTAAACCAAGAGATCAGCTGATGTTGCTTAAGGGTTAGTCAGAGTTATTATAGGAGTTTCTTTACCCATTAGTAGACTCCAGGTTATATATTGATAGTTCTAATTTAACCAAACCAAATATAATGGAATACGGTTTACTGTTGTCAAACACTTGATATAAGACATTTTATTGTTAATTAATTGAATATTAACAACAGTTGCAATTTTATAAAGCTAAAATACTAAAAACCTTGGTTTTAATTCTGAATATGCTGGTACCTAGGGTCAAAATTGATGAAGTCTTCCACACAAAGTAGTACACTGTTTTCTTTCATGTCACTAAGTTCAGATAAGTGTTCTTTGTTCTTAGACTAGGTGTTTTTTCATAGGAGGGAGGGGTGAGCAGAAAAATCTGCCTGAGCCACAATACCCACCCTGTGCAATAAAGTCCTCACATTTTGATCTTGTACTGTGCTGCTACTTAGAACATACAGCCGTAGTTTCAGTCAGCTGAATTTTGAGAATTTCTTTCTCATATAAATCTGCATATACATTTTTACTTACTTTTATTACCACTTACCATTATACACTTATATTGTATTTAAACACTACTTTTATCTTTTCTGGTACTGATCACTTATCAGTTATAATTGTAATGGTTATCATACATTTAGTATGTTACTGTCATGCAAAGATAGGCTACAAACACGCAATGAGGTAGTTCTGTAAACTTGTTTATATATGACTGTAAATTATGTTTAGTGCCAGACAGAAGGTCTTTTATGCATTATCTTGAAATCCTTTTATTACAGAGTATCATTTGCAATTCATAATTATCAGTCCATACACAGATCATTCAGAGGCACACTGTATCATTGTCCTATATTTCTTGTGTTCTATCTGTAATTCTTTTCATTCTCATACAGTGCTGTAGGGTTTCATTCACCAGAAGCCTTCTAAAATTATTTTGTATGAATGACTAAATCTTCCCACTGCACAATATATTTTTAAATAATATCATACATACATGCTGGTTATGAACATTATCCACTTGCTTGTGGAATAACAGTGGTTGATTGGACACTTAGTCATTCTTAATAGTGTGTTCCAGACACTTGACAAGGACATCCCATACATATATTTATCCTTTTACCCTTGCCTTGAGGCATGTATTTTTAGCACTCAAGAAAGGCTCTTAAATTTTGTGCATTTTGTCTGATTTGAGCCAACAAACATGGTGACATATTGTTTTAAATACTTCTTCCACATGCCATTCATGTACTTCTGTGCCACTTATCCCCATTGGAGTTTAAATGAATGAATTATTGCTCATTTAGTGGATATGCTTGAAACAATTGTCTGAGACAGAGATGGTGCAAGGTGGCTGGGTGCATCATTACAAACAGGTAGAAGCTATTCAAGTATAAAATTTGTAACTAGCTTATTATTTATCAGGTACCTCCATCTCAGATAATAAAGTAATATTAGTATAAATACATTTGAGGCTCCCATGTTTGTATGATACAAATTCTACTTTGTTTTTTAATCGACTATGCAACTGTACATGAGCTCTCAGCTATGAAAAGTTATATGAGATTTAAGACTTAAATCTGACTCACCAAAATGGTAAAAATTGCTTATAGAGAGATACTTTTTACTACAAGTTTTTTCAGTCTTCATTATTTTTCTGTTACAGGACGATAAAACAGAATCAACAAATCCTTTTACTGAAAGTGAAGCATCAGTAGAGACACCAGTCTCTCCTTTTCAAGGAGCTGTATGTAGATGTTTCCAGCCATACCTCAAAGTTTATATTGAAAATGTTGATAAGTAAGTTAGCTAGTTTTTTTTTTAGCAGTATCAGCCCAAGCAATAGATCTCATAAGGAGTTATTCAGGTTTTTTTTAATTTTTGATGATAAAAGTTGAACATAATGACTCAAAATCAAAAACAGTCTGACAAGAGTATTGAATTATCAGTCAATGACATGACTGTCTTACACTAGTTTATACTGTATTAACATAAAACACGTAACTCTGGACAACATGAGATTGGTTACCTCACTCCGTTTATACTTTATTCCTATTCTCTTGCTTTATTCAGATGTATTCACAGTTTGTATGTAGCTGATACTCGCTGACATTTGATGAAGATTGTTTAAAAAGAAAACTTTTTGTTTCATGACAAACCCATGTCTTATTATTAACCAGTCTTGTGGTCAGCAAAATCCCAAAAGCTTTGGTGTTCATGGTCAAAAGCCCTGAAGAGAGCAGTAGTCCATCAGTAGCCCTGTGTATATATGTATGTATCCTTTAGTCTTCAGCAATTAAGTGCCTCACTCTTCTTGTATCTCTGTGATTTTTCACTGCTTTCATAAACCCACCAACATTTTTTTGGATGATCTTCCATGAATTACCTTATTCACTTGGAACTGAACTTAGTCTTTCTAATTCTTAAGGCCTTTATTCATCATTTAAGAGGCGAAGTAGTCACAGTCACAATTTCAGAGGCAGAAACTGATCAGCAAAGGCAGCCAAAGCTATCTCCAAGCTGTATTGATCTACCTTCGCCCTTTACCGGAGAAGTCATAACACTTTATGGTTTGTACAGTGAAAGGAACATTTATTCAGTTCATTATTTCAAAGATACCATACTTTTCTTTCTGAAATACCAGAGGGAGTTGTTGGTCGCAGCCATAAAAAATTATATCTGTACAGGTAGTCCTTGGGTCATGATGGGCTCGGCTTACGATGTTCAGAGTTTACGACGCTCTTCAAATATATTCTTCAAAAATTATTTCCCGCGTTACAATGCATGTTCGGGTTTACAATGCCAGTCGGAGAGAAGAAATATAACTCCAAAATGGCAGAATGGTCAAAATTTGGAATTTTTTTATGAAAAATCAATAAAAATGCAGGATACATTGTTTTCAGTACACCCAAAGGATTAACCCTTAAGGGACGGATTGATCCTCAGTGTGAAGTAAAACAGGTTTGGGGAGGTGGACGGATTGAGCTTCAGTGTGAAGCAGAATTACGCACCACTGTTATGGTAATAATGATTCGAAACAAAGGTGCCAATACTTTTATATGCTATAAATTCACTAATGGCAACTTTTATACAGACGTGAGAGTTAGGCCAGTATCAGTTATGCTTGTGACTTCAAGGGGGAAAGTACTGCATCTCTCTCTCTCACGAGTCTTTTTATAAATTTGCTTGTAAATATACAAAGGGGTTGCTGTTGTTTTATGATAGTATGTTGGTTGTAAATGTAATTTTACAAAGAAAATTGCAAAGAAATATTAGAAAAAGTATGTAAAAGTAAAAAAAAAGTTACTGAATCTTCCTTCTCGTAAATTTACGTGAATATTTTACAACAAATATGCCAAAAATTTGTTACTGCTTTTATTTCTTATGTGTTTTGATATTGTGTGAGCAGTAATAATAATTTTACAAAATAATTTTACAAAATACAATAAATTGTCTTGTAAATGAGGCACCACAAGGGGTTGTAAATAGTCATTTTCAACTTTTTGTGGAAGGTATGGAAAATTTTTTTAGAATTTTTTTATTTATACAGTGTGAATGTCCGTGTCATTCTCTTTCCATTGATGTGATTTTTTTTTATTTTGCCAACCTCAGGGTTTCTCCGGTCTGGGGTGCTACACATTGATAAATTATGCCATCCCTTAAGGGTTAAAAGTAAGGTTTTCATGTGATTTTCGACGATACAGTAATACCCCGAACTTGCACGATACGAATTGCGCGAATTCACAGACACGCAAGCTTTTCATTGGAACCTAATTGTCATGCACAAGTTTTTCACAGACATGCGAACATTTTCGAATATAGTACTGAGAAACCCTGCAAAAGTGTTTATGATTAATTTTTTATGTAATTTATAAGTTTTCGAGCTTTTATATGTAAATTAAATAACATTAGATAATAAAAGTAATAATTTCTCTCTCTCTCTCTCTCTCTCTCTCTCTCTTACTGAGATGAGAGAATTTTTATGGTACATGTATATGTTTACTTGTTTTGTATGGTAAATAAATTTTTTACCTAATAATAAGTACTAATTTTTAAATATTAATAAGATCAATAATAATAATAATAATAATAATAATAATAATAATAATGATAATAATAATAAACATAACTGTAATTACAAAATCCGTATGTGATATGTATTGTAAACAAACAAATATCTTTCTCTCATCTTATGTAAGAAGTTCAAAGGAAAAGCTGTCAGACATTTCGATTTAAATTGACAGTAAGGGGGAGTGTTGCTGAATAATGGTCATTATTTGAAAGATACCAAACACATTTTTCTTTCTGAAATACCAGAGGGAGTTGTTGGTCACAGCCATAAAAAATTATATGTGTACAGGCAGTACCATGGTCATGATGGGCTCGGCTTATGATGTTCCGAGTTTACAACACTCTTCAAATATATTCTTCAAAAATTATTTCCCGGGTTACAATGCATGTTCCAGGTTTACGATGCCAATCGGACAGAAGAAATATAACTCCAAAATGGCAGAATGGTCAAAATTTGGAGGTTTTTTAGGATTAAAGTAAGGTTTTCGTATGATTTTCAACGATACAGCAATACCCTGAACTTGTGCGATACAAATTGCGCAAATTCACAGACACGCAAACTTTCCATTGGAATCTAATTGTCATACACGAGTTTTTCACAGACGTGAACATTTGCGAACATAGTACTGAGAAACACTGCAAAAGTGTTTATGCTTAATTTTTTATGTAATTTATAAGTTTTCGAGCTTGGCGAAGAGTCTTTAACATCCTTCAGAGCTAAAGCTCACAAGATCAGAGCAGTCTCCACGTCATTAGCCTTCAAGCACCACCTGTCTCTATCATCAGTTCTTCAAGTGACTTACTGGAGGTGCAAGTCTATCTTTGCGACCAGTTATCTTCGAAATGTAGAAACCACCTTTGAAAATTGCAGTACTTTGGGCCGTTATCTGTGGCTGGCATGGTGTTGGGGGAGGAAGCGTAGGAAGCTTTTCTTCCTTTCTTTTCTCTTCACCTTGAACTTAGGTGTTGAGGGATAAGGGGAGCCTGGGGGTACTGTGTACCTGGAGACCCACCAGTTCTGTATTAGTTTTTAATGGGTGGGTGGTGTTTTTAAATTTTATGGTATAGGTGATGTTCATGTTCAGTTATTCTGGTCATTTTGTGTGTCAGTACTACGCCCAGGGCAAGGGCAGCTGACGAACTGTATAGTTTGTTAGTCACCAGGTTCATCCCTTGCTGCAAAGTACCCACTGTTAGTCACCAGGTTCATCCCTTGCTGCAAAGTACCCACTGATGTAGAGGTGCATCTGGCCAACTCACCACACCCTACATGGTTAAAATGAGCTCCGACCAGAGGCAGTATCTACCTGCAGCAGCTCTCTTACCAGGTAAAGAACGACAAACATTGGTACAATGTTTATAATTTCTATTCTCAAACTCCTTATCATCCATGATGTTTTGGGGTAGAAAAAATCCATATATCCCACCCCCATGTCAATTTGGGATTCAGCAATGTAATTACTTGGTAAGTTACATATGTAAAAATGAAATTTTTATGATAAAACAGAGTTTTATATATACTTACCAAGTAATTATGAATAAAGCCCTCCTGCCTCCCCTCATATGGAAAGAAGGGCAAAAACAATTGAGCTCTCTGCTGAAGCCATTCCTCTCTTACCCCGGAAAGTGGGAGTGTCTAGTCACCTACACCGACACTAGCACTACTGCGAATTTCAAAATTTTTAAACTGCCAGTGAGTGAAACTATAAGCAGTGTAATTAAGTATATATAAAACTTTATTTTATCTTAAAAATGTAATTTTTCTTATGATTTTCAACGATTATTTCGGGTTACTAATATTTTCAGCTTACAGCGCGGCATCGAAATGGAACCCCTGTCGTAAACTGGGGACTGCCTGTAGTTCCACCCTTTCTCAGGTCCTGAACTGAGTGAGATAAAGCTCTTTAAAAGAACTGAGACGATTGTGTCACCACTTGGAGAAGGAGGTTTTGTGGGAGGTCCCAAAACCTTTGTGACGGAATCTATTTTTGGTCGTGTGTGTCTTATGTGGCCCCATAGGAGCCTTTAAATCCGTTTTATCTGATTATCATAACACTAAAGACAGTCATCCTTTAAGCTTCTGCATCTTCAAGGTAACTGAAGAACTTCAAGCACTAGTGTAAGATTACACATTCCAAGAATCCAAAGTCCATAGGTATGTCTTTTGCACCTTCTTTGCCATTCCATCATTCTTGTACCATGCCAAGAATAAAGAGGACTGTCTCCCTTTCCCTGTCAGAGCAATTCATCTATATCTTCTGAGAACCAGGGGTTTTCAGGGATGTTCCTCCAAACTTTTTTTGTCCAAAGGACATATCAAGAACCAAGTAACCAAAAATATTGTATGCACTGTTCTTGCTTGTACACTTTACTTTTAAGAGTGGAGGAATATAGCCAGTGGTAAAGCAACATGAGTTTCTGTTCTTGCTTAATCTTGAATGCAGCATACAGGTTTTTGGTCTTGCACTCATTAGGTTCTGTAGCAGCTGACAATCAACATCCTTTTATATACCCATTATGGTATGCAGATGCTGTAGGTAACTGATTCTGCATCACACTCAGTAGGTAAGAGCTGTTTTCTGCTACTTTAGTAACTCCTGAAAGTAATCAGTGGCAGTACAAGGGGTCCAACATAAAGCATTCCTGTATGAGTCTGAAGCAGAAGATGGATATAGTGATACAGAGTATACAAAATTCAGCCCTTTGTAATGTACTTTTACATATCAGGCAACCTGTATCATGAACTCTGTACATCTTTGAGATATATGAGTTGTGATGCTCAAGATCATTCTTAACTATCTATAGTGCAGAGTCTGCAGGTTAGAGCTTTTAGCAGCTCAGTAAATTGAGATTTTTTGCTAATCGTAGGTAATGCATTTGTGATGAAACAATTGCAATACAGTTTGTTGAAAAAATTAATTTATTTTTCATACAAGCCCCTTGTTTTATTGTGAGTTCTTGCTTGTCAGCCTTGCTTATTTCACATAGCTTGTGGATCAGATGACAAATTTTGAGGCATGTAGCTGCATATGATCCAGGGATTCACCTGTGCATGTGCGGTGCTACCAACTGAATGATGTTTTCTGCCTGTTTTGAAGAAGGGCTGAAGCATCTGGAGTATTTTCTTTACACATCATAAGGTTTCATTATAAGTTATAGGACTGTAAAAAAAAAAGTGTAGTGAATTTAAATTTTCTGCATTTGCTTTCAATGGCTGAAGAAGAACTTTCATCCATTTCATCTGTAGAGATGGAATCATGTGAATTCACCAGAAATGAGGTCCCTTTTCAGTGGAACTTACTATCTCTGGAAAGCATGTAATCTTTTTGGCATGGTTTGTTTGTATGTGTGCCTGTTTATTGGTGTCTTGGTCACCAGGCTGAGACAAAGTGTCTATCTCAGTGGTTCCCAACGTTTTTTGGCCCATGCACCCTTTCACCATATGTCAGAATGTCATTCACCCCCCCCCCACCTTTTCCAGAATTGTCTGCCTCAAAAGGTGCATTCCAAATAGTATGAACAAAATACTAATACACACAAGCTAGCTGAGAGAAAGCCCAGCGTGACCTCTCAGTAGCGTGGACCAATGCACACTGGGTTTTGTATGGTCCTATTGAGCCAGTTTGAGCCTGCCAGTCTGTGGCCACCATTCCCCCTCTGAAACTCTGAAATTCCCCCCTGGTTGAGAACCACTGGATCTTGTCCCCCCACTTTTCTACTAGCCAGTTGTTACATACCAGTAATTGCAGCCCTTTAGTATTTTATTTCCTCGGATGTCTCATGTAAAGAATCCTGTGATTTTATAGGCGGATGATGTGGTTAAATTCTTAATTTTTATATGGAAACGAGATTATATCTATCATATGCAAATACTTGAGGTGTTCAAGGACCTCAGAAATCCAGCATTTGGAAAACTTGCAGTGTTTTTTTCCAGATAAATATTATTGTCATAGATTATTTTTGTTGTCAAATTAAGTCACTCTACCATTTCTAAGGTAGAAGAATAGATTGATTAAATAAATTAGTCTAGAATTTTTAAGGTAAAGGTATAAATAGTGCCCCTTTAGTAAATAAAAATATGCTTGACTTGAGAATGATATCGTATCTAATATATATAATGCCCTGTGTACATATTGACTGTCCCATGCAAATAGATGGAAGTTGATAATACAGTACTATCAGAATATTTATTTGTAATGCATTATAGTTATTATTTACATTGTTATCTTTTATAACTTTAAATTTTTATATTTTCTTCTTTACTTATTATCTTAAGGTGCATTGTTTATCTTTTAAAACTTGAAGGTTTTATATTTTATTGTACAGACGCTTGAGTGAGCAAATAGAGAAGTTTGCCAATGACATGAAGAACTACAAATTTGAACATATCGATGCTGAAGAGTCTAATGTGGTTCCGTGTTGTGGAGAGCTTTTCACCATTTATAAGGTATGATTGATTTCATTTCTACTTAAGACTAACGATGCAGTGAAGTAGATTGTGTTGTAATTTAATAACAATTTAGTACTCTGAAAAAGTTTAATCTGAAGGTTTTTAGTTTCATTGGTATTTTTTTATACCTACTTGTTGTAAAAATAGCCATGAGTGTTCAATCTTTCATGCCGTAAATAGTTGTAGTTACCTGTTAAGGGTTGTTTTACTTTATTGTAATTTTGTGTGTAGGTTTATTCATCTACATTGTCTGTTTATTATGTATCATAACGTTCATAATTTATATAATTATGAAAATGATCTTGATATAACTTTTGTTGTAAAATCACAATAATAAAAATATTGCCTCTCTTTGGTACCTGGTAAACTAAGATATACTGTAATTATCTTATGTTAAGCATAGTTCTGATGCCAAACTATTTCATTTTTCAGACTGTCTTAGTTGAATTCTTGCGATTAGGGCCTGGTGAAAGTCTAGGAGGACTAGTTGAAGTGTTTCAAAAGCATTTAAGGGAATTCTGTACTAGGGTCCTCCGTGCGACTCTTCCCAGAGTTGGTGCCAATATTCCAATGCCAAAGGATATTAACATGAAGGAACTCACTGCCGTTTTAGCTCAGGTTAGTTTAACATGAAAAAATATTTTCTTTTTAAACTTACTTGTAACCTGCAACCTTGGTCATCGGGAGTTATGCCTCACATGTCAAACATACATTACTCTCCTTAGTTTTAGCTTGCACAGAAATGTGCATATGAATGCACTTCTAGATCTTTCTTTTTTTTTTTCAACCTAGATTTTTATATGATCTTTGAAAGTGAAGAATTATCCAAAGATTTTTTTTTATTTTCTGTAATAAATATTACCATAGTAATGAAATAATGGTGGTTCCCTATTCTGTATCCCCAGATATCTCTTTTTCTTGTTGTACTTTGAGTTAAAAGTGCAATATACATCTGTATCACGTTATTTGTTGTGCTCGATTCTAAATGGAATTCCAAGCAAGTGTTGGATGCATTTGTTCTTGAGGTTACATTCAGAACTGTCTGACATGGTGTTTGCACATATAAGTAAAAGGGTGCCTAGCAACTACTTTATATTGTAACTTTGCATGTATTAGTGTTGTAAAATATCTTGAATATGTTGAAAACTATGGTATTATAATGTACATTGTATATGTTTGTGTGTGTGTGTGTGTGTGAGAGAGAGAGAGAGAGATCACTTAGTAGCATATGAATTTGTAAGCTTGCTTTGGACAGATTATTGATTTGGCTACATTCTCATTAACTGTAGTGTGGTTCTCATTATCATTCTTGCTTCCAGCACCACATGACATGAAGGGCCTCTGTGAAATTCTGCTATTCATGTCTTTCCTTTGCTTTATCAGCCACAAATCTCTACTCCACTGCATACTCTCTCCACGATATGTCTGTTTTTTCTGAGATTTATTTTACTCTCCCATCTATGAGATTATTTTCCACTAAGCAGATTTTCTGAATCTTGTGGTATGTTGCTGATTAAAACAGCATTACATATTGTTAGTCTGTCAAATTCAAATTTCTATCATTACTCCTCTTCAAACTATGTCTTTCATTATGCAAATTGGTGAGCAGGGTAAACAACAGAAATAAAATTCCCATATAGAATCCCACTTTTTACTGCAAATTCACCTAACAAGACCTGTTTAGAATAAGTATACATAATATTTTCATTGTAACTGACACAAGTGTATTGCCTCTATAGATAACACATTAAGTCAGGTCACTTTCTTAGGTGCTTTTGTTATGACTTCCATTTCCAAATCATCAGGCTTTGTTCCCCACTCCATATTCTGCAGAACAGTCTAGTTAGTGTATGAGGTGTCATTTCAGTCTCACCTAAATCTTCTTGGTAGTAATGCCATTTCCTGGAGTTATTTATTATTGATTCCATTCAAAACTGTGAATTCAGTTATAAACACGTTCAACTCTTCCTCAGCTTCTGACATATCAATCAGATTATCCCCCTTGTAATTATTGTTCAGTATCTTATAGAAAATGTTCCAATGAGCATTGTCTTTCTTCTTCTTACAAGATTGTTATTGGCCCATCCCTTCTTTTTACAGGTATTTTCCTCTTTTGCTTTTCAACCATCAGTATTTCATTAATAATTCTATGGGCTACCCTAACAAGGCCACTTCTGATTACATACAGGCTTTGTCAACTTCATCACCCTGTTTGTCAAACATTTTTTCTTATCTCTTCTGGACCATTATTTAACTTTACTATGTAGACTGAAGTACTTGTTATGTTGTACTCTGTGTTCTTCACCTCCTCCCTGAAATTTATCTACATTACCATTTGCTTTTGTCTCTACTTTATTGTATCCCTGGTTTTATCCATTGTTCAAGGCTCTGTCTTGCCACTGCATATCTCGGTACTTCTTTCCTGCAGATTGATATACATTCTTGATATTAAACTTACATAGATGAAAACTGCAGTAAGGGAGACTGGAGAGTATTGGAGATTTTTGGAAGACAAAGTATAAGTACCTCCTACTCACAACTGAGCTTGGTTCCAACCAACCGGTTGTAAGTCAGAATGGATGTAAGTTGAACCTTAGTAAGTGGCCGACATACATGGTAGGGCATATCAAACCTTTGCTGTATAAAGTACCTACATAGTACTGCTGTAATGTAATGTACAGTCATTATTCCAATCTTTTCACCATACTGTACTTCTGCTGATATATTTTAATCATTTATGTAATGTGTATTATGTACAGGTAGGCATCACGTTACAACAGGGTTAGGTTCTTGCATGCATGTCGGAAATCAATTTTAACTTAAATCGGTTTGCAATTCAGTCTACAATACAGTTAATACTGTATGGTGCTGCTGATAGGGCCGGATAACTCAAAATAATGCTGCCAAGTGATGAGAGGGCTTTCCCGAGATGACTCGGTGCCGAGTGACTCAGTGGTCAACTGTTATACGGCGTGTACTCTGATGCATCAGCCTGCCCAGCCCCACTGCCAGAAGTATGGTTGTAAGTGCGAGTAGTTGTATGTCGAGCAGGTTGTACTTCGGATGGTATTTGTATAAGAAAGACACAGGTGGCACAATTTCACAGAGGCCTTTCATGTCATGCAGCATTGGAGGTGATGCTAATGAGTTAATGCACTTGCAGACCCAAGAATAATGGATCTTAAAGCTGCTTGAGATTCTAGGATCTGCCCTTGCATATGCAATGCTATCAGCTGAATTCTATATTCATCTGTTTTGTAAGAGTAATTAAGCTGTGGGAGGATTTTTTTTAGCATAAGAAATTGCTAAATCTGAGTAACAGGCTTATAAAGTTGTTTTATTCTTCATTACATGTTTTATGTAATGTACATATTTATATATTGAATTAAATTTATTCATTACATGTTGACAGTGTTATTTTCATTTTATATGTAAGTAATCTTTTGTTTAACTGCTGAAATATAGGTTCAGACATTGTGGCGAGAAGGCGACAGTCCTAAATTAGTTGATGATGATGTGCGCCGTGTTTGTTCTGTCTTAGTATCTGCTGAGTATTGTGAAGAGATGACTGGACGTTTAGAGGCTAAACTTAAAGAACGGAGTCCAGCATCATTGGCAAATACTATCAGTCTTACCCAAGAACAAGATCTTTTTCATGCTGTTTTAGCACAGGTAAGTTATATGATGGTCTTAATTATTTATTGTGAAAGTGATTTTTGTTATATATTTCCTACGTGAAATCAATATATTAACTTGCTTAAAGTTAGAATTTCGTCTTGAAATGCTTACAAATGCATATAGGTACTATTGTCGGTCCTCTTGTTAGGGTTTTTGGTGTTGAAACATTGTTTCTGGAGGTAGTAATAATTAGTTGTTCCAACACGACATACAAACCATTGGTCCTTTACATTAGGAATTATTTACGGCGAAGCTGGACACGGCCAGTAAACTCTTGAACAAGGTGGTTAGGCAGTAACTACAGCCAGGTAGGCGGGAATACCCACCTGTTCGGATGTCAACATTCCAGTTTGCTTTCGGCCGTTATGCGTTGCAGACATGTTTTCGGATCTCTTTGCCTGACTGTCGTTAAGCTCTTTATTATCCTGGTGGGATCTTCCTGTATTTTTGTGTATATATTGCGCGTTTGATATTTATCAATACAAACCCACGATTTGTGATAGCCTTGCATAAGCTGTCGTTGTCCTGCGTTGTCTTGGGTTTGACGGCCAAGGGCATGTTTAGAGGGATGTAACCGAGTGGTAATGCTTCTCTTCCAGTAGCCCTTTATTTAGAAGCTGAAGGCATCCCCTTGCAGGTTCAGAGATATTAGATTAGGACGTAATATCTTCGCTCACCTACATTGATCAGGACGTAAGAGTTTCTTCCCTTCTTGTGCACCTGCCCTCCTTGTGCAAGGGCATGACTACTTCCTTCCTACTTGTGCTGAGTGTTGTTTTTGCCGCTTGCACTATAGATAGTTGTTGGGGGGGGGGAAGGTTGCAGGCGTTGTCGGTAAGTTCTGCTTCCACGGCGCCCTTGGTGGCCTCCCCTCCTTCCTTCTCTCTCCCTGTAGGTTCTACCTTATCTCTCCTTCGGTAGAGATCTCTCTCCTTCGCCCTCTTTGCTCACTCATTGGGCAAAGACCGTGAGGTAGGGGGGAGGGCCCACAGGCGGTCGGGTGACCTCTTCTAAGGGGCCTCCTCTCGCTGCATAGGGCAGTTTCCCTTGTAGCGAGAGAAGTCTCCCTCTACTAATCATCTTTGATTTTTCTTTCAGGTTGAGTGAGCATCGCAGGCACAGCAGCAGTTGGCTAGATATCTCAGGGGATTTCTTGCATGAAGGAGTCCCGACGTTCATTCAGTGTTGCTTTGGGATCAACCACAGTACCTGTTTAGAATGGCAGAGTTCCACGTCAGGATCATTCCGACTCTGTTCCCGCCGATGTGGATTGATCGCTGTCATTGCTGTCTTCATATATGGTGTGCCACTGCCTCTGGCATATCTGTGGTCCATCTGTTCCTGTTGTTTCCTGTGTTATGCTCCTGTTAACTCAACGACAGTCTCTGGGCGGCTCTTCCTGGTCTCCTGCCGCAGCCGCCGTGATCATTCCTGTCGCTGCTGGTGACTTTCATGTGACGTTCCTGGCCATTGCCGTAGCTTCTGCCTTATGAACCGCTTCCATAGCTCCTGCATTGGCTGTCCTGATTGTGTCTGCTGCTTCTCCTGGTGGTCATGTCCTGGGCTGCTTCTGTTGTGTTCCTGCTTAGCTGCCCTGGAGGTTACGATATCTGCCATCCTGTAGATGATGTCAGAGCGAAGGTGAAGGAAGTCGCCTTGTGGAAGTGACGTTCCTGGCTGTTGCAGTAGATCTTGCCTTCCAAACCACTTCCGTAGCTCCTGCATCGACTGTCCTGATCGTGCCTTCTGCTTTTCTTGGTGGTTGTGTCCTGGGCCGCTTCCGTTGTGTTCCTGCCTAGCTGCCCTGCAGGTTACGATGTTTCGTGTCCACCATCCTGTAGATGATGTCGGACTGAAGGTGAAGGAAGTCACCCTGTGGAAGTAGCTGCCGTCTTCTTCAGCTTATCTTCGATTTCATCTTCTGCTGCCTCTTCTCTTCGATTTCATCTTCTACTACCTCTTCCCTTCCTCTCCTGAGGTTCAAGGGGGTCCCGGGAACTGGACAGACCTCCATCAGCCAAAGGAGAGGAAGGTCGCTTCATTCCTCTTGATGCCCTTGGACGTCTAGGGACAGCCTCATTCTGAGGAGGCAGTGGTCTCTCGTTGGCTCTTCCTGACCTTCGGGTTAGGAAACCGATTCACATACCCCTGGGTTTTGTGTTTCGGGAGCCTCGGGCTCGCAGACCTCGGTTTGCAATCCCGTTCCCAGTCCTAGAGGTTCCGCCTCTAAGATGGGGACTGCTTCAGGCGCTCGTTCGCAAGCTGCTCTGAGTGCTCAAGATTTTGTGGAATATCAAGTATCCCGATCTGGTTTGGAGAGTAGGCTACTCTCCCTGGCCCAGTTCAGGAGCAGTGCGAGAGAAAGGGCCGAGGCACCCAGGTGTCTCAGCTCTTCCTGCCAGCACCACAAGCGCTCCCCAAGTGCTTACAAGTGCTCAGTCAGGTTCCCAGCTTGGTGTCTTAATCCTATGGGTTTGAACACCAGAAGAAGCAGGGAAGAGATTCCCTTCGGGAGTCCTGTGTGACTTATAAGGGACTGACTCTCTTCCGGGAGACAAGTTTCTCTCGTTGGCTCTTCCTGCCCTCGGGCGGGAACCGATTCGTATTCTCCTCTGGGGTCTCGTGTTTTGGAGGCCGCGCCCTCGTTGCCAGTCTTAGAAGTCTGTGTCTAAGACTGGTTCTGTGCCTGGCTCTTTTCGATTTCTTAGGAAACCGAAAGCAGCCGCTCCCAATTTTGGGAGTCTCATGGGTCGCTCGAATTCAATGAATCACGAGCGCTCTCCTGACGAGAGGCACAGGACGAGAGAAAGTACCAAGACACCCAGGTGTCTTGGTGCCAAGACACCCAGGTGTCTCGGTACTGAGATGCCAGGTGTCTTGGTGCCGAGACGCCAGGTGTCTTGATACTGCCCGCTAGCTGCTTCGGTTGCTTGGCCGGGTTTCATCCTTTTGTCTTGAACCGTAGGGTTCGAGCATGCAGGATAGCAGACACAGAATCCCCCTTTGAATCTTCTTCTCGAGGGGCCTCGGCCTCGAAGGAGTTTAGAGTTTGGGAAACTAGCGCTAATTCACTGCAGACGAGTTCCGCCCAGTCCAGTTCAGATTGTGTTCACGCGATCGGCTCGGCTAGGCTCGGCTCAGCTCGCCCCACCTGCCTCCTAGTCCACCACATACCACCCCTGGATTGCATTCACATTATCGGTTCGGCTCAGCCCCACTCGGTTTTTCCGACTCGGGTTCTCGGCTCTGTTCAAGTGAACTTTCTGCTCTTCCCAGGAAAGTGCTTTGCCACAGCACAAGTGCTCTTCTTCCCCCGTGTGGCAGTAATCTCCTTCGGTTGATTATCACTCACAGTCCGCTTCTCCTGCTGGTCTTACTGGCGGGACAGGTTCAAAGTATGAGGAAAGAGTTAGGCTAATGCTTGATTGAAGGAACCTTCAAATATGCTTGCATATTCCCCTCACGTCGTGTGTCTACTTACGGATTCACCGATCGAGGAATAGGCACACACCTGTAAGACTTTGTCTTGAAGGTGTGTGACCGAGACAATTAGTACCTTCTCATCAACATCCTGGGCTCAAGGAAGCCTTTTGGCCTTCCAAGAATTCAGGATGAGTTTTTCGACACTCAGTGGTTTCGTTGAACAACAAAACCATAGTAGTGGCATTCGTTGACAAACAAGAGGGAATTGTTTTTTCCTCCTGTTTCATCTGTCGACATTTGCAGGTACTCGAGTGTTCTATAGTGCACTCGACAGCTCAATTAGCCAGATGCATTCCCGGTGGGGATGTATTGGTAGGCGAGCTTGGCCTCAGGTTTGAGTGATCAGGACAGAACGTGCTGTTCACTCTTTTCTTTATGAAGATTCATGAAGAGACTGCTTGACTGAGAGATCCCTACCATCTTTCTGTTGCTTTCCTGCACAACAAAGTCGGTAGTTTTTCTTGCTCCTTCGCACCAGACCCAGGGGCTGCTATGGTGAGTAATGCTGTCTTTTTGGGAAAAATCGATATCTACTTTTTTCCCTCCGTATTTGTCTGTTTCGCTAGGGTTCACAAGCGTTGCTCACACCGAGTTACAGACAAATGCTGGAAAACATCACCTTTCGCCCGACCTGATAGCTCTGCTTCCGAGGCATCGAGAAGAGCTCTGCTTGACCCAACCTCCTGTAGCAGCTACACAAGAAGCAGTTCTTCAGGCAGTACCTCCCTGTGTGTTCAGGACTGGTAGACCTTCCATCTTTCCTTGTAAGCATAGGCTTTCTCGCTGAGCGGCAACAGATATAGCTGGATATCTCTTGAAGTCCTCTGCAACACTGTCCGAGGGACTGGATCCATCTTCGCTGGTGGGTGTCGTTGACGGAACTTCTTCTTGGGTCAGAGTCACTCTTCAAGTCTGGACTTCCTCGTTGTCTCCGCCAAGAATTGCTTCTCTCCCTTTCATTCGGAAGAACATGGCACCCTTGCAACCTAGTCTTCTATCTGAAGTAGCCTTTTTCTCCTCAGTCGAGATTTAGCTGCAGATGAGAAGCTTCTTCAGTCTTGCTGTCCCAGGGAACTGTTCCCTGGGTGGCATGTGACTCTCATTTAGGGTTCCTGTCCCGTTCTCTGCACGCGCCCTTATGAGAGTCATTGGATGGAGATGTGCCCTCTTAGGACCATCTCTCATCTGGCTCCAGCCTTGGCGTAGAAGATGGAAGAACAGGTGAAGGGGATCAATATCTCGACTCCTTCTCGCATGTCATAGGTGGACTCTGAATCCATCAGCATCTATTGTTGGGTTCAAGTCCTTCTTGTTCCCCTCCTCCTTGGACTTTGTATTGATGATCCAGATCAGTCGTTACTTTGTCCTATTAGGGAGCTGTGGTACTTTCCGAAAAGGCTCGACATTCGTAACCTGGATATCGTTGACGTTTTCACTAGTACTATCTCTACCAAGGAAGAAGTGTCTAGGACACATCTTTCTCCTGGCTTCATGAAGCGATCGAAGGAGGTACTCGGCAGCTGGCAACGACGATACCCGTACTTTCCACCCGAGAGCTCATGTTATGCGGTGCACTTTTCTTTGTTGTATTGCGTTGCACCACATATGAATGACTCCGTTTCTGTCTGTTGACTTTCACTTGATAGTAACGCAGGGGACTCGGTAAGTTAGGTTGAAATTGTCTATTAATACTTTCTACTTTTCCAGGAGGGGGTAAGAATTCACCGGGCACGGTTTTTCATAAGTTTATTCTTAACCTAAACTATTTCACACGGCCAGCCACACTGAACTTAGAAATTTCTTGATGTTAAGAGAGGAGCGAGTGACACAATCCTACCCAATTTGGTTTTCAAGTAACTCTGGCTAAAAATTGATCAGAATGAACTCTGGACCTATGTTGAATAAAACTCCGCCTCCTTGAGGACGTCTACTTTACTCTTAATGGTTCAATCTTAACTCCCACTTTTGGCAAGGACAAATCAGGTCAATTTTGCTGACCTTTTCACTTCTTAGTCTATCCTCTAACTCCTCCTTCCTTTCCCACATCTTGGAGGTTTGTTATGGTTACACTTCAATTTACTTGGTCTCATGGCTCATCATTTTAAATTATAAACATCGTCTCTCTCTCTCTCTCTCTCTCTCATAATCCCGATCAGTGAATCTCATACTTATTCACTGCATAACACTCACAAAGTCAGTGGCTTGGTCCATCCCTCACGTTCCGGAAGAAAGACAAGACCACACTCTTGTCTTTCTGTAGTCTTGCCCACAGGCCCTTGGAACCTTTTTTCCTTGGCCCAGTGGTGGCTGCTCAAAGTTGTATTTTCTTACCCAGCTCCTTCAAGAGGACTAGTAGCACCTCGCCTAAGGTGTTGGTTCTGGAAGTGAGAAGGATCCTAAAAAGTGACTGGCCTCTCTTCCTCCTCCTTCCCTGTTCTCCTACTTCTCCTCCCTCGGGATGAGAATAGGACTCGAACCAATACTTGCTGGATCTGGCGTCTGATGTGGTAAGACTACACATTGAGCACCCGTTCTATTTTTCTTGTAGAATCATTGAAGCAATTCCGCTTCTTCCTCTAGCAAGGGAAGGAAGGAGAGACTGGCAATAAGGGAATCCTATCTCGGGTTTTCCTTACTGCTCGACTCTAGATTCTTCCCAGCCTATTTCGTATGAGTTACGTTTCCTCGCTCATGCGAAAAGGTCCAGTATCTGACATTTGATCTTGCAGTTCCTACACTCCGATCAATATGTCAGAGGCACGGTACTCCTCCTCGCTCTTTTGACCAGGAGGAGTAGCCCTGGTGTGCAGAACTCCAGTCAGTTCAAGAGACTTACTCAGATTCCTCCCCCTAACCAGTGAGTCTTCCTAATGTAAAGGACCGATGGTTTGTATATCGTGTCGGAACAAATCACTATTTTTGAAAGTAAATTGTATTGTTCCTAACTTTACAAACCTGAGGTCCTTTACATTACATATTATGCCTGCCTCATGCCACCCCTCAGTCTGAACCTGGGCTGAAAGGCAAACTGGAATGTTTACATCTGGGCAGGGGGGTATTCCCGCCTACCTGGCGGTAGTTCCTGCCTAAACACCTTGTTCAATAGTTTAACGGCCGTGTCCAGCTATGCCATAAGGAATTCCTAATGTAAAGGACCTCAGGTTTGTATAGTTAGGAAAGATACGATTTACTGTCAAAAACTGATATCTAATTGCCTCACTAAGAGTAACTTCACTGGACATTTAGTATTGTAGGGGTAACAGGAAGTTTAAACTGTTATCTTGTAGTCCTGACTTATTGTGACAAGGTGAATGTAACATGTTTAAAAATAAGTTCCTTATGTGATACCACCTGCAATTACTTTAAAAATGTAGCTTTCAGCATTGGTATCACTTATTTTTCATGCCAAGCCTCTTAAGATTTCAACCCCTTCACAAATCTTATTGCTGCCTCAGACAAGTGTTAGCTTTTGTCCACCCTTACCTCCATAGTAATGACATTGTTATCCTTTGAAAATGTGGTCTTTGATTAACCCATTCATGTGTTTTAGAAACCATGCTGTTCAGAGTAGGTGGTCTCTGCTAACTTTTTCCTTTATTAACCCCTTATCGCCACCGGGACGTACACATGTACGTCTTTTACGGTACAGTAATAAAGACCGCGACGTCGCCTATACATCCCTCCTCGAAAAGCAGAGCTGTTTTCTTCAGCTTGGATTGGTTTCAGGCGTAGTATTGTGTACGAGAGAGGTGCAGAAGCTCCACCCACTATTCATTCTAGCCAATGAGTGTCCGATGGTCGTCGTGGCGTCATTTCATATGGGATATTATAAGGTATGGCAGCAAAGTGCGCCTCAAGCTGTTATGTATTTGTCACGATCTTGTGAGTAAACCATTTGGATTCAAGGCTAAACTTTTTCTCCTTTTGATTGCAGTTATTTTACAGGTTTTTTTTATTTTTTTCAGTATCATGATGTCGGATGATAGTATTTCAGATCCTGGGTAGGAATACCTGCCAGATCAGTCAGATGATTATAGTGATAGTTGTTATAGTTGCTTAGAGGATGACAGCGACACCGAGATTTTAGAAGACATTGAACCCATTGTCGATGGAGGTTGGCAGTTCATAACAGATCCATTTTGTGACAAGCACCCAGACCCACCCCGATTTCATGGATGACAATGGGATCTCGTTTGCACACCCGACTTCACCTGCCCACGAGATGCATTTTGTTTCTTTTTTTGTGATGATGATATTGACAGACTGTGTGAATGGATGAATGCTCAGGCAGAGGAGTATTTTTGGTCAACAGGAAAGTGTACTATGTTTTTTGAAAACTTCTTTCATTTTTTTTTACACTAACGTGTAATTTTTATTATCATCATTTTTTCTACTACAAGTTGTAGTAGTAGTGGTATTACTGTTGAATTTTTTATTATTATTATTATTATTATTGTGATTATGATTATTATTATTATTACCAATGCCATAAACATTCATTGATGTATACTAACTGTTTCCGTAAGAAAACTAGTATATACTGCAATTACTACTAGTACTATTTTACTAATACTTTACTACTTTTTCTGCTACTTTATCTCTACTACTTTACTACTATTTCTATTTCTGCAATTACTTTTTCCACTAAATATTCCTCTTTTTTTCGATATATATATATATATATATATATATATATATATATATATATATATATATATATATATATATATATATATATATATATATATATATATATATATATATATATATGTGTGTGTGTGTGTGTGTATATAGCCAATGTGGTGAAAAATATTCATTGGTATGTACACAATGTTTTCACATAAAAATATAAATGAAAAATATGAATAACAGAAAGTTTAGTGGGAGCAAATGATGACTGATATACTCGCGGTCTCATGCGGTATGCAAGCGTTATCGGCAGTGCAACAGGCCAGTGGCGAAGGGGTTAATATGTGGCTTTTTATACATTCCTTATGTTGTTGGTTGATTAGCATGATTTTCCTTATGGCTTTAGGTTTAATTTTTGTTTTGATTATTTCAAGATTATTATTACTTTTTTGTATGGTGATGTAATATGTGTCTTTTCTTTGACAGTGCATCGCATTGTTGGTAACTCATGTTGAGTGCTTATGTGAACCAGCTTTAACTTCAATGACCAAGGTTAACTGGATGATGGAACAAACTGGTGACCAGAGTCCATATGTGACAGCCATTGCACAGCACATATCATCATCTGTACCCCTAGTTAGGCATAACTTACATACCTCTCGGAAGTACTTTACAAGGTAATGAAGGAAATTTGCAGTATTAGTTGCTTGGTTTTTCCCCAGTTGCACATATGATTGGTGTGTAAAAGATAGATATGTATTAATATGCTTTGTGGCTCTTTCTAGGGGAGTACCATTTGTTGCATTTGCTACTTTTTGTTGAGAAAAAAAGAAAGCAGTGGGGAGAGCCTGTACGTGACTTATAATTCTAGGAGAGGCCTATAATAGATGATGTAAATTCATTGTGTAGAGTGCAATATGGATAGCAGTTTTAAGAGGGGTATATGTCATGTGCTTCTAGTTCTTACATAATTCTGTGATGAGAGAGATGAAAGTACAGTCATTAGATAAACAGCAGGCAACAGGCTCAAGTCTATGGAATAAGGAAAGGGAAAATAAGTGGAGAGTGCATTCCACAAGTTTCCAGATTGATATATGATACTGGTTAGTGACTGAGAAGAAAACATTTGATAATATTATGAGAGGAAGGAGCTTGGAAGAAAAGAAGATGAAATAAGTGTCAAGAGAAATGGCTCTTGTCTACTTGGATCAACTGTAGTGTGGACAACGCCATTATGGTATGGACATAGATTTGATAAAATGTCAGATAATTTAAGTGTTGTGTCAGCCAACAACTCTTTTCTAGAGTGATATTATGTGGTTACATGGTTGCCCTAATTTCCAGTCTTTGCAAGTATTTTTAGCAGACATCATGAGTGTTGCAATTTTTGTGTAAGTCGTTTAGGTATATGCTTTCTGAGATATTATGGTAAATATTTTTCTTAAATGTAAATTACACTAGTTGATTTTGTTTTGAATTAGGCATCATTATAGGGAAACCGCATTATTATCTTATTCACTGAATGTCATAAATTTCTGAAAGAGAGAGAGAGTGAGTTGAATACTAAATTTACAGTGATTTTAACTCATGCAAAAAGTAAAGAATGCCACTCACTGTGTTGCTATAGTCCATAACAGCTTTGGCTTTCAATATGATATTTCCTTGTATCTTAACTTTTACTATCACAGTGAGTCATAGCTATTGTTTTTAAAACATTGCTGCAGTGCTCCCAGAACTATTATTTGTAGTGGCAGATGTTTATATAAACTGTGGTCGGGAAGTTGAAGTTCTAGTATTCTTCAATGCAAGGAGTTAGAGGCCCATAATTTCACTTGTTGCTGTTGGAACATATTTTCACTTCTTACTATACAGCATCAGCTCGGTACTACCATAATTTTGTTACATGATGAAGGAATTGTGCCCATAGCAAGCTCATATTATTTGCAGCATATATGATCACACCCACATTTAAGAAAGAAGTCTCTGATGTCAGTTATACTCAGGTATTCTGTTGTTATGTTATATTTTTTTTATTTCTTTGGATCACTTAATTACAAATTATATATATTTCAGATTTTGTGATAAGTTGGCTGCTGCAATCCTCAACAAATTTGTTCAACAGGTACTGTATATTTTTTAATTGAATTATCATCCATGGTAAATGTTAGATATTGTCTGTAACTTTAATGTGTTCCTGCACAAACAAACTTTTCTTTGTATGCATCTTAACCCTTACAGGCTGACTAAAATATGCATCAAGAACACCTCTAAGATTGTGCAAACCTTTATGGTTGGCCAATTAAAAAAAACCTATGGAAAGAGGAAGATATGCAAATGCATATGACATAAGAAAAAATACTCTGAAAATTTTTCTGGACCTTCCACAGGAAGGTAATACTGAGTATTTCCAAGACGCTCGTAAAAATATGCAAATTTCAGTAATTTATACATGTTCATTATAATAATTTTTTTTATTTTATTTTGTAAAATCACAATAATGGCTCACATAATATCATAACACATAAGAATTAAAATCAGTAACAATTTCTGAGTATATTTATGGTAAAATATTTACAAGATGTACTGGGATGGGGAAATGCAGCACTTTTTGTTGAGCTATATTTCTTCGTACTTTAGTTTGCAAAATTACAATTATAACTGGCAAACAGACATTATGCTACTTATGAACATTCAGAGATACAAACAAATGGGATCGCAAATTAAAAATGTGTTCAGAGCACTCCCCTTTGCCACGCATGAGTTCAAATTTTGTTTTTTGTGCCTATTCTGTATATACAGTACTGAATGTACATTGTACATATTGTGTTTTAGGATGAAAAATTGTACAGTACTGTATTGCCTTTACTGTATATCATACTGTACTTAAATAGGGATGAAGAATACAGTAACCAACAAACAACTTACAAACAATTCAACATACAAACAGCCTTCCGGAATGTAACTCATTCATAAGTAGGGTGGTGTCTGTACTATCGTAAAATATAATAACTAAAACCAGCAACAATCCCTGTATATATTAATGGGCAAATTTATACAAGATGTCCTGGAATGGGGAGATGTAGTGTATTCCTCCATGAAGTCTCAAATTACACTAATCTCCCTGTATCCTGGACTGAGGTGTTAGTGTTGCCATAAGTCATTTATGGCCCATTCAGGTGATTTGAACATTTTTCCTGCAAGATTTGTTAAACTGCATGGCATAAAATATAAATTCTCACCTGAGCCGAGGCAGATCAAACAGCAAGAGCTATTATTATGCCTCACATGATCATGCCCAGATGCAAGGGGTTAACCGCCTAACACAGTGGGTAGTAGATTATCTCAAACTGCAAATGTTTAACAATACAAACAGTCAATAAATTAAAGAAGATATGTCATGAAACACTTCATTGAAGGTTAAAATACAAACATTGTCATTCACAACAAACTCCACATTTATGTCAGTCCACATTCATGGTCTACACAAATTCTAGATGCACCATTTCCAAATAAAAAAAATAATAATAATTTTCTGGCTAGAGACTACCATCACACATACACCCCCATGGATTTTGCTTGTTCATATTCCAAGTAGTAAATCATAAACTTTGCTCATACTGTACAAGCTATTCTGATGATAAATGATTTACTAATTTTCAAATATTAACATTAATGTAAACAAGCAAAATATCAATTCATCATAGAAAATATAGCGAATTAGTAAGATTTTAGTTCAATCCCTTATCTTTTTCTGTATCCGACTTAGGGATAGGGATGAAGGCGTAGCTGCCATCATTAAAAAAAAGGGGTTATCACCTGGCCAAAGAGTCTCTCTCTCTCTCTCTCTCTCTCTCTCTCTCTCTCTCTCTCTCTCTCTCTCTCTCTCTCTCTCTCTCTCTCTCTCTTTCTGAGATAGATTTTTTATTCATCTGTAACATATATGTTTATTTGTTTTGTATACTGTAGTTGTATAGATAAATGTGATGTTACTTTGTAATTAATTTTTTCATATTTCCCATGCTATAATTACAACATTTATGCATTTCTATAGTATATTATGTAAAATTTTAAAAGAAAACATCAATTCCCAGTCTTTTCTGAAAGCTTGAAGCAAGGTGGGGCAGTAATCTAACTGTTAGTTGTCTTGACATATTGACCACGAAGGGGAAGAAGTGTTGCACTCTTGCTGGTCAAAATACGACTATGAAGAATACTGAAAAACTCTCTCTCTCTCTCTCTCTCTCTCTCTCTCTCTCTCTCTCTCTCTCTCTCTCTCTCTCTCTCTCTCTCTCTCTCTCTCACCAAAGGGTACTCAGAATGTGGGAGATGGATAGATAGATAGATAGGCAGACAGACAGATAGATAAATAGAAAGGGAGAGTGGTTGATAGAAAGATATTCTCTCTCTCTCTCTCTCTCTCTCTCTCTCTCTCTCTCTCTCTCTCTCTCTCTCTCTCTCTCTCTCTCTCTCTCTCTTTGTTATTGGCTGGAAGGGTTAGAAGTATGTATTTACTATATGTTTAAGATGACTGAAATTATATTAATATCATTTTACAAATTAATACAGTAATAGGATAATAGCTTAAGGTACATTTGATGTAGGATGCTAGTCTAAGGTATACATTTGGTATTTGAACTTTCAAGATAGGCAGTTATAAGTGTTTTTAGAGGGGGGTTAACTATTCGTAGGGGGTTGTGGTACGCATCCCCCACGAATACGGGTCGTTTACTGTACAAAGAAAACTCCTCAGCAACAGCCCTTTCAGCAGCACTCTTCTAGACCAAAGAGGAGCCAGAGGTAGGGCCAGAGGAGGTAAGTGATAGAGTAGGCGCCCCTCCCCACTCGTTGCCACCAGTGGGGGCAAGCCATTTGGCTTCATGGGAGAGTTTCAGAGCAGGCTCTTGGGTAGTAGATATACTACGGGTGTGATATATACTACCCTTCAGTTTCCCTCCCCCTCCCTCCGAGCATCCCCTCCATCACTTGTCATACGCCAAGGACTCTCCAAAGTATCTAACTCCCCAGGACGAAGTGAGGAAAATGATGGAGAAAGGAGCTGTGGAAGTAAACGAGCATTTTCCATATTCTACAGCCGGGTTTTCCTAGTCCCTGTGGCAACGGCCAATTAGAGTCTAGTAATAGACCTTTCGACTTAGAACTGTCCATCAGGAAGACCCGATTCAAGACTGAAACTCCTCATATGGTCCTGTCAGCCTTCAGAAGCAACAACTTTTTGCTCATGATAGATCTGAAGGATGCTTACTTCCAGATTCTGATCCACTGCTCTTCCTGAAAATTTCTCCGCTTCAGCCTGGGAGAGCTAGTGTTTTAATTCAGAATCTTACTGTATGCTTTGGTCTAACAATAGCCCCTCAAATGTTCACAAGAGTGTTTACCCTAGTGTCATCCTGAGCTCATTCTCAGTGAATTTGGCTCTTGAGATATCTTGACTACTGGTTGGGAAAAACTAATCCAAGACAGAGATCGTCTTCTCCAATTTTGTCACGGCCTAGGCATCCTGATAAATTTGGAGAAGTCAAATCTTCTCCCCAGTCAAAAAATTCTTTACCTGGGGATGGTAATATAGAGAAATTGTCATCGAGGGTACTGTATTTCCATCGGACCAGCAAATTGAGAAGTTCAGGAAAGTGGCTTGGCCCTTACTATCAGAGAAGAAGCAGCCAGCACGTCAGTGGCAAGTAGTTTTAGGGCTTCTAACCTCACTAGAAAAACTTGTTCCCCACAGCCGTCTCCACATTTGATCTCTCCAGTGTAGACTGAAAGAGTTCTGGTCCCCTGCAAGGGACCATCCTTTGTTCCAGGTATCTCTGTCTACAGAGGTGAGAAGGGACCTACTGTGGTTGTTAGCTGATGAAAACAACTATAAGAGTGCCTCTTCATTTTCCTCCTCCAGAAATTTCCCTGTTCTTAGACGCCTTGTACGAATGTTGGGGAGCTCATTTAGAGGACCTTCTGACGTCGGAAGTCTGGAGTCTTCAGGACAAGCAGCTGCACATAAATGTTCTGGAGCTGAAAGCAGCCTTCCTGGCACTTCAGGAGTTTCAAGAAAGAGTGTCGGGGCACTCTGTAGTTCTGATGTCGGACAACACTTACGTAAACAAACGGGGGGGCTAGTTTCTCGGCAACTTCACTCCCTGATGGTGCTTATACACCAGTGGGGGATCGACCAATCAGTAGACCTCTCAGAGGTCTTTTGTTCAGTTGTCCCAGACCCCTTTGCCGTGGCAGAGGACGCCCTTCAACATCCTTGGGACAACCTGGAAGTTTACGCCTTCCCGCCCTTTTGCCTGATCCATCTGGTCTTAAACAGGGTAATGATTTTCCAAAATCTCAGAATGACCCTTGTAGCTCCATGGTGGCCTCACTCAGAATGGTTCCCCGATCTACTACCCTCTCTGTCAGCAGTTCCCAGAGAGATCCCTCCATGGCACAACCTCCTCTGCCAGCCTCACGTCAAGATATATCACCCGTCGGTAGGGTCCCTATCTCTTCACGGCTGGAGACTATCCAGTATCTCCTGTGAGTGAGAGGTTTTTCTCGCAGAGCAGCAGCAGAGATGCCTGGCTGTCTCAGAAGATCTTCCTCAGCTGTATACCAGGGAAAATGGGCCATTTACTGTGATTGGTGTCATCAAAGGGGTCTCTCTCTAGTTGGAACTTCTGTTCAGCAAATAGCAGATTTCATAGTTTTTCTCTGGAGGGAGAAACATATTCCAATGGCTGCCATCAAAGGCTATAGGGCTACTTTGGACTTGGTTCTGCTCCAAAAAGATGTAGACCTGTCTTTCTCATGGGAAATCTCAGTGCTACTCAAAAATTTTGAGCAGTCTTGTTCTCCTAGAGAACTTGAGCCTCCTAGTTGGGACCTGACTCTGATGCTCAGCAGTGTCCCACTCAAGCCCCATGTGAACCAACTCGATAATCATCTGACAGAGATTTGACCCTTAAAACAGTCTTCTTAATGGCTTTAGCTTCATCGAAGAGTGGGTGAACTCCATGGCCTCTCTTTTAATGTTAAATACTCGAGGGGTTGGGAGTCTGTAACCTTCAAATTTATCTTGGAATATGTAGCTAAGTCTCAAATCCTTCAATTCCTGATGACATGTTTGATTCATTTCCCATCCCTTCCTTGGGAGATTTTGTTGATAATGACCCAGACGAATTGCTCTTATATCTGTCAGGGCACTGCGTGGTTACCTAAAAAGGACTCGTCTTCTTAGGCCGAGATGTCAAAGAAGACTTCTTGTAAGCACAGGCAGGATCAAGAAAGAAGTGTCCAAGAATACCATCTCCTTCTGGCTCCATGAGGTTATTAGATGTGCTTATAGCTCTTCTACAACCTCAGATTCTAACACCGTGCATGCAAGAATAAATGGTGTTCTGGGTTTTAAAAAAACTTATCTCTTCATAGGATTTTGAAGGCTGGTACTTTATTTCATCAAACCACCTTCACATCCTTCTATCTATGGGACGTTGCCAACAGATCCTTGGACACTTTTTCCTTGGGCCTGGTGATGGCTGCTTAACAAGTTGTGTAGCTCATCCAGTGCCCCTAGCAGGACAATATGTATCTTACCATAGGTGATGGTATGAAAGTGAGAGTGAATGTTGGAAGCTTTTGTAGAGTCAGTATTCATGGAATGGATGCGGTCACATTCAGTCTAAACAGTAATCAATTACTTCACTAGAAGAGACCACTGTTTACACTCATTGAAGGATTGAGGAAGCCTAATGGAGCTCATAGACAGACTCACTACAGAACCTTATACAGTAATTTTACTGAGCTCTCTTGAACCCAGTATCTGGAAGGGTAGCAGCCTTCTTTCTTGGTTGGATTGTCTGTGGTTGCACTGCAGGAACTAAGCAAATATGTCTCTGCCACTTATTTTCCTTGTTACACCCATCAAGTCATCTCCCCCACAGTTATGCTGCAGAAAGTGTTATCCTCATGTAATTTTTTTCAGTGACCTTTATTTTTCTTTCCTTCCATTTCCAAGCCATAAAATTCTCTTGTTTGTTTTCCAAAATCTTACAAACATTTATCCTTCTTAGAATCTTAGTCAAATTAATCACCTCCTTTGTGATTAAACTACACTTTATATCATTATGTAGATGTGTATTTTTTCTTCAGGCCTGGACAGTAATAAGGAATACATGTCTTCCCTTTCTTAAAGACTCAGTATTCATTGTTTAGTGCTAGAACATTTTTTCCCTTGAAAGTGATTATTCCTGATACTAGCCCTCCTCTTTCCTTAATGAAGTCACAGTTCCTTTGCATGTAAAGCAGAATTATTATTTTGTTTTTGATTGTAATAATTGCAGTTAATTAGCTAATATTTCTGGAAGGCAGTAATGAACGTTCAGCTGGCTGACAAATAATTCTGCCTCAGTTGAAACTGTTGATTTAGCATGTGACTGAGGTGCTTGTTAAAAAATAAGTATCCAAAACAGATTTGTTCTTGGACAATGCATGAAGGGTTTTAGTATTATAAGTATTGCACTGTATGTATAGTGTATCGAGTAACACATATTTGTGGTATCATTAACAATAACTCATGCACTGATATGGGTTATATATTTATTGAAGGTACAAATAGTTAGTGGACAGGTGCATGACTGTATATGAAATTTTCTGGATACCCATTTCCAATAAACTTAAGCCCAGGAAACAGTGCCTATTATATTGTGCATATCATGTAATTATAGGTACTTTTATTTATTTTTTAAAATATAAAATTACCCATTCAGAAATTGTTCAGATACATATTTCTGCTCTTCATGAGAAGTGAAATGAAAAACTGGTAGATCAGTCAAGATTTAGTTCTACTTCCATGTATGAAAATAATGTTATATACATGATCTATTTTTATTTCCAGGTTTACAAGTGTCGTCCCATTAGTGGAGTTGGATGTGAACAGCTCTTACTAGATTGCCATGCCTTAAAAGCAGTTATGCTTCAACTACCAGTTGTTAATTCCCAGGCAAGTTATCGTCAAAACTTTGGTTTTTTATTTCAGTGCCATTCTGTGTGAATGAGGCAAAACATTTTCTGAAAAGTTTTATGCATTCAGGGTATTGCACCAAATAGCCCTATGCTTTGATTCTGAATGGGCAACCTTGCAACTGTGGTATATAATTTAACCATTAATCTTGTGGGTGCCACACTTGACAGACTACGCAACTAGAATGGACAGATACCAACAGTGGCTTTTGGTTAAACTATTTTCCTTTGCTGTATTGTAAAGCAAGAGTATTGTTATTTTTCTTTTAAAGTTTAATTTGATGGCCTAACTATATCATGTTTATTAGAGTATATTTGTATTTTTCTTTAAGAAATATAATTTAATGGTTTAACAGTTATGTTTACAAAATGTGTACAGTATATCAAAATTTGTTGAAAATAATTTTATATTGTGCTTTCTAACAGCATTCCAATATTTTTTGTATGACAGGTTCGACGTGACCCTCCACAAACATATACACGAATGGTCGGGAGAGGCATGGCACGTGCAGAGCTAGTTTTGCAGGTCAGCTGTTTTTATTTGCAACTGTGATTAGCTACTGCTAATTATGCATTGTGAAAATCAGGTCCATTTCATCATTGCTATTTACATATACATAGTATTTTTTCATATGAAATAAAAGGTTAAATGCTTTAAAAAAGAATATTACCCGATCCTCTTCTGTGGTTGCTCAAAAGGACTTATCTTTACCTTATTAAAACCTGCTTTTAGTTATTATTGAACACCTGAAGCTTGTCTTCCCTCCCAAAAGGTGTGTAATTTCCTTTAATATTCCTTTCATTTCATCAAATTGGTTCATGATTAGTTTAGAAATAGTCTTAACCATCATAAACAAATGTACTAAACCATCAATTTCATGAGTTAGGAGTGCATTAGGAATGGAATGGTAATTTTACTGGTTTTTATGAGATTGTTAGGGGCCCTAATAATTAGGTCTATTTATATACTTGTGAAGTTTGTCAGAATTTTTTTATAACGGAGTTATGAATTTTATTATATATGTTTATGCTCTTTTAGCAAATCTTGTAGTTTTGGCCTTGGTTACCATTATTGTTCTAATTTATATAACCCAGTACATTTATCTTTGAGTATTATTTAGTTTTTACATGAGCATAACATTCGTAAATTCAGTCAAATTATTTATATAAATGAAATTGAAACATTATATATAATGGTTAGTTATAATTACAAAAGGTTTATACAACAGAACAGAGGTTTGTATATCTTTCACAAATTGCAGTGGGTTTCTTTTGACTTAATACTGTTTTTGTATCAATAGGTTGTGATGGGTGAATATGCAACACAAGGTGACCTTGTTGATAAGTTTCATCGTCTTCTCCCTGATGCAACCATTGCTGACTTCCAAAAGGTATTTGTGTGGTGTTAATGGAAACAGGTGTTAATACACAACTGCAAACTTTCATTTAATGGGAACATAATCTATTCCTAAGCATAGGAATAAACTGTTTGTAATAGATTCAGCTGTTGTTGGCCACTATTGTTGGTTTGAGAAAAGGTGGACAGCTATCCATCGACAGGGGATCATGTCTACTTTTGCATGTCCCATGTCTGTAGCCAGTTGTTACTGGGTGGACAGGTATCAGAGTAACTACCTAGATCTGACTCATATCTTGGCCTTATGTAGTTGCTTGGAACCAAAGTAGCTAGGGCTTTCGTGGTTTTTTCTCTCTCCTTTGCTTTAACATTATTGTTCTGTCATTGCACTACCATCTAGCAAAGGACAAATCAAGAGAAAAGAAGGAACCAAAGCTATACTGAGAAAACCAGAAGTAAATCAGAAGACCTAGAAAAGCATCTTTCATCTGCTAAGGATTAACCTCTAAGGTCCTTTACCACAGGGTGGCCTTCTTTGGGTCCATCTCCAAAATTAACCTCCTCAGTGACAGTTTTCTCATGTGAATTATTGCCAAACGAGCTTGATGGTGCGTTCTATGCTGCACTGGAAGCCGGTGCTGCCCGTCATGTCTCCCCTACCCTCCCAATCCCCTACCCACCCTGCCCCCACCCAGGGTGGACAGACAGGTTAGTGGGAGCAGGGTGGATGTGTCATGTCTCCCCTACCCTCCTGAGCCCCTACCTACCCTGCCCCAACCCAGGGCAAACAAACAGATTTGCAGGAGGAGGGTGGGTGTGTCATGTCTCCCCTATCCTCCTGATTCCCTACATCCCCCCCACCCCCCCGAAGAAAGATGCGTTCTGATTTTATTATTATAGATACAGTACAGTAAAAGTCCCGTATCCCAATGTAATGAACACCGCTAGCGAGGACAATAGATTTTCAGTGATGCAGTTGATAAGGTTATATCAATAGAACATGCATCCCAATAGAATTGGTTTAGACAGACATGGAGTCTTATGTTAAAGGTGAGGTTGAGGTAAAAAGGTTAAAAATTTTCCTCTTGAAAGGTTAAATGATTTGCGAGGTTGCTAGTATAAAATTGAAGATGTTACATCATTCAGAATGGATTTTTGCAGTACGGCTTCTGCCCACAGCTAAAGAAAAGGACTAATAAAATAAAATTTATGAAATGCTTCCCTCGAAAGTTTGAACGAATTAATATGAAAGAGTTCAGTTAATTCCTACCCAAACATTAACATGCATGTCCCATAAGTAAAAAGGTAAGAAAATTATGAACAATTTGAATAGCGACTTGTGCAAATAATTTAGCTTACCCTTGTTATCTGAGAAATAGAAAATAGGCTTGGCTGGCAAGAAGCCATACACCATTCACAAACATATGCATGGACGCTAACCGCCTGCGGGAATGAAACTACTTTTCACTATTGTGGCAGGGACTGAAAGGAACACCACAACAACTCTTCTGGGTGAAGTGATGCATGTACAGATTTATAGACTAATTACACATCATACACAACAAACAACAACTCTAAGAAATGCTAGAAAACTCTAACCTAAGCGGTGTCCTAAAATAAATTGAGACGTACGCACGAACTAACAAACAGTAGGAAGGTGTAGCTCATGAGGCATGGGATGCCAAGCGGGAATTATAGGGAACAAGAAGGGTCTCCATGTGGTTACGTTTCTTTTTAAAAATACACTTTCCACGAAGCAGTGTCGAAAGCCAGTAAAATATCTAAGTGAAGCTAAAACCGGTTTCTCAGGGAGAAACAGAATTATTCTTATATGACACAAATTAAAAGATAAGCATAATTTTCACTACCTCTGAGAGGTATTGTTGGTGGTGCCAGCACATTCAGAAACAAACAAACCTGACATGGCCCCAAATTACTGTGAACTTTACTTCAAAAAGAAAAGTTATACAGAAAAACACTCACACATATGATAAACCCTCTAAACTGGCTATAATTCACTGGAATCTGACTCACCTTAGGTATATTTTCCATTCACTGACCTTTTGATTTTTAATTGCTCCGCTCATAGGATAGAAAAAAGGACTAGGTAGCTTACAGCTTCACCTATCAATTGCTAAATAACATGCAACTCTCAGAACATGTGAGGGAATCGCCCTACATAGGCTAAAATAACATGAAACCTTAGCTAGATAATTGGCGTGAAGTAGTCAGCCTATGCTAATAAATAGCGAGAAATAAATTCTCTAGCGCGAATCAGCGAACTTCCTACCAAAGAGAGAATAAATTCCTGATGAGAACTTATGAATTCCTAGTAGAATTATGAACACGGACCCAAATTTTCAGAAGGTACTTACTGCGGTCTCATACACTGCTCCAAGCTGTTTGCCATAAAAATTTACTTTATTAGGTTCATCTCAAGTCACCCGGACCAGTAGTGGGAAATTTATGAATCTACATTACTCTACGAATCCTGAAGATACTCTGTTTAAGGTCACCAGCATTATTAAACGGGGTCGTAGGAGGTAATGCTTAACATTTAACCAATTAAGTAAGTAAGTAAGTATAGCTTAGTTTTACCAGACCACTGAGCTGATTAACAGCTCTCCTAGGGCTGGCCCGAAGGATTAGACTTATTTTACGTGGCTAAGAACCAATTGGTTACTTAGCAACGGGACCTACAGCTTATTGTGGAATCCGAACCACATTATAGCGAGAAATGAATTTCTATCACCAGAAATAAATTCCTCTAACTCTTCATCAGCCGGCGGCGGGAATCGAACTCCGGCCCATCGAATGACGGTCTGAAGCTCAACCAACTCGGCCAACAAAGGGCTACATTTAACCAATTAAAATATATATAAGCCAATCCTGTTCATAAACAAGTGAGGAAAATTAAGGGTATGCTACTTTACACAGGCATCAAGCAGATACAAGGAACAACTAACAGAATTTATTTACATTAAAATAACAATTCAAATTAACAATCATGGGACAGTATGATTAAATTATATTGTGTTTTATGCAAAGCTACAGTACATAGGCCATTTCAGAGGGCTACATGAACTTGGAACCAGTGTGATGAAACAGCTTCCGGAGCCCAACTCCCTGGAAGGAGATATGCCAGAATTAATACAATAGTAGCATGCACATATAAATAAATGGTTAGACAGACTTAAGTGGCTGGCCCAGGGATGTGATGGATATTCTTTGATAAAGTTTAAGTAGGCCGGGACTCTCAAAATGGCTGCCTGGGTCTTAGCAAAGTTAAGGACACACAACTTGATATCATATATGGCTCAGCATCAGACACAACGCTGAAAACATTAGACCCAGTTCATAACAAAGGCCTTAGAGTATGTTCAGGAGCCTTTAGATCATCATAAACCTTATCATTACAAGTTGAATGTGGTGAACTACCACTGTCTCTCCATAGAGAGTTTGTAACAATGTAGAGTGCCTTGAGAATTCAGACAAGTGATTCTCCAACAAAAAAATTATTTGAATTAAGAGATGCATATATAAACAATCACTTGCCACCCTTCCCTCTTAGAGCTAGAAGACTGTTTGAGGTGTTGAATATAAATGTGCAGTTGCCTTCAATAGTAAAATTACCTGCTCCTTGGACTATGAATAAAGTAAGAATTTGCACACACTTAAAATATTTATCAAAAAGTTACTCATATACCCCAGAACAGAACACCATAGACAACATACAATACTGTAGAGCATATAAGGCGAAAAGGTCCACATTACGCAATATACACAGATGGATCTAAATCAGAGTAGGGAATGGGATATGCTGCAGTATCCCAAAACAAAATTTATCAGTTCTCTCTACCTGATAATGCCTCGATATTTGCAGCTGAGTTACACACAATAGCATCAACCATAAAAATAATTAAAGAGACCTCATTGTAATAATTTTGTAATTTTCAGCAACTCTAGAAGTGCCATAAAAGCCATTCAGAGTTACAAACCAAAAAATAGCATTATACAACAAATAAAGTTATTACTCCATACAAGTTATATAATAATGGGAAAAATATAGAAATACAGTATGTTGGATCCCTGCCCAGATAGGGATTAAGGGAAATGAAGAGGCTGATAAAGCAGCTAAAGAAGCAGCCCATTTGCCGCGATCCAATGTAAATATCCCAGTTAACGATTGTGTAACAAATAAAAGCAGGCATTATAAACAAATGGCAAAATAAATGGAATGAAGAACCTGAAAATAATAAGTTGAAGCAAATAAAAACCTGGAGTTATAAAATGGAGCTCATCTTACCAAAGAGAAGGACATTTGCAAGTAATTTTAACACGTCTCCGAATAGGTTATACTCGTCTGACACATGGACATTTAATGAGCAGCCCACGTGAACCAGCTCCCAAATGCTCAGAATGCAAATTGATAATAACATTTAAACATGTGCTATGTGAATGACCAAAATACAGCCAACATCGGTTACCAACTTTGGAAATGGATTGATTGGTTTATCAGAGTCTGCAACGTTTTCAATAGACTAAGTTTTAATATTCATGAGGAAATGTAAATTAATTGATAAAGTATAGAAATTAATTTATGAAAATACAAAATCCCACAGGGCAACTAAAATATAAAAAAAATCCTAAATTTAAGTTATTCAGAATTTTATCATTACTCAGTGTTTATTTTTTAAATTGTACTGATGAAACTTGAGTAAATGTATTTAATATGTGCATGTGTTCTAGTGTGTAAGCATATGCCTTTTTGCATATTTTTAAACTTCATTATTTATTCATCATTTAGTCCCAGTGTTTACCCTGTGGCTTAGGCCTGGTACTCCATTTCATTTTAATCCTTTGGGCCAGCCCTGTGAGAGCTATTAATCAGCTCAGTGGTCTGGTTAAACTATTTTATTAACAATAGTAATAACAACTTGATATCAAAGAATTACTGACATTACTCTAGAGGTTAGCCACTGCCAAGAAGGGGAGAATGAAATGAGGTTACCACATCAAGGGAGGTTTGAGTGGGGAGATTTGGAGGGCGGTATAGAAGAAAAATGGGGTTCAACAGAGAGACACAAAGGGATGAGGGACTTGAGACTGTAGATTCAGATAGACACTCACCTGGTTCAATAAATGTTGTGCTTTTGCACTATCCCATGGAGGTCTGAGCTATTATGGTTGAAGGCTTGGGCAGGGGTGCTAATGGTTGAATGCTTGGGCAGGGGTGCTAATGGTTGAAGGCTTGGGCAGGGGTGCCTTACTGTGGTGCCTCCTTGGTCCCTCTGGGCAGTAGGCCAGTTACAACTCCACAGTGTGATCTTCCTTGGATGCGGGAGGTTGTGAGAAGCGCTCATCCCAATGTCTGATCGGGGCAAGAGTTCGGAGTGGAAGGTCAAGGCATGCCAAATGCTGCTTTCATCTGGGGCAGGCTGTGCCTCCAATGAGTTGCCAAGTATTCCTTGTCAGAATTACAAGGCTTAGAAAGTATAACGGAAAAGACAGGTTACATGTTTGGGTCAAAGATGGCTAGTTGGCAACCTTCAAGGCATTGAGATTTACGCCAGATTTGAGGTCATCTTAACACGGCTTAGGATTGGCCATACCCCCTTCACCCATATTTATATTTTAGATGGAGTCAGTGCCCAGTTTGTGCTCACTGTGGTGATCAGCTATCCGTTGAGCACATGTTGGTGCGCTGTCCTAAATTTAATCGCCTTAGGGCAAAGTACTTACTAAATGGGAAGACTATTTTAGAAATTGTAAATGATGACATTGAGGTAGATAACCTTATGAGTTATCTGAAAGAATCTGGTTATTTTAATGAGATATGATTTCAGTATAATTAATAAAGATTTTAGTCACACTTATAATTAATAAAGATTTTAATCACACTAAGTATATATTTTGAATATAAAAGTTAATATATACTTATTATTTGTTGGTTCTCTCTAATATCATTCTTCATTTTTTACGTTCATATTTTAACACTGAATTTTACTAGTATATCATCATTCACCTATTCATTATCAGTCATATCATTAATTTATATATTTCACCTTCATTACGGCACTGAATAATCCTGGTGGGTTCTGGCGCTTTGTCTTCAGGACCTAAATTTCATAATCAACTAATCAATCAGAAAAATGCTACGATGACTGAGAAAAATGGTTCTTCAACCATTTTATATTAAGGTAGGCAGAAGGCCTCGTACAGTATTATAACAATACAGTCATACCCCGAACTTACGCGAGGTTAGGTTCCAGAACCCCTCGTGTAGGATGAATTTTCGCATAAGTTTGGCACAGTCTCAAAAAATGCAAATTGATGCTTATTTTTAAAGTTTAAACACTAAATATGACCCTAATCATGCTCCCAAATTATCAAGCTAACTTTTAAATGAAATTAAAGTTACTGTAATTTCATTTAAAAGTTAGCTTAATATATTACCCTAAAAAAAAAGAAATAAATGGTTGACGTAACAATACAGGAGAGTGTGAAGACTAGTATACTATTTCTCTCTCCCCCCATTCCACTGATCTATTTTTAGAAGTCTTCTCAATCTCGTTTTTAAAAACTTCTTTATTCTGTGTATTTCTCTTTGTTCTGAAATGCTCTATGCCTCTATGTTTTAGAATGGCACATTTACAGTTTGTAGATGGTACAGGTAGGTAAAATTAGATCAATTTAAAATTATCTACTGCACAGGTAAAGTCATACAGAGAAACAGTAATACGTAGGTTGCGCTAGCTACGAGAGAGAGAGAGAGATAACAGTTGTCCTTACTTAAGAGAGTAAAATTTTTAATGAATTATTACGGACACAGAGAGAGAGAGAGAATTACGTAAGAAATCATTGACCCACTAATCAGCAACACTTCCCTTTCTTGTCATGTTCAAGTGACATGTCTGACAGCTCTGCGTTCAAGCTGCTTCTGAAAAGATGAGGGAAAGAATTTGTTTGTTTAAAATACGTATCACACACGAACTTTGTAATTACAGATATATTATTATTGTTATTATTATTATTATTATTATTATTATTATTATTATTATTATTATTATTATTATTAATGTTTCAAAATCAGTATGTATTATTAGGTAAAAAATTTATTTATCATACAAAACAAATAAACATATACAGGCAGTCCCCGGTTAACGGCAGGCTCGGTTAACAGCGATTCAGTTTTATGGGGCTTGTCTAGCGACAAAAATCAGCAATTTTCGGCACCGAAAATCGCCGATTCCCACTTATCGGCGCCGATAATTGGGTATTGGCGCTGATACATACCTAACAGAGGCAATGATAACCAAAAATTGGCACTTTTCAGCGCTGATAACCCCCGAAAATCATCGAAAAAGTGCTGAAATCACCAATTTTCGGTTAGCGACGGTTATTATCACACCCTCAGAAACGGAACCCCGCCTATAGCCGGGGACTGCCTGTACATGTACTATAAGATTTCTCTCATCTCAGTAAAAGAAAGAGAGAGAGAGAGAGAAATTATTACTTTTATTAATTAACGTTATTCAATTTATACATTAAAGCTTGAAAACATAAATTACATAAAAAATTAAACATAAACACTTTTGCAGGGTTTCTCAGTATTTGCAGATGTTCACGTGTCTGTGAAAAACTTGTGTATGATAATTAGACAATTAGTTAGGTTCCAATGAAAAGTTCGTGTGTTTGTGAATTCGCGCAAATCGAACCGTGCAAGTTCGGGGTATTACTGTATATATGTACTGTATTAGATATTTCTTGTATGAAACTCTTTTTAATCTTTTTTTTCTATTCAATTCGATTACGGCGTCAATAAACTAGATGTTGTGACACCAGTTTTAGCAATTATAAATCAAGTAATCATTAAGAAAATCTCCTCTAAAGGTTCCTCTCTCTTATCTCCCTTCTTGCCCGCTAAGAACACTACTGTGTATTGGACAGAGGAGTTTCTCCCATTTTCTCCTGTTCTGGCTGTGGATGGCACCTTTCTGTCCATGAATTTTCCTGCCAAGAGAGGTGCAACTGCATCAAGTAAGTTGCATTTCCTGATTCAAGAAGCCAGGAATATATAAAACAGCTTCTTTAACACCATTAAAGCTATGTCTTAGTGAAATTGTGCTTAACACTGTTGAACAGTGTTTGAAAGAGTTTGGTGAAGTTCTTCCTCCTCTGGCCGTGGATACTGTTGATAAACCCTTAAGGTTTTTCGAAACTCAAAATTCACAGGAGAGAAAAAATTGCTCTTTGCTGGTTCATTCAGTCTCCCTTCATAGCAAAGTCACTTGTTACAGCTCATCCCTTTAGGAAGACGATAGACAACAGGCTGTCCATGTCCAAAGCTGTGGAGACAGAGGAAACTGAAAATAGAACTGTTCATCACCAGTCCCAGGCCACTAAAGAGAAGTCTCCTTCCTCTTCCACTTCCTTAGATGCTCGTTGGGCAATACTACAGTACCCATATCTCTTGATCTTCCTTTCCGAGCTCAGGAAGGAAGAAAGTGTCCTTTCGGCAGCTAGGATCCAGATCTCATTCTGCTAAGGGAAGGAAGTTCAACGTCTCTAATAGCAAGACTCCTTCCCAGCCTGAGAAGAACCCTAAAAGGGTTCAGAGGTCTTGTTAAACAAATCATTTATAACTAACTGATAAAGAATTAGTCCTTGAGCCCTCTGTCAAAACTTCGACAAATGAGATTGTACTTTTCCACAAGTTGTGATATAGTTTTATGTATTCTTTCTAAATTTACATAAAGCAGAAATGTGTATTATGTAGAAGAAGGATATTATGTTTTGTTGTGTTTGTATTTAGTTATGAAAAGCACTGTGTTTGGCTGCTTCGTGTATTTAATTGTAAGTGTATGTGTAATAATGCTTAATTATCGGTCATCAGCTGTTTGTTGGTAAGGTCATTAGACGAACGTTTGGTGTCGGTCGGCGATGACCATGAAGGCAGTCTTGTTACAGCTTCAGTGCATTGTAGCTGTATCTAGGAAGGACTCAGGAAATTCAGCCATAGTTGTCAGTGCCTTCAAATCCAAACTGAGACTCCCAAGGCGGATGCAGAATCGCTACAAGGTTTCAGAGAGCAATTTGAATGCTGCATAAGATCATTGGAAAGTAAACAGCTGGAATTGAGTGAATTGTATAACATCTTGCTCTACACCAAACTACTTTGTAGTGTAAGTGAAATAATAAAACAAAGGTGTAGAGAAGATTGGCTTAAATTTGACACTTTAAAAAAATAAAAAATATCTTGAAGAAGAAATACACAATTTGAGGGCTTTTCCACAGACTGAACCAGTAAAAGCTAATACATTAACAACAGTACCTGCTTTTGCAGTAGAACAAGGGTGGTCTGTGAGACAAAAAAAAAAAAAAAACATTGGTAAGGCCTAAAGAAAATACAGACAAAGCCAAGGTAAACCAGGTTAGAGGATGTGCACTTTGTAGAGGCAATCATATATGAACACTGTAAATCGTGTATAACCAGAGGAGGAAAGATAGAACGACTTAGAACTCTGGGCCTGTGTTTCATATGTGCCGCCAATAAACACTTGACTGTGACAGGCAAGGTTGTAATAGCAGCTGCACTGTTAGACATCATAGTGCTATATGTAATTGAAACCAACCAAATAAGTCTAAGGTAGGTGGGGTACAAGTTGGAACACTCCCTCTGACAAATACCAGACAGGGAAATAAGACAACTAGGAAGTCGATCTTACCAACAGCCACAGTAACCCTAAAGGGTAAAAGAGGTCGCATTGTGTGAAAGAGGGGGTTATTGGTTACCTGTGCTGAGAGATCATTTATAAAGAAATCTGCTCTTGAGGGACTCCACTATAAGAGCAAGTGAGTTGAAAATATATCATTGAGAGGTTACTTAACTTCTACACCAGTTAAGGAGTATGAAATAGTGAGCAGCGCTGTACCTCACCGGGGTAGGTTAATAAATACAATATGGATTGTATAGTGGTAGATGAGCTACCAGAATATACAAAGAAATTAGATGTTAAGAACACCATGACGTCATTGTATAGAACAAAAATCAGCTTGACTGATAAAGATTTTGATCTACCCGTAGAGAAACAATCGCCTATAGAATTGTTAATGGGGGTTACCATGTGTACAACATTTTATATCTGGGATTTAGGAAATTTGAAAATTTAGTATTGCCACCAATCATATTTGGTACGTAGTAACAGGAACCTGTAGTTCCCCTCCCATCAAGGAGACTCATGTTTCCATTTTAAAACTGGCAGTGGAAACAGATGACATAACTATGGCTGAAGGGGCTACTCATTTAAAGGATCCAAGGAAAGATCTTGAAACTTTGTGGAGGTTAGATCATTTAGGCATTGACTGCAGTGAGATAACAGAACAAGAATGGAAAGTGCTGGAGAACTTTGAGAGTACTGTAACCTATTCTGAAGTTGACAAACAGTATGTTGTGGCATTGCCTTGGAAAGGCAATAAAAGGAGATTAACTTCCAACTTTGGGTTGGCTTTGAACAGATTAAAGCAACAGTGTGTCAAGTTTCAGAAGGACACTCAGTATCTATAACACTGCCAGAAAATCCTGAAGGATCCAGAGGATAGGAGATTCATAGAGAGAGTGGGATATGTTAAAACTGAGGAAGACTCATTTCTTGGCACATCATGGTGTTAAAGGGAACAGTGCAACAACCCCTATTAGGATAGTTTTAGTATATCTTAGTTTAACCAGACCACTGAGCTGATTAACAGCTCTCCTAGGGCTGGCCTGAAGGATTAGATTTATTTTTACGTGGCTAAGAACCAATTGGTTACCTAGCAATGGGACCTACAGCTTATTGTGGAATCCGAACCACATTATAGCGAGAAATGAATTTCTATCACCAAAAACAAATTCCTCTTGTTCTTCACTGGCCGGTCGGAGATTCAAACTCACGACCAACAGAGCGGTAGTTGAGAACGGAACCCGGTCACCCAGACTATCCGGTCAGAAAGAGAAAAGTGGGTTAATCTTAAACGATTGTTTGTGGATGGGGCCACATATAACAACAGACCTACTCAGAGTTCTACTGCAGTTCAAAACAAAATCATTTGCCTGTATTAGTGACATAGAGATGGCATTTTTAATGGTGCAACTTAGGGAAGAAGATAGCAACTACACTAGATTTTTATGGTTGGAAGATCCAACAGACCCTAACAGTGTATAGGTTTCAAGTTGTTTTATTTGGAGCTACATGTTCTCCCTTTCTGCTGAATGCAATGATTAAGAAACACCTATCTATGATAGAAGGTGACGTAGAAAGGATAAAAAAAGGACTATATGTAGATAACTTGCAGTTCACCAGCAATGATGGTGAACTGGTAAATTTTTCTATGAAGCAAATAGGATATATGCACAGGCACATTTATATCTGAAGGAGTGGATGAGTAATAATGACTCGTTGCAAACTATTGCTAGAGCATATGGGATTAATGCCAGAGAACAAACAACTCATAAGGTCTTAGGTCTGAACTGGGACAAAGAGAAAGATACCTAAGAGAGAAGTGTTAAGAACTGTTGCACAGATTTACAATCCATTGGGAGTACTTCTGCCTGTTACTATTGGGGCAAGGATATACCTGCAAAATTTGTTTAAGCAACAGCTGGATTGGGATGAACAACTCCCAGACCCATTACTGAACCAATGGGTTGAGTTATCTGAAGACTTGGAAAAATGTCTTGATATTTCCTTTCCTAGGAATACTAGCCTAGGAAAGGGGGACTCCGTACACATATTCTGCAATGCCAGTGAGTTAGCATATGGTTGTATAGCCTAAAGAGTTAAGAACGAAAACTCTTATTTGGTGATGTTAAAGGCAAGAGTAGCACTCATTAAAGAATTCACTGTTCCAAAACTTGAGTTGATGGCATTGTTGCTATCAGCAAGAATGGCCAAATTTATTAAAGAATCCTTTGAGAAGGATGAGTTTGTTGAACTGTTCGTTTGGTCAGACAGTAAAGTCGCCCTAAGTTGGCTAGTATCGAAAAGTGTTCTCCCTGTATTTGTGAAAAATAGAATACATGAAATAAACTCTTTAATTCCAGAGGCAGTCTTGTCCTATGTGCCTATGGATGATAATCCCAGTGACTGGTTGACACGTGGAAGAAGGACAGAAATGATCTTGGATAGTTCTTTCTGGTGGGAGGGACCCCCTTGGTTAAAAAATTCCTCTTGGCCAATAGATAGTTGACGGGTTGGTGAATCACTTGTGCAGGGTTGGGAAGAGAACATTTTGGTCAATACTGTAGGGGACAAATTGAATGGTGATACTCACTTGCTGAATAGGGAAAGATTCAGCAAGGTTAAAAAGGTCTGAAGGACCACAGCGTGGATCCTATGATTTTGAATAATTGTAGGAATTCAACCAATATGAAGAGATATGGTGGTATGGTGAATTGACCTTGGAAGAACTTCAAGAGACAAAGAATAAGACTATTGCCCTCATACAAAAGGAATTTTTTCAAGAGGAATACGAGAGTTTGATGAAGGGTGTAAGAAAACCAAAACTAGCTCTTGTACACCAGTTGAATCTTTACCTGGACAACGGTGTAGTGATGTGTAAGGGTAGGCTAGAACACGCACAGTTACCCGAAAGAGTTGCTATGTTACTTGGGTAATTATTAAAGAACATCATGATGCTAATTCTCATATGGGTGTAAATGCAGCTGTGGCGAGCATCAGGCAGGAGTTCTGGAACCCACATAAGGCAACTAACTAAGAGTATATTACACCATTGTGTTATTTGTAGAATGCAGGTGAGGCCGTATAGGCCCAATATAGTTCCTCCATTACCTGAGTCCAGGGTGCAATGTAAGCAACCTTTTAATACCACAGGCATGGACTACACCAGTGCATTATGGGTTAGGAGAAAGGGATAGAGCCCTGGGAAAGCTTATATCATTTTGTTTACATGACCGATAACCAGAGGCATAAATCTGGAACTAGCTGGACCCGGAAGGAATCTCTGACGAAACAGGTCATCCTGACTCCTCCATCTGTACAAGGGACAATACACACAGATGCCTCGTTGACAGGTTGTGGAGGACATTGGGAGGATTGTCAGGTGGCAGGGAGGTGGTCAGCTATTCTAAGGAATTGCCACATCAATTTCCTGGAGCTGGTGGCTGTCTTTTTGTCTCTCAAAAAACTCAAACCTCCAGAAGAGACACATATTCTGTTGGTTTTAGACAACACGACTCCAATATCCCACATCAAGAGATTGGGATCACGCTCACCTCCTCTCAATATGATATGCTAGCCATCTTTCGGATGGCGCATGTAAAAAAGTGACACCTGTCTGCAGTTCACCTCGCAGGGTCTCTCAATGTAATAGCAGACTCTCTGTCAAGGGAAATGACAGCCTCAACAGAGTGGATGTTGGACAACCACTTTTTTCAAACAATAGCCAACATGCTTCCACAACTGGCAGTGGACCTGTTCACCTCATACAAGGATTACAATCTCCCAGTATATGTCTCCAAACTTGGACAATCGAGCAACAGCAAGAGATGCCTTCCTACAAGAATGGAACAAGTGGAGGATGATATATCTTTTTCCTACAGTGTCCCAGATTTCGAAGATTTTGGGCAAACTCCTAACCTTCAAAGGAACAGCTTACTTAATAGCCCCAAATTGGCCAAACAGGCATTGGTTCCTATTACTTCAGCAACAGGCGAAAAGATCAATTTCACTATCATGCGCTGTTATATCCCAGAAAGTAGGAGGGAAAGTCATTTACACATCCTCCCTTCTGAGCCGAGACCTTCACATATGGATTTTTTAAATATCTACCATGAAAACTACTCGCCCAACACTGCTAGGTACCTAGTGCAAAAATTACGGGCATCATCAATCCAGCAATACCAGTCTGTATGGAAGATATGGTTAGATTATATCCATACTGAGAGCCCAAGTCAAGATTTCTGTAGAAACACTTGTAAATTTTCTTATATACCTTTTTGAAGACAAACGTCTTGCAGTCACAACAATCGTGGCATACAAGGCAGCATTAACGGAGCCCTTGCTTTATGGATTCAGGATTGACTCCAGTATAGAAGTTGTCACTGCCCTTCTGCGGTCTTTTGCTCTACAAAGACCCGTTCCCGAAAGACTTCCAATTACTTGGTCCCTGAACAAGGTACTTAGACTTCTATCTACCCCTCAATTCAGCGGACCCAATACAACCACAACTCACATGCTGCAAAAGGCAATCTTCCTGATTGCATTAGCATCTGGAGCCCATATTAGTGAACTGGGCTCTCTTAGACAGGGATGATACATCACTCAAAATGCTGATAATCAATTATTATTGTCCCCTGGCTCATCATTCCTGGCCAAGAATGAGGATCCTTTAAGAAGGAAATCTGCTCTTAAAAGAAAACTCAATTTAGCAGACAAAACATTATGCCCAGTTCACAGCAACATCCCAGAAGGTCCAATTTTCCTATATCCTAGCACGATAAACCACTCTCTCTACAAGGGCTAAGGATAATTTCAGTGTCTCTCATTAAAAAGGCAAACCCACACTCCTTTCCTAGGAGACATGATATTAGGAAAGTAAGTACGTCGTTGGCCTGCTTCAGAAATGTCTCTTTTGAAGAAGTCTCCAAATGTACAGGATGGTCATCAGAGACAGTATTCTTAAAACATTACTGCCATGAACTTGAGCAAATTCGACTATGCTGTGTATCAGTAGGTGGTATGGTTAGTCCTGACCCCTCAGGTGCTACAGTGGAAAACCAGGTGTCTTCCTAATAGGTGGGTATGATGACTATCACTGGGGAAGGTGTGACAAGACTGCAACCATACCCAGCATACTTAGGTAAGTCACTACAGAACTTCACCCTAAATATGCAAGTTCTTGTTTAGTTTCTTGTTTCTTGTTACCAAAACCCAAATGGTTTTTTAAAATAAGGAATGGGCTTTGAAACTTGCGGCTTAACCTCGGACCAGAAATTTTTTTTTTTTCTTCGGGTTGTTGGGATTAAAATTTTGAGAGCTTAAGCCTTTTGTCACCTGTCAGTTTCTTTGTAAAGCTTCTTGATAACAAAACAAGTGACTACACTATCAAAAAACAGGTTTTGACGTAGGAAAACCTATTTTTGGTAGTCGCTGTTGAGTCCTCAAAACTCTCCCACTTCCCAGACAAAAAGCATGGGATTTGGGCAGGGGATCATCCTACATTGACCAACAGAGAATAATGGCTCCTGGTCTTTTATATGCCCGGTCGAAAGCAAGATGGCAGACACGCATGTGCAGAAGTCACTTCTTATAGGTTTTGACTCCGTAAAACTGGGTTCAGCTTTGCTGAAGATAAAGGAAAATGCCCTTTTATCTTAGTCCATTATACTCTTATCACATGTCGTAGTGTTTTCATTAGGACACAATACCTGGCTACAAGACCAGGCTAAAAGATATTTCTTTGAAATTAGTCTGGTCACCATGGAGCATTGGCACACCATGGAGGGGTAATTCCTTGAGGACTCAACAGCGACTACCAAAAATAGGTTTTTCGTATGTCAAAACCTGTTTTTGTGATGATTGCCTCGTCCTGGTTGCTGACAGGCATTGCTGGTCAAATACCCCAGCCTCCAGGAAATGAGAGTTTACTTTCTTTTAAAAATCAGAGACAGATAGTAATAAATTTTAGTCTGGCCAGACTTTAGGAGAGAATGTAATAGAATTTTATTAAATAATAGTAATGCAGTATGTGGTCTGTGAATGCTTTTCTACATCTCTTTTTTTCATCCAAAATACTACTAAATTTCCTTTATGATGTGATAACTAGTTCACTGTATGCCTTATAATATGGTAGGCTTATGATTTTTCTTATACTGTATATGAAAAGACAAACTTGTAATTTTGCCGTAAGTGACTATAGTTGTTGTGGGACATCTGATAACATACAATCAGTCAATCTGTATACACCATTGTCTCTGGGCTGGGTAGAACCAACAGTGACAGGGTTCTGACAACGTAAAAGGTCCTTTATAACATCCTCTGAGGTTAGTACAGTACTGGGCAGCTGTCCATTAAAGTTCAGGCTGGCTGACTGTCACCTCATACACTGTAACTGAAGCATCTGCAACATGAAATGACTGTGAGGAATGAGTTTCTCCAGTGACACAATTTAGGTGGTTAGGGAGTGCTACAACTTGGTTAGAGTATAATTTTGAAGGAATTACTAGTCAAGAGCAATAACGACTTGACCCTGTCCTCACTCTAAGTCCTCCATGGTGATTATCATATACAGAAAATTAGCTATCATCCAAGGTACAAGTTCTGGGCTCTTGAAGTAGTGAAGTTTGATGTCTTGGCAAACTTAACTCATAATTCTGCTGCTGTCATCATCATTACTAGCATTTTTCAAGGTTCTTGGGTCTTTTGGCTGTAACAGGCTCCGTTTAGAAGGCTTTGACAAGTATGCTGGGTATAATGACGACTGAATATTCACAGTTAAACAAAAATCACAATGCTTTTAAAGACCAACTTTCACAGTGTTGACATCAACAAGCATGTAAGTAGGTATCATAGCAAATTACCATTTTATTTTATACAAAAGTGATTATTAACAGAATAATAATATTCAGTGTATAAGATTAACTGAACAAATTGAAAGAAATTACTTCAAACATAAGCACATGGAAATACGGTTTGATTACGGTTTGATGCCAAGGATATGAGAAGAAGTAATGCCCAATGTTCATGTTAACATACCAGCTGACCCATGGTTCTCTTATGGATGGAGGAAATCAACCTTTCTGTGATGATTGCCTGGTCCCAGTGGCTCTTAGGCATTTGCTGGTCAAGTACCACAGCCTCCACGAAAATTTGCTTTCTTTTAAACATAAGCAGATGATGATGATATCCAGATGATGAACTGAACAAAGTATGTAAGGTATGATGATTATTACACTAATCAATCATTCATACTAGAAAGGAAAGCCCAGATAAAATACACAGTAATTCAATGAAATAAGGTAATTTCAAAGAATTGCACCAAATATATTCAACAGTTACACAAAAACATGGTACACTTACTCTTTGCAACAATGTAATAAACGAAAAGGAAAAGGAAAGTGGTTAATATGAATGAGAACTCTTTTCCAAGTACTGACTAGGTAACTGCTCGAAAGCTAGCCAGCAGTATAGAGTTTACCCTATAACTTATCCTAAAACAATAGTAAATGAAGGAAAATTGTGATGTGAACAAAACACAGTTATCATATGCTGGAATAAAGCAAACACTGCATAGAAGTTAAACACTGGGTAATCAAAGCCAAACTGTGCAAAACAAAATTTACACTTTGATCACTTACTAAATTGCAGTAAAGTAAAAAGAGTTTTGTAATTTTTGCAACTGCAAAGTCACAAAAAGTTGACATCTGGTTGAGACATATCTGAGGACCTAGAGGGTGCATGCATAGTGAAACTTACTTCCTTTTGTCTGTTTTCTACCATGTACATGTACATGTCAGTAACTGTTTCAAATGGAATGTTTTCTAAAAACTTTTACTGTCATCTTGAATTATACATGGAAGCTGAAAAACCAGAATTGCAGCTTAAACTTAGGTAATAACCTTAACTAAACCTCCCAAAGTTAGTAGCAGAGACTCTTTCCTCAGTTGTCTGCTATATCCACCTCTTGAGCTGTGAAAGGAGTAATATTCAGTCAAGTTTTCACGGTGCCATTTTAGGTATGTTTAAATTATGGTATATTTCTGAAATTGTTGGTATATTGTGTTTGAACCAAGTTGTATTGTTTTTATATTATATTTTACAGGTGCTAGAAATGAGGGGAGTGAAAGATAGGGCATCAGTGCTAGAACTTTATCGACAACGCACCATGACATCCGCTACAGAGTCTCCCTTACGCAATCCTGCTACTCCTAGTAGTGGCAGCCAAACTCCTACTGTGCAACCAGTGATAAATCAGGCTTCTCAAGTTGTCAACACAATAGTATCCAGTTCTGTTCAAAGTCCAGAGCATGAGATGAGCAAAATTGCACGACTAGAACGGATGCTCAAGTCAAGGAGACTTATAAGTTGAGAAGCATCTTAAACTACAGTATTTTACTTTGTATCTAAGTTTGTTTTTCTTAAACATTCCACAGAACTCTATATTTTGTTGAATTATGAAGGCAATATTTGATTACCATTCACATCATGTGTAAGTTTAATTTATGAACTATATTTTCAACAAATGTATTTATTTCCCACAGTAATACACCAGTAATTTTTTTTGGCATTATTCAAATATGTCATTACTAATGAAGCATTAATTCAGGTAAGTACCAATAAAAGTTTCCTTCTTTTGTGTATGATAAAGAAAATAAAATTTTGAATTTGTGAAGAATTTCTCAGTTTCAAGATGTCTGTGCACCATTTCTCTTAAGTAGTAAGTCCTTTAATATCAGTGTTTACTTGAGGGAAGTATCGACTGTACAGCTACTTATGCATTTATCCTATTCTTAGCTTTATTTTAGTAGGTATGGAATTTTGTACTATATTATACAGTGTATTTATAAAAGTGTTCAGTACAAGATGGAATCTGTTACCAGTTTCTCTGCACCTTGCCAAAGTATTTGGAATTAAATTCAGAAGCTAAAGTCTTGTAAAGAAAATAATTGATATAATCTATACAGTTGTGCAAGAGTCTGCCTATGAAACTCTAGTTACAATTGATTGTTACACTACCACTGTTTATCTTGATCATATACTGTAGATTCCATTTTGTGTTTGTTAAATTATTTTTGAGTCTATTAACATACCTGTAATATTGTAGATTTTAATAATAGTAAAACAAAAATATTTCCTATTTATTTGTTTATCTAAATCAAAATTCAGTTTCCTGGTTTTTAAATTCAATTCTCCTAAGACTTGAGAAAGGTTAGAGTTATAATTCATCCAGCTCTGATAATTTATGTTGACCATGACAGGAAAAACAAGTTAATCACAGAGCAACATTTGGTACCTTACCTTGGTAAATGGGGTGGGTTTTAAGTTACGTGCTTGCATAAGTAAGTTGTAAAAAAGATGATAGCTCCAGAATAAAAAAACTTCTCCAAACCAGTTGGTTCTCAGTACAAGCCAGCCCATAACTGAGGAGGAGTGTAAAGAATCTATAGGGAAAATTGAAATAAAGCAGGGCCACTGATAATTAGCATGTATGCGAAAAGGGGAAGGATGACTCCTGTAACCACCTGTTATGTAAATCCTGACAAATGTGATGATAACGATGAAAGGATCCTGTGCTAGAGTATGGTTTTGTTTGTAGCCTTACTCTAGGAAATTTGGAGAATTTTGGTTTTCCTTATGGTAAGAGAACACCAACTCAGAAGGTAGCATATTATAGCAGAATCCCAGATAAGTAGGCTTTACTGACTGCAACTCAACCAGAGTGTTAAAATAACTAATAAAAAAGTCAAAGATTGGGGCCCCTTATGTAGCTAACCTGCACCTTGCCTGACCAGCTGTTGGCTACTGGGCTAGAAGATGATGGAAAGAGGGAAAGAACATCAGTCACCTTTCATCCAAACTTTCACTAACGTAAAATTTAGGCAAGATGCCTTGCTGTCTTAGTGCAGTTTGGTCAGCTACATTGCATGCTGACTAGCCACCACAGGTCCTAAGGAGAAGAAAATCCAAGTACTTGTGGATTATGTGCCTCAGGTAGAAAGAAGTAAAGGTGGTTTGATGGCATCAAACAACTGCCCTTGGTACCTGTGACACCAAGAGGTTCCTCCTGAATGCTAGGGATGGAGGAGTGCCCCTGACTTCATGATCCCTGGCCCATGGAATAGAGCCATCCCATTGTCTGACAAATCGTGCCCAGTTGACGGCCTCCTGAAACCACAGTGAGACCACATTCTCGGATATTGCCTTCATGTGCCTGCTGGTACTAACAGTCATTGCACCCAGGCTTAAGATGTTGAGTCCTACGCAGGTAGTACTGACAACTAGCCCCAGGCACAACAGCATCCCATCTTGGTTGTCATCAACATATTCTCAAAGGGATGGGACTGAAAGACATTTGTCTCTCATCAGCAACAGATTTATCACCACAGACTCGGGAACAAACAAGAATGTGGTAGGTCCCTATCCCTCGGAGCACCACGCTACATAGGAGAGACAGTACAACTTATGAGCTTTCAACACCAATGTTAAGATTAGTAATATAAGCAGACTTAAGGATAACTTCGTCCGTTGCCTCCTTCAGAGGCCTGTACAGTGCATGAAGGTTGAGTTTTTGAGGTTGGCAAGACTGTTCAAAACTCTTGAAGAGCATGGAAGCCTCTACTGAGGCAGAGTTCCAAGCCTTTACTTTGGAAGACCAAGGAAAGGGCTGGTAGCCAATTACAACAGAAACAGAGGTGCTTAATTAGACAGAGGTAGTGTAGAAACTTGGCCAACTGCTAAATAATGGTACCCCCCAGATCCTTGACCCATTGCCGTCATATGGAGGCTTAGAGAATGGCAGTTAAGAAGCAATGTGCCAGTGCTTTGATGATGTTGGACATTAAAGCACCATAAGCCTTTTGCCTCAGCCGCTTACCTAACAAATTGTAGTTGGGCCTTTTTTTCATCTTAGTAACAATTCATTTTTCTTTCCTTCTTTCATCAAAACAGGCCTTACAATGAAGGCTTAAAATGATTTGGATTATGGAAAACTCTGCTTCCGAAACCTTGGATGATCAAGTTGGGCAGCATGCCTCTCCATCCTTAAGGGGATCGGCCGGTTTCCAACTTTTTTAACGACAGGTTGTTGATATATAGGGGGTTTGTTAAAGGATATTGTGTGGAACTTCTGGGGAAAAAATTTTTGTTCAGTGACCTTAGGTTTTGTGATGCCAGAGCATTTTTCGGCCAAAAATGGCCATTTTCAAAATGCATCTCCTCCTTTGCTTTTTGGTTTTAAGGGATGAGATTTGAACCACGTATAAAACACATATGGACCTTCGATATAAAGCCGGGGATTTTGATTTTTCAATTATTTTTCGAGATATGAATTTTTATTTTTTTATGAAATTTTCCCAGAAAAATAAAAAAAAAAATTGCCAAAAATCAGAAACTCAAAATATTAAAAATCACCAGCTTTTTTAATCTACCATGTTTCCTCATATTATATATGAAATTTCATTTAGATTGATCCAATACTAAGGAGGAGATACATTTTGAAGGTGAAAAACTTATGTTTTGAGAAACGGGCCTTCAAAGTTTTAGTTACATAAAAAAATAAAAGGGACTTCAAAGACTGTTTACAATTAATTCTATGGTTTTAATTTTTATTTTTGGGTATTAATTAATGCAAAATGATTATAAATAAGAATATTAATTGATTATTTATGTGCCTAAGACACATTCTTATAAATTTTAGGTTCCTGGTCCCCCCCTGTCTGATCTTGCTGCAAGGTATTACTCTAGGGTATCATAGTTGCCTACACTTTTTTATTAGTGTCTCGAATCCATCCCTTGCCAAATGGATCCTGGGAATTACTTTTCATTCACAATTAGGGATTCGTGATTCAAGTAATTCATCAAGTCTTGCTTCACTTATTATGATCATTTTATTTTCAGGATCGTCTATAATATCAGCCTCCGAGCTACTGCTCTCTTTTTCTAAAATATCTTTGCCCTTTGGTAGTGACGAACAAATAAAGAGGCGTTTAGGGGTGGATGTGGTTGGTCTCTGGTCAGCAGAGATCGCTGCCTGCGCCATTTGATGGATGACAGCTCTCTCTCTCTCCGTCGCTCCATTCCCCTCTATGGCACTAATTTCTTGAACTCTTTCTTCTACTTCTCGCCTGGACTTTTCCACTTGGCTTTTCCGCATTCTAGAAGCATGAAGTGAACTCTTGGACCTTTTAGGCATGGTGAAAAAACAAAAACACCGCAGAAAATACAGAGTTCAGTCAAGGCTAGCGAGCATGAAAAACGTGTCCTTCTAGCTTGGAAGTTTATAGGCAACTCTCAGCCACAGTCGGCGTCATGGTATGACGTGTGCGTTGTCATGGCTAGGAATAACTAAAAAGGTGCCGAGTAGGATATTATTGACATTATGCATTTCATTTCAAAGGAAGTTTTCGTAATATATATCGCAAAAACTATACCAGACTAAATCATTTGCGCTACTGGTGTTTTATGGGTATATAGTTATTGTTACGTTTTAGGCCATAACTAGAGAAATACGGCAAATTTTAGCATAATATTTCGTGGACACATTCTTGAACCCTATACGAAGCCATAGAATTTTTTTCAGCAAATCAAATTTTTTAAAGATTATTGGGTTTTTTTAGGCGGCCGATCCCCTTAAAGGGAAGCATCATGTCAGACCTTGCCTTCAGTGCTGGGTCCTATCTTGATGGATTGACAACCTTTAAGGCACTGAGGGTAAGGTGTATGTTCAGGTGGGCCTACCAAGCCAACTCCCTATATAAAGATTACATTATTGTTCCTCCCCTTGTAGGGCCATCTGGACAGTGAAGAACCCATCCTTAATTAATTTTATATTTTCCATACTATGAATATAAATCCTCAAATTTTGACCTCTGGGGTACCCTTGATTCTCCTTCAGATTCTTCTAGAGAGCTTTGAATTGGCTGACAGCCACATTGCAGACAAAAGGAGAGAGGTGTAAACAGTAAGAGTATATTGTTTCCTAATGTGATGCATACCTACTTATAGACACTCAAACATATGCAGACTAAAAAAATAATTATATACAGCATTAAAAAGATGTCAATAAAAATCTTAAAATGTATTCAGTATGCCCTACTCTGCATGTATTTCAATTTCTTTGTTTTTATTTGAAACAAAGAAATTGAAATATGTCCCCTCCCCACCCCTGCAACTGCACCACCTCAGCATACCACCTCCACACCCCATGACCTTGAAACATCGCAGTTTACTTCATTGTCAATGGAATTTGATGTTTCTGACTCACACCAAAATCTCCCAAGTCACCACACTTCATTAGGGCCTTACTGAACTTCACATCATCATCTCCAAGGTAAGATTTAAAAAAAAATTTACTACATGTACTGTACAGCCTTTGACAGGTATGGTTTGATATTTTAATTGACATGTATGTATTTAATGCACTAGTGTTAATGATTTGTCACCTTCCAGGTACAAAAATTAATATGCAGAATAGGGAGTACTGAATACATTTTAAGATTTTATTGATATCTTTTTAATGCTGCTTGTAATTACTTTTTGTGGTCTGCATATGTTTGAGTGTCTATATGTACTTATGCATCACATTGGGAAACAATGCACACTTACTGTTTTACACCAGGAACATCATATACTAAAAGATGTTTGATCTCACATCCAAGCAGTAAACAAAGTACCCATCCATCACATTTACTTCCAATCCAAACCATATGTTTTCCTTTTCCTTTATCAGATTGGCAACTGGGAAAAAACAGTGTTCCCCTTCTATTAGTCAAATGCATTAACACTGACAGTCATATTTTCTATGAATTTTTTTCCATGCACAGCACAGCCAGTTTCAAAGAAAAGAGAATACTGTAATAGATTTTGTTCACTCAATATGCAGGAGTGCAAGTCAAGCACATCTAACTACTGCCACTCACAAACAGTGAATTATAACCGAAGGTCTAAATACTTGATTTTTGACAGTTTCAGTTAAACTGGGCTAATTCTAGCAGGAACTAAGTAGATAAAGGAAAACAGGGCAGAAAGGAAGTAGAAATTCTGCTGTGCTATCCTGTGGCCAACAATGTATGTTGCTTTACCAGACATCCAGACATGGCCACAACAGGATTCAGTTGTATGAGACCCACTGTGACTTTGATTTTTTATTTGTTGCCATAATTTTATGGGGTAAAATATTGTGAATCAGTACACTTCCTTGTTTAATTTTTTACTAGCTGACCAACCCGGCGCTGCCAAGGAAAACTGAATGACAACTGATAAACTCTCTCTCTCTCTCTCTCTCTCTCTCTCTCTCTCTCTCTCTCTCTCTCTCTCTCTCTCTCTCTCTCTTCCCTCTCTCTCTCTTACTTGCCCAGCATTTTTGCTTTCTCTTCCTCTCTCTCTTCTCTATCTCTCATTCCTGTTAAGATAGTTGCTTGCTTCCTATTGGGCCTGAACACTGTTCATCTCAGTGACTTAAAGGGCATCCCACCCTTCTCAACCCCCTTCCTATTGGGCCTGAACTGTCAGTATTCATCTCATCAACCTCAAAACCTATGGATTAGACACTAATATGTCATTTTCAGTTATTTTTACATGTCACCCCCTTCCCACCACCCCATCTTTTGGGGCTGAACTTGGATGTGAAGGGCATCAAGAGTGTCACTATTCATCTCAACAACCTCGAAAACTATGGATTAGACACCGATATCTGTCATTTTGGGTTATTTTTACATGTCACCCCTTCCCACACCCTCCCCCTTTTGGTCCCAGTGATGTCTTACCCCCACAGTATTCTTTCCCACATAGTAAGTAGTATGTATACCAAGTTTGGTTGAAATTGCTCAATGCGTTTCAGAATTATGCTGGAACACACACGCACGTACACACACCCATTTTTATATTTACTGTATAGATAAAAGGTCACTGGTGTCTAATTCAGATACTGAAGAACATCATGAAAATTATCATGTGATGTCACTGGCTACAACACAGTGTGACTTAAAGGACCTCTGTGAAATTCCACAACTTGTGTCTATCCAGTGTTTTCACTACCATAAATCTCAACTAATCTCCAGTATCATCTCATGGTTCTCATCCAAGTATTTCTTGGTCTTCCAGTTCTTTTGATGCCAGCTGACATTATCACATAATGTCAAAGATATCTCCATTTCACTTTCATCATTATCTCATCTAGTGCAAAAGGCAGAACTTCCATATTTTATCTTTTGACACCATTTCTAACTATCCTACCATCTGACTCAATATTTAACTTTATTCTCAGAAAGCCAAAATCTTTAGTTTCATTGTCATATTGTGATTCATGCCTATACAGTAGTACAACAGGTCTTACTAAAGCATAATCATACTTGTACAGTATATACAATTTCAGTCTATTTCAGTTCCAAACCTAAGTCAACCCACCCATTACAACCTCATTAATGTTTCTCACTGTAGTGTTATTTAATCCTTTTGTGCAAACTCTTTCCTCAGCATTTATGTTTTCCTTACAGTTATCTTAGATCCCATCTCTAGGTATTATGTATCCTATTAAGCAAGCTTCATAAATCTTGTGCTGTTTTTCCAGTTAAAACAGCATTTTTTGCATATTTTAAGCCTGTCAAATTATTATTGTTTGTCCAATGTTAACCTTCTCATCCATCTCCAGTCTCTTTCTTCATTATAAGATCCATTAGAAAGGCAAACAGTGACGTTGAAATAACATTCTCTTGTAGCTCTCCACTGTTAACCAGAAATTCATCTGACAAGGCTTCATTATTAATATTAACATTGCATGTGCTTTGTTCATTGAAAATTTTAAATAGCTCTATAAATTTAATGAGAATACCATAGTGACACTAGGCCTTCCAAAATACTGGTGTATGAATATTGTCAAATGCCTTTTCATAACCAACAAAAGCCATGAGAAGTGGATTTCTAAGTTAACAAAGAGTAATGTCAAAAGGATGACAACCATTTGTGACAAAGATTGGTGGTACACATACTAGCAGATGAATTGCAAGCTAAGAATTTTGGTCAGAGAAGGTGGTCACCAAAAGCCCGCACCTTGCTCTGTCTTAGTGACTCTGTGATGATAATAGGTTGTTATAAATCATATTTAGTAGGCAAGGATAAAAAGATTTTAATATGATTATATTGATGGTGTACAGGTATTTCTATTCATTGTTATTCAAGTATTGATATTCACTTTATTAGTATGAGCTAAATGCATAGTTATGAAAAGGCACAGTTGCCAAGTATATAGCTTATTGTCTACCCCATATTTTATCCTTTTCACCTTATAAAGATCTAGCCAAGGCACCATCTCGCAGACAATCAGGGAAAAAACCTTGGTCAAGTGTCAAATCAGCTCCCATAATCTGTGGCAAATTATTTGAATTGTACAACTCCTCCCTTTTCTTAAAGCAGATTGTTAGTCTGTAAGCATTTTATTAATTTCTTTATTCTGCCCACTGAGGATGACCATACTGAATATTGCCATCACAACTGGTGTAGTGATGTAAGTGAAAACACATTAACAAAGTAACAAACACACCCATGCACACATACACACACATATATACTGTATATATATATATATATATATATATATATATATATATATATATATATATATATATATATATATATATATATATATATATATATATATATATATATATATATATATATATATATATATATATATATATATATATATATATATATATATATATGTATATATGTATATATATAAAATATATAACAAAGATGAAGGTAATGTGCAGGAATAAGGTTCTTTTAGCCAGTCACAATCCCTGTTACTTCTCTTGTCTAATGTTTCATTTATTTTTCCATTGTGCAATCACCCTCAGTAATATGTGTTGGAGCATTCAGTGTTAACATAATTATGCATCTGTGTTGAACTGAGTTAACTGGCACCATCTGTGCATTCCTCAGTTCCCTTTGAACGTTTTATTATTGTTGCAAGAAACCGTCTTGCTTATATTTGCAGATAAGCCTCGACTGTGGGATCTCTCGGCCTCCATCCATGTGCAGTCCCCCTTCTATCCCCCCACTGTGATGTCCCTGTTATGAAGAAATTGTCAGAGTAGAATATTTATTCTGTGTAGGATTCATCATTTTGGCAGGCCATTATCATTACCTGATGGTAATTCGTCATTCTTCTGATCTGTGTTTGTTATGTAAATGTAATTAGTTAAGAGAACCCTTGAGTTTGAGTAATTTCCCTCACATGAAGAAGGTCCTAAGCCATAGTTTTCCTTGTGTTGTCTATGAATTGTCCTAATATTGAGTCAGATGTGTAATAAATAAAAGGAACTCCTTGCGTTCATCCGTTCGCTCAGAAGCAAGTAAGTATCCCCAGGACATTCTTAGCAACTGTCATACCTTGCCAGGATTCGATTGCCTTGCAGTCATCAGCAGAATAGCAACTGCTACCTGGTCTGCATAATTTTAGAGACAATCTTGATATCATACCCCCTCCATTTTAAGCACATGAGAAGAGCCAGTTCCACAGTGTAAGTATGTGTCGAAATGTTTTGTTTAGGTTTATGCTAGTGCGAAAAGTGACTGCAATCAGCGTTAGGTAATTGTTAGACCACGTGCATGCTAAATTAGTTCATGAGAAGAGAGAGTGTATTAACAATTCCACGAGATTTTTGTGCTGTCGCATGTTAGCTGCATGTTTTACAGATAGGAAGCTAGGGAACAACTCAGTTGAAGAGTTAATAAAAGGAATAAAGCCTCTATTCCTTTGTCCACACGATAAGGGCAATTTGAAAGTCCCGAATTCCCAGATAGGCACACTGTAGGCAACCACCAAGGCTTTGACTCCAGCTAATTTTGCACCGCTGGATTTATCCTCTCTCTCTCTCTCTCTCTCTCTCTCTCTCTCTCTCTCTCTCTCTCTCTCTCTCTCTCTCTCTCTCTCTCTCTCTCTCTCTCTCTCTCTCTCTAGGAAGTATTTAGGAATCAAAATTTCCGTTCTCAGACGAGAGAATAGTAAATTCCAACCCAGAATCTTCAATTCCAGGCCATGTGGGTCCATCCCTAACTGCCCGCCATCTTTGATTTGTGAGTTCCATGAGAAATTCCATTGTTATAAAAACTGCACACACAGTGCGCATATATAAATCCCTTTCTTTCGCTCGCTAATTTTCATCCATACGTCCGTGCACCTCACTGCATTTCTGAGAGCAATACATTTTTAATTCTGTAACTGAGTAGGATATTCCTCAGTGAGCCGTAGTATTCTTGTAAATTTATTTATTAACAAAAATATAACCAAGAATTCCCTCGTTCATTCGTGACTGTGGGAGGCCAGAGTAGGGGTAGGCCCAGGTAAAAGGTCAGACACGCTGTCTAGATAACCCCCCCCAACCCACCTGACTCACCCATTGACGGTAGATGTTGTGGAAGTAAACATTGGAGTGCTATTATACACATGCGAGTTAAGGGTTGTCTGATAACGGAGAATAACCATTTCTTTCCCTCCTAATATTTGATAGGATTGATGTATTGTTTTCATTATGCCAAATTTTTAAAATTATTTAACAGATCAAGGAAAATTTCCTTTACCGTAAGCCTTTTCTTTTATTAGTTCTGCAGCGTCTCCGCAAAATAAAATATACATAAAGGCTTATGTTAGCTTGGGCTAATTTTTCATTCCTTAAGAACCACTAAGTCTATTCAGACATATTAACAGACACCCTGAAGTTTGTCTTACTCAGATATAATTTCTCACTGAATATCGTCTTATTCAGACAATAATTTTAACCGAGTCTCTTCAGACATCCTAAAATTTGTCTTATTCAGACATTAAAATTTTAAGTCTTATTCAGACATTTTAACTGAGTCTCTTCAGACATCCTGAATTTTGTCTTATTCAGACATATTTGTCTTATTCAGACATACTAATTTTCATTCATTCTGAATAATTGAGTGTTTCAGATTTGTCTTATCCAGACATATTAATTTTTAATAAAGTCTTTTCAGACACTTTGAGATTTGTCTTATCCAGACTTATCAGTTTATGTTCATTCTGAACAATTGAGTGTTTCAGACAACTGATATTTAAGTCTTTTCAGACAACTTGAGTCTCTTCAGACACCTGAAATTTAAGTCTTTTCAGACAACTGAGTCTTTTCAGACATACTTTAGTTTATTCAGACACCCTGAATCTGTTCATTTCGAACACTTTTGAGTCTCATCAGACATATTGAACCTATTCCCTCGAACAGCCCTGAGTCTTTCGAGACACCTGAGTCCTTTGGGGCACCCTGAGTCTTTCGAGACACACTGAGTCCTTTGGGACACCCTGAGTCTTTCGAAACACCTGAGTCCTTCGGGATACCCTGAGTCCTTTGGGACACCCTGAGTCTTTCAAGACACCTGAGGCCTTTTGGACACCCTGAGTCCTTTGGGACACCCTAGTTCCTCATTGGACGAATCGGTAGAGTTCTCAGCTAGCACTCTGCTAGGCCCAAGTTCGAGTCTCTGGCCGGCCAATGAAGAATTAGAGGAATTTATTTCTGGTGATAAAAATTCATTTCTCGGTATAATGTGGTTCAGATTCCACAATAAGCTGTAGGTCCTGTTGCTAGGTAACCAATTGGTTCTTAGCCACGTAAAATAAGTCTAATCCTACGGGACAGCCCTAGGAGAGCTGTTAATCAGCTCAGTGGTCTGGTTAAACTAAGGAATACTTAACTTTGGGACACCCTGAGCCCTTTGGGACACCCTGAGTCCTTTGGGACACCCTGAGTCCTTTGGGGCACCCTGAATCCTTCAGGACACCCTGAGTCCTTTGGGACACCCTGAGTCCTTAGGGACACCCTGAGTCCTTCAGGACACCCTGAGTCTTTTGAGACACCTGAGTACTTTGGGACACCCTGAGTCCTTTGGGACACCCTGGGGCTTTCAAGGCACCCTGAGTCTTTCAGACACATTGATTTCCTAACAGGTCACACTCACTTAAGCATTGTCTCAAGATGTCTGCATCATCCAGAGCCCAGCAAAATGAGGACTTCGAGTTCTACATGTCTGCTGGAAAGGACATGGGACTATCAGGACAAGCCCTGAGGGATTGGGTCCAAGAGAGAGTAGACGATGCCAAGACGGAAAGAGAGGCAGAAAGGCAGGAGAAGGAGAAAGAAAGGCAGGAGAAGGAGAAGGAAAGAATAGGCCAGGAGAAACAAGAGGTAGAAAGACAGGAGAAGGAGAGAGAAAGAATAGCCCAGGAGAAATGAGAAGAGGCAGGAAGACAGGAGAAGGAGAAAGAGAGAATAGCCCAGGAGAAACGAGAAGAGGCAGAAAGACAGGAGAGGGAGAAAGAAAGAGCTCATCAGCTTGCAATGGCAGCCCACTACATTTACAACACACCAACACCCTCTCCTCACTCAACCCTCAGCAGTATAGCCATCCTCATCAGGGACTGGGACGAAGCCGAGCCTAAAGCCTGGCTTGACCATGTTGAAAGGGTCCTGATAACCTATCAGCCCTCTACTGCAGAAGTGTGTCTGATCCTAGGAAGGTACCTTGAAGGGAAGGGTGCCATTGCATTCAACACTCTCCCCCCCCTGAGGATCAAGGAAATCTTGCCCTTGTCTGCCAAGCCATCATAAAGGCTTTTGAAATAACTCCCGAACGTTGGAGGAAAAGGTGGAGAGATATGCCCAAGGAATCAAGCCAAACCTGGTCTGAGTGGATCTTCAAAAAGACCCAGGCCCTAAAATGATGGCTAGAATCTCTGAAAGCCACTAGTGTGGAGGAAGTCCTCGAACTCTTCCAGCTCATTTATGCGATAAGGCGCCTAAGACAGTGGTCAAGTGCCATTGGGCTGACATATGGGATATCCATCATCCCCATCTTAGTCCCCATGGCTGAAAATTATATCCCTCCTCACCTGCCTCGACCAACTCCCAGCAACCTCACAAGAATGGGCAACCCCATAAGAAACCCATGTGTGGGTACTGTAAGAGAACAGGGCTCTCCACTGAACAGTGCCGCTTGAAGGCTGAGAATCAGCCAGAAAACCCCTCTACGTCCTCAAACGGGACAAACCCCGAGCCACACCTGGGTTGTGAATGAAGGATAAATGGCCTGCTCCCCACTATGGGACAGGTCCAGGTAAGGATTTTAACCAGACTTATTTCCCTGCTTGCAAGGTCTATGGGCACTCTGCCCAATGGACAATATGCCCTAATAATAATAAGTCAAGTATGCCTGCCCTTGCCTTGGCAGTCACCAATCCCACATCTTTAGGTCCTCCAGCCCAGGGTCCCATTTATGTGGCACTTCCCCGAGGTAGGTGCCCCGCCAGCCGGGTCAAAGCATTTGATGATTCTGGCGCACGAATGTCCCTCATCAGGGAAGACAAAGTTCCCCAAGGAGCTATCATTAACAGACGGAAACTCGTCACGACTGAGGGTATCAATCACTTTAAAATGATACTTCCTACCGTCAAGTTGAGGACCACTAGACCTCATCGATCTGAAATCTGCGACCTCGCAGTTGCCAGATACATTCCTGGAGGTTATGACCTCCTCCTGGGACGGGACTTCCAGTCCCCATCTAAGTTAGAGCAATCCAGGGGTCCAAATTCCCAAAATCATTTATTAGGCACAAATAAAATTCAAACGCCTGATTTTGTTCAGCTGCCAGTGCCACCTGAGTGCAATGTGCAGTGGCCCTCTCCACCAGGATTGATTCCTGACCCCATTCCATTGCCCAGTCCTGCCCCAGTGCCAGGCCAGGGTCCCAAGTAGACCCCCCCTCCAGGAGATCCTACTCTTGATTCACAATCTCTGCCAGTGTCACTTGGGTGCACTGAGCAGTGCCAAGCTCCAACCGTCCCTGCCTTAGTGCCAGTGCCAGAGCACGGCCCTGATCTCCACTCCAGAGATCCCAGTCCGGGTCCCCTCTCTTCTCCTGGCTTGGCTCCACTACCATTGCCGGTAAGGGAGACGGATCCTTCCGACCGCAGCGGAAGCTCACCCAAAGATGCAGCCTCGCAACCCATTCCTGAGCTGGTCATTCTCACCTGCGAGCCTCTCATGCCCTGCACGACTACCTCCTCTCTGTCTCAGTCCGCCGCAGACACAACAGTGAGTAAGGATTCTGCCATGTCTCAAATGGCTGATGAACTCCAAGAACTGCAACAGATTGTGGTAGAACTTGTAAAGAAGGTCCCTGCATCAGCCGTCAAGGAAGCCGACACAGGTGGCACTCAGTTACCCTTCCCGGGCTTGGTTCCACCGATTCCCTGACCGAGACAAACCATCACAGTAAGAGAGGTCCGTGGAGGAAATACCGTGGGAGTGGATAATTCCAGGTAGCTTGAAGAGAGCTTCCAAGCTCTCCTGGCACAGTGCCATCCCTTTATCCTACAAAGACTTTGGCACCCATATCCAGAAGAGGATGTCAGGGTCCTTCACTATTCTAGTTCCCTTATAACTCTATCTCTTAGTCTTCCTTTAACGTGTCCCTTCCTTACTTTTGATTATTACTCACATTTATTTTATGCCTTACCAAGGCCCCATTTTACGTTAATCCCTTCTGCCCGTGCAGAGTGCCATTGACAGATATGCCAGCTGTATAAGTCCTATGACTTCCCTTTCATGCCTACCGCAGCATGATGCATTTAAAATACAATATGCCATTTACTGCCTTTGCGGCCGTCTTGGGCTAAGAAATGATCCTAGGTGTCTTCCATAGGCTAAGGAATGTAATTTTGGCATATTTAATTGTCATCGTTATTTTACAATCATTGATTACTCTGAATCTGTCATCTATTCTCTTTGTGAATCTCTGTAATAAATCTTGAGTCTCAGACTCACGACCTTGTGTTTATAGTGCCCGAATAGCACCAAGCCATTGCTCAAGTATTGTGGAAACACCTAACCAAGACCACGTTTACCTTATGGTAATGCCTCTTCAAGACAGACTAACTGCATGTGTGCAAAATTCGTAATTGATTATTATTAAGAGTGCATGAAGTATCTCTAGAATTAACCTAATATTAATTCATTGTTTTAACTATACCATTTCACTGTGAAAATATTCTGATTAACACTGCCTTAACGTAATAGGAATTTAAAGGTAAAAAGCTGTCATTTCTAGCAGCAAATATTTATTCTGCGTTAATGCAAATGTCATAATGTTGTTTGCATTTTGAATTTAATTGCTATGCAGAAGATTAAGGTCTTTATAAGGCACCAAAGGGAAATGAGAGGGGAAGTAAAGTAAAGTATTTAAGTGAGTTTGCTTGTTGGTAATCATTCTCACCCGATCTAGAGTGTGAATGCTGACTTGGTTCTGGAGATGCAACGAATGGGATCTCTTTTCTCGCAACCTCACCCGCTTTTACATTTGCAAAGTAATTGAGAAAGAAATAAAAATTAATGTCACTCATTAATTACTAGAACTGAGGATTCCAACTCACCCCTTCAAAAAAACTCACTTTCATTCCTCAAAATGGTTAAGACACTCTCTTTCTCTCTCTCTCTCTTCAAAGTGACTGCTTTGAGGCCTAATTCCAGCTGACCGTCCGACCTTCTCTGCATCCAGCAAGGCAAGGGAAGAGCCAAAAAAGAGAAAGTTGGCCCCCCACACATTCTGAACCCTCCACCTGGGTTGACTGATGCCATGCGGTCGACATTATAGAAACGTGACGAAGATTGAACTTTGCACCACCTGGAAGAGAAGCCAGTGTAATCCCCAGAGGTCATATATAGACTCTGCAAGAGAAAGCGTGAGAGAGAATGCTTAGAACACGACCCGAGGACAGATGGCCTTGCCTTGCCTGCCCTTTTGAATCTTCCTTGTGTCCACCCCGGGGCTCAACCCAGTATACTTTTGTAGTGGCATTTTTATTCCCTCCTTCATCGCCAGCACCTTATCAACTAGGACACCATCATCTTGATGAAGGTAATGTACAGGAATAAGGTTCTTTTAGCCAGTCACGATCCCTGTTATTTCTCTGTCTAATGTTTCATTTATTTTCCCATTGTGCAATCGCCCTCAGTAATTTGTGTTGGAGCATTCAGTGTTAACGTAATTATGAATTTGTGTTGAACTGAGTTATTTGGCATCATCTGTGCATTCCTCAGTTCCCTTTGAGCGTCTTATTATTGCAAGTAACTGTCTTGCATATATTTGCAGATAGGCCTCGACTGTGGGATCTCTGCTTCCATCCATGTGCAGTCCCCCTTCTATCCCCCCACTGTGATGTCCCTGTTATGAAGACATCGTCGGAGTAGAATATTTATTCTGTGTAGGATTCAGTATTTTAGGAGACCATTATAGTTACCTGACAGTAATTTGTCATTCTTCTGATCTGTGTTTGTTATGTAAATATAATTAGTTAAGAGAACTCTTGAGTTTAAGTAATTTCCCTCACATGAAGAAGGCACTAAGCCATAGATTTCCTTGTTTTATCTACGAATTGTCCTAATATTGAGTCAGATGTGTAATAAATAAAAGGAGCTCACTCCAGACGGAAGAAATTGAAGAGCCTGCTCATCCATTGCCAGCCCAGAATCAAAGTAAGTATCCCAGGACATCTGGTAAAAGTGACCAATTATATATATATATATATATATATATATATATATATATATATATATATATATATATATATATATATATATATATATATGTAATTCTAATAGCCACAATGCCCTCTTAACTTCTCGAATTCTTCGCAGCTTTTTTGGATATGCTTGTAACTACGGGGCCATAAAATATCCAGACGGAAGAAATTGAAGAGCCTGTGAATAGCGGTCAGTGAGAATCGAACCCACAACATTACCATATTCACAAAGGAGGGCATTGTGGCTATTAGAATTACATATGTGTCTGGTAAAAGTGACCAGTAGATTCTACATATATATATATATATATATATATATATATATATATATATATATATATATATATATATATATATATATATATATATATATATATATATATATATACAGTATATATATAATATATATATATATATATATATATATATATACCCGAGAGACCCGGGTCTATATTTATTTCGTTCCATATATAAATGTTGTCTATTGTCATATATATATATATTTCTGGGCTCGACCTGTGTCACCCAGTGAAATGGTTCCAATAGCACACATTTCTAAGTATAACTAAGTATAAATTGCTAAATATACCAGAGAAAAAGCTATCCATAATGCCAGGTTACTACCCTGGATCGATCACCACAATGGTGTCGGTAGCACTAAGGGGTGAGTGGTAGCCACTATCACAGGTGCTCTGCCCAACAGATCTCTCCATTCTCAAAGCCCCCAACATGGGAGAGCCATTCTACCTACTACCATCCGCTCGCTGCCACCTACCACTCGCGCCCGCCATCTTCATTCCAAAATTTAGCACAACACATGAACACCGTGTCTTTTTATTTTACGTGATTTCGATCCAATTACGGCTTTAATCATGTCATCCCATGAGGATTTCACACCATCTAAGTTGAGTACTATATCTGGTTGGTTTTTAAACGTGAGAGGCACAGTATTTATGAACTGTACGTAATATATATGTTTACCAGGTGCACAGCCGAATGTAGGCTATGCTTGCCTCTGTTGCGTTTTCGACCTTCAGTCTCCGCAGAATTATATAGTTAGCAGAACGAAATTCTGCTAGATACTATCCATTACTCCATTTCGGTTTTTGGAGCATATTTTGGAGAAATTACCATGTCGCTGGTGAAGAGGCAAGGGAACCTTTTTTGTCATGGCTTGAGCTAGGCTCAACTATTTCTGATCATAGAATTTGAGTCTTTTTATTAGTTTCCTTTCCTCCACCAGCGAGTTGGTGCCTTCTCGATGGTGTTATTATTATTATCATGATTATAGCTGATGTGTATAAGGATGGATGGCAAGTCCATACCTGGATTAGTTTATGCATGTGATTCGGCATCAGAGGTAGGCCATCTTGGTACCTAAAGTTACCTACAAATGATTTTCGGGTTCCTTCTCTGCCACCGAATCATTTATGTTTATATATATAATCTTTAGGCTAACCCACATCATGGGTGGTTAACATTATATCATATATTAATTTGTTCTGGTAACAAGGTTGGTTTTAAATTCTATTAATATGGTAGTTACTAGCCTAGCCTACCTGACCAGGCTGTGATACAGTTTTGGAGGGTTAGGCTAGGCATGACATGCGCTCTTACACGATGCTCAAGCTACCTAGCTCACCTGACCAGGCCGTTTTACGGTTTTGGAGGGTGAAGTTAGGCTAGTGAGAGAGTTCCTCATTCACACTTAGCCCACCTGACCAGGCCGTTAGGTTTTGGAGGGTGAGGTTAGGCTAGTGAGAGAGTTCCTCATTCACACTTAGCCCACCTGGCCAGGCCGTTAGGTTTTGGAGGTTGAGGTTAGAATAGTGAGAGGGCTCGTCAATTCATACTTTGCCACCTGACCAGGCCGATTCGGTTTTGGAGGGTGAGGCTAGATTAGTACGAAGGTTCTTCTCTCCCCACACCTGTAGCGCTCAATCCTAGCCTTCCTGACCAGGCCAAAAAGTTTTGGTTTTGGAAGGTAGGCAAGGAATAAAGAGGTTTATCCTCCGGCTTTTTCATGTATATAGCCTAGTCCTTCTTTACCTGAACGATTAGAATCTGGTGACGTTGCCTGGGCGACATCCCCATAAGAGGAAAGCCGATCGTTTGCGCTCGGCACCTCCGTATAGGAGGTTGTCTTCGGCTTCTCGGAGGGTGCATCCACCTGACCAGTCGCCGTTCCGCCGGGTTTCCGCCACTCACCTACCTTTCCCTTTCCAGGCCAGACTAGTTCGGGCGGTGTCTCGTTAGCTCGCTACTAATTACTTTTAGTTGTTAGTAGCTGGAGTGTCGAACACTGTCCCATGAAAGCAAATAAGAGTTACGATATGATAGAATTAGTTGTTTTTAAAAGTACTTTGTGTTTACCGCCTGCTTGAGGCGGCGGAGTCTCCGCTGGACTAGTCAGATCTCTCGTTTGTTATTGTCCATTTAACCACTCCGGTGGGTATGGTTTCCGGCATATTTTACGGTTTCCATTATTTGGTTACTGCCCCGGGCGATTTGAGAGATGGGCTATATGCAAACACTCTATTTCGCTCATTTTACGCCGATTCCATATTATGTGACACAATGAGATTTCAGTGACAAGTCACGGCGGAGTAAGATAGAGTGCTTACTTATAACATAAATATTAGTTAACCATTCCGTAGCATAAATCTATGTTAAAATAGACTTTGCTGCCGGACTCAGTTCCGCGGTCTTGCCTTGATGATACTCATGTACCATCATCCATAAATCTATGTTAAGATAGACTTTTGCCGTCGGACTTAGTTCCGGCGGGTCTTGCCTTGATGATACTCATGTACCATCATTCCACTTACAGATGGTACGTTGTCAGGAGCCAGGGTGCACAGCCGTCCTCCAACAACCCTGCGGACACGAGGTGTGCCGCTTGCACTCCAGCTGCGCCGGTGCAAGTTGGAGACCTGGTTGTTTGGCACCCGGACAGCTGAGAGATTTGTTACGCTCTTTACGAGCTGGTAACAGATGAGTCGGTAAGTGACAAGAGACTGCTAACCTTTAGTCCCTTTTGATTTTAATGGCTCAATATGGATATATGCAAAAAAAAAAAAAAATTGGAGAATATTTTTAGCAAGTCTTATCCTCTCTTCCAGTCTAACCAAGCAATCGCAGCCTCTTCGCTGTCGACCCTGAAGACCTGGGTCGGCAGATTTGGAAGAAATGTTGCGTCTGGCCGCCCCTATGTACTGTCGGAGGAGATTTGCAATCTCCTTTATCTGAATGCTCGGATCTCCGCCGCAGTACCGAAGGACATGGCCGCCCCACTCATTGCGAGGATCAGGGAAGAGACGCAGCCCCCCCAAGACGAAAATCTGTGCGAAGAGGTGGCGGAAGAAGTAGCGGCCATCAACATCCACATCGAACCGATGAGCGTAGATGACCATCAGGTAGAAGGTAGGGTGGTAAGTGAAGCAGGTGAAAGTAGCAGAAATAGATCACTTTTAGTTAGTTCACCATCTTCGTCCTCTTCTTTTCAGGGATTTTCCAAGTCAGCTAACCTTGGGGACAGATCTCGGTCTGTTATCCCCAAGGTGAAATCTCTGAAGAAGAAGGACTTACCCAAGTCTTCTAGACCTCAAAAGTCTAATCCGCCAGCTTCTCTAGGTCGTCACTGGCTCCCAAACCAGTGACATCCTTAAAATGAAGGCTACTCCCCGTCTAAGGGGTTGAGGACCAGAGTTTCAAGGCTAAGCCCCCCACAGCCTAGCTTCGACTCTGAGGCTTTCGTCGACCTGCTGATGCAGAGGATCGACTCTAAGGTTGAAGCTCGGCTACAAGATCTCTCGTCTCAGCTTGTCACAAGCTTAGAGACCTCCAGACAGTCAGTGCTGTCATTGGCACAGAGGATGCAAGCCCAGGAAAGCTTGCTCTCCGGATTCATCCAATCCGGAGCAGTACAGCAGTCACATGTTGTCCCGGATGCCTCCATACTGCCCCCCTTTGATAAGGGGAACCCGTGGCGGCTGGCCCTGCATGCCCCCATGCATAATGGCACACTGACCATAGAGGGATTGGGCAGTCGTCGTCTGGAAGAACTAGAGTTCTTTCCGGCCAACCTAGTGCCTCCCTATCCAGGCTTTGCCAGGTTACCTGAGGAAGCCTGGATTAGATCCGATAAGGTCCCTAAGGAAATGGTCATCTTTCCTAGGGACCAAGCTCAATCCACCCAGATGCACGCTCTCACTGACTGGGAGTGCAAGAACACAAAACTTACTCCCTTTAGAGGAAGTTTCACGACGTTCTCTGTAGGTGACTCTATCCCGACCCCCTGCACTACTAAGATTGCAGAGCTGACCCTTCAGGCTGGGATAGATGGCAAACCCATACCTCAACTCCGGGAGACAGATCCTACTTCCCTTCTCTTCCCCGGAGATTCGGAATGTTGGTTGGGAGCTCCGGCAACGTTCACGCTGGGGAAACTCGACCCTGAGTGTGCCTCCACCCTGTTCAGCGAGCAACTTCCCAGGATTCCGGATGCTCTACTGAAGATGGAGTATGAGGCTAGATGCAGGTTGAGTCGCTCCCTTCATTCCGTCACCATCTCAGAGGTAACTGCATTAGTCTATACTGATGAACCTCTGTTTCAGGTCCTCACAAAGTCATTATTGGCATCCTTCCAATCGGACCTTTATGACTTTGTGGTTGCGAGGCAGAACTGCTGAAAGCACATCTTTGCCGATGCCACCATCAGGCATGAGCCCAATAGACTCATGAAGAGCTCTATCTGGGGACCTAACCTCTTCCCAGAGGATGAGGTCAATAATGTCCTGGCAGAGGCAACCAGAGCGAACCAGAGTCTTCGCTCTGCTGGGGTCTTCCTTTCAAAAGGAAGTCCTCTGAGACCTCCGGACCTCAACCTAAGGAAAGGAAGAGGTTCAGGAGATTCCAGAGCTATCGGAAGCCTCAGGCTCAGACTGTGCCTCAGGCGGTACCAGTCTCACAGATCAGACAGCCTTCCACATCCAAGGCACAGCCTCAGCAGCAGTACGTACTAATGCAGCCGGCTCAGCAAGCTTCGGCTCCGCCAGCCTTCGTGACGTCCCCAGCTTTCAACGCCTCGTTTGAAAACCAAGGGGCGTTTCGGGGATACAATAGGCATGCGAGGGGTAGCAGAGCCAGAGCCGCCTACAGAAGTAGAGCAGCGTCCAGACCTCTCTCGCGTGGAAGAGGAGCCCGAGGAGGCAGAGGAAGTAAGACCTCTTCCAATCCATGAGCCTCCTCAGGTAGGCGGGAGACTGTATCTCTTCCGGGACCATTGGACCTTCAGTCCATGGGCCCACAGCATAATTTCAAAAGGTCTGGGATGGAGCTGGAGCAGAGGGCCTCCTCTGCCAGTCAGATTCCATCAACCTCCATCCAAAGACTTACTGGACTATGCAAAAGACCTTCTGCAAAGGAAGGCAATAAAGAAAGTCAGACACTTGAAATTTCAAGGTCTTCTGTTCAGTGTCCCAAAGAAAGACTCAGACAAGCAAAGAGTAATTCTAGACTTGTCTCGTCTCAACTTATACATTCAATGCGACAAGTTTCGCATGCTTACAATCTCGCAGGTACGGACCCTACTTCCCGGTGGGGCCGTCACCACCTCTATAGATCTTTCAGACGCATATTATCATGTCCCGATTGCGAGAAATTTCTCTCCTTACCTAGGGTGCAGACTAGGAAAACAAGCATACTCGTTCAGAGTCATGCCATTCGGGCTCAACATAGCGCCCAGAATATTTACCAAACTGGCAGAGACAGTAGTTCAAGAACTACGGGCTCAAGGGATTATGCTGGCCGCATACCTGGACGATTGGATAATATGAGCATCCAATGCCAAGGAATGTCGAAAAGCAACAGTCACAGTAATCAACTTCCTGGAATACTTGGGATTCCAAATAAACAGGAAGAAATCCTGTCTAGTTCCGGCTGCTCAATTTCAGTGGTTGGGAATCCAGTGGGACCTAAACACATACAAACTGTCACTTCCGCCAGCCAAAAGGAGGGAAATAGCCAAAGCTACCAGGCAGTTCCTCAAGAACAAAAGAGCCTCTCGTCGTACCCAGGAAAGAGTTCTAGGCTCTCTTCAGTAACAGACTTGTTACTAAAAGCCAGACTGAAGGATATAAACAGGGTATGGCGGAAACGAGCCAACAGCAGAAACAGAGACAAGTTGTCTCTAATTCCGCCGGTATTGAGGGAGAGGCTTCGACCATGGTCGACAGTCAAGAGTTTGGCAAGGTCAGTGCCTCTTCAATTTCCCCCTCCATCGCTAGTGATCCATACGGATGCTTCCCTAAGCGGATGGGGAGGATACTCCCAACACAAGAAAATTCAAGGAACATGGTCGACAGTATTCCGCCAGTTCCATATCAACACTAGAGGCAATGGCAGTTTTTCTAACATTAAAGAAACTACGTCCAGCCAGACAGATTCACATCAGACTGGTGCTGGACAGTGCAGTAGTTGTACATTGCCTAAACAGAGGGGGCTCCAAGTCGAGCCATATCAATCAGGTAATGATTGCAATTTTCTCTCTGGCAAGGAAACATCTTTGTCACCTGTCAGCTACCCACCTGGCAGGTGTTCAAAATGTCATTACAGATTCACTTTCCAGGACAACTCCGCTGGAGTCGGAATGGTCCTTGGACAAGACATCGTTCGAGTGGATTTGTCTTCAGGTACCGGGTCTCCAGATAGACCTGTTTGCCACAGAGAGCAACCACATGCTTCCGTGTTACGTTGCTCCCAATCTAGACCCTCTAGCTCATTCCACAGATGCGATGTCAATCGACTGGAACAGATGGCAAAGGATCTATCTGTTTCCACCAATAAACCTATTGATGAAAGTTTTACACAAACTCAGATCATTCAAAGGTCAAGTAGCACTTGTGGCACCCAACTGGCCGAAGAGCAATTGGTTTCCTCTTCTACTGGAGTTGAAGCTCCGGCACAAACAGATCCCCAATCCAAGATTGACACAAGTAGTGCAAACTCGGACTGTGTCAGCTTCCTCAAGAATTCTGAGTGCCCTAGCTTTATGGACTTCATGAAGTTTGCAGCTCAGAAAGACGCTAACATTGACCCTCTTAATACACTGTTCATAGAATCAGATAAGAGGGAATCTACACTTAGACAATATGACTCAGCAGTTAAAAAGTTAGCATTATTTCTAAGGGAATCTGAAGCTCAGAAAATGACCACGAATCTAGCAATCTCTTTCTTCAGATCATTATTTGAGGAAGGACTGGCCACTAGTACTATTACTACAACAAAATCTGCTTTAAGAAAAATATTTTTACATGGCTTTAATATTAACCTTACAGACTCATATTTTTCGTCAATTCCTAAAGCATGTGCTCGTCTTAGACCAGCAATCCGTCCACACACGGTTTCCTGGTTTTTAAATGACGTACTTAAATTAGCATCAGACACTGATAACGAATTATGTACATACCCGAGTCTGTTAAGGAAGACGTTATTTCTAGTAAGTCTAGCCTCAGGGGCTAGAATTTCTGAACTATCTGCTCTTTCTAGAGAACCGAATCATGTTGATTTCCTCCCGTTAGGAGAAGTTCTGTTGTCTCCGGATCTCAGATTTCTAGCAAAGAATGAGGATCCGCATCTCAGATTTCTAGCAAAGAATGAGGATCCGCAAAATAGATGGTCTCCTTGGAAGATTATTCCCCTTCCACAGGATCTATCTTTATGTCCAGTTAACACTTTAAAAGCTTATATAAATAGAACTTCTAAACGAACTTCAGGCCCTCTTTTTGTTAGGGAAAATGGAGGTACCATTTCCTTAAAGGCCATCAGGCAACAAATTCTTTATTTTATTAAACAGGCTACCCCGGATTCAGTACATCGGGTACATGATATTCGGGCGGTAGCCACCTCAGCTAATTATTTTCACAATATGAATTTTGACGGCCTTAAAAAGTATACGGGCTGGAAATCACCAACAGTATTTAAACGCCACTATCTTAAGTCCCTAGAGGCTCTTAAATATTCCACTGTAGCTGCAGGAAGTATTGTTCCTCCTGGTCCAGCTCAAGACTAGTTTATATAACTCTTGTTTATCCTTATTGTAATGTAATTCTTGATTAAATTACCTATTGGTATATTCTCTCGCCTACCTGCCTCGCTTGCATGCCCTGCTTTCTAGCCTTTTAGGTCAGGTCTGCTTCACAGCCTGACTCCTGCCTGTAACATGGATATCCTGTTTTTAAGACATAATCTGTTTAGCATTAATTATCTTCGTGTTGGTCATTTGGTATTTCTAGACTATGTGCCTTATAGTTCTTAATTATATTTTGAACTTTATAATTTGGGGTTATTAAAAACACAGTATTGTTCTCTTAGTTTTATTTAGCTCCATTAAGGTAATCTTTAGATGGTACCACCAAGCTATTGTATGGCTGATTCTCTGTTACTATTTCACTGGGTGACACAGGTCGAGCCCAGAAAGGGATTTTGACAACGGAAAAATCTATTTCTGGGGGAAGACCTGTGTCACCCAGTGACCCATCCCTATACTTCCTTTCCCACCCGGATAGCATACCAAGCTTGGAGGGTGCTAATTTTGGGATGAAGATGGCGGGCGCGAGTGGTAGGTGGCAGCGAGCGGATGGTAGTAGGTAGAACAACTCTCCCATGTTGGGAGCTTTGAGAACGGAGAAATCTGTTGGGCAGAGCACCTGTGATAGTGGCTACCACTCACCCCTTAGTGCATACCGACACCATTGTGGTGATCGATCCAGGGGTAGTAACCCTGGCATTATGGATAGCTTTTTCTCTGGTATATTTAGCAATATTTATACCTAGAAATGTGTGCTATTGGAACCATTTCACTGGGTGACACAGGTCTTCCCCAGAAATAGATTTTTCCGTTGTCAAAATCCATATATATATATATATATATATATATATATATATATATATATATATATATATATATATATATATATATATATATATATATATATAAACCAGTCCTTGGGTTTACTTGACGGTTCCAAAACTTTTAAAGTTCGAGGTTAGGACGCTTTTCAAATATATTCATCAGAAATTATTTCCACTTACGACGCATGTTCCAAGGTTACGACGCATCATTTCCCGCCCCCTCCGATCATTTGAAATATGGCCCCAAAACGGCAGAATAATCATAATTTGAAAGTTTTTTGATGTAAAACTTAATAATAATGCAGTTTACATCATTTTCAATGCACCCAGAGCATTAAAAGTAAGGTTTTCTTATGATTTTTGACGATTTTCAACGATTTTCCGCTTACGATTTTCGGTTACGACGGTGCAAGAACGGAACCCCGTCGTAAACTGGGACCGATGTTATATATATATATATATATATATATATATATATATATATATATATATATATATGTGTGTGTGTGTGTGTGTGTGTATATATATGTATATATATATATATATATATATATATATATATATATATATATATATATATATATATATAGGTGGGCAAGTAATAAAGGGAAAATGAAACATTCAGTGTTTGCTAGACCTGTAAAATCCCTGCTCAACAGGTTCTCTATGATGAACATCCTGTTTTTTGCGGTGCCTTCATGTGCGACCTAAGGTCAGACGAACACAATCTTATTATCATTATTGTGAATTGTATATTTATTATCTGTTCATTTGCCCTTGTACCACATATATGTGACAGAGTATTTTTATGTCCAACCAGTTATTGTTAATCATTATGTTTTCTGTATGTACCTGTCCTGTTTTGTGTAGAGAAATAGTTTGACCTCAGGTCACCTGTAAATTTTTAGTACCAAGTCTGCGATATTCAGACGTCTGCATGCTGCTTTATAAGCGGGTCGCTTCATCAATAAACCAGCAGTACTTGTCTTCCTGCTCATTATTTCGCACCTCTCTCACAGTGGTGACCCCCGGAATGGTACCAGGAGCCATTAAGGGACCCAAACGGTGACTTAGTCTTGGCCCGATGAACCAACCCATGCCCCTAATGGACTAAATACGGTGCTCTAACAAAGTGTTCAGGCATTACCGACCCTCATCGGCAAATCATTGGCGTTATTAGCGGACCCACACGGCACGCTCCCTAGCTTGTATTGACGCGAGTGTTCCCTTACACTCCAAGTGAGAGCGCGGAATGAGCGTGGACACAGACATCCCCAACCATATACGTACAAATTACCGCAAACTTCTCGGAGGCAGACGTCTCCCTCACGCAACCCCCTCCCACGCGCCCCTCCATGCCGGTGCCCGCCCCCCGCACGATGCCCCTCCTATAGAGGGATGAATGGATTTTTATTTAGCATTTCCCAACATTTTGTGTGAGAGAGAGAGAGAGAGCGAATGTAATTGTCGTTAGTGAGTGTTTCGGTTGTTGGAAGAGGGATAAGGGTCGTTAGTTGGAATTTGTTTACAGCGCTGTCTGTCTGTGAAAATGTGAAGGAGGGTTCGTTTGTTGTTGAGAGTCTTTAGTCAGAGCTAGTGCCGGTCAGTGGTTTTCGTGTTGGACAGTTTTTGTATGCTTTTCCGGGAGTTGTTGGTTTTTCTTGTTGGTGTGCTGTTTTATTGTGTGTGTGTTCTGTTTCCTTTTTTGTATTTCCTTGTTGTGTTTGTGGTTGTTTGCCCCATTGTTACGGTGGCCTTTAATCCATCTCCCAGCAACCTGAGGATCAGGGTGAGTGTTCTGTGTATCTGTGTTGTGTGTTGTTTTTGTGTTTTGAATTCCGCCACATTATATTTGGCGTAACGTGGGGCAACTGGTGTTGCAGTTGCAATTAAGATTGGTGGCGGGTAGTGTGACTGGAGGAAAGGATGGAAGAGGAACTGGTGAGGTTGAGAGAGAGAATGCATGGTTAAAGAGTGAGAATGAGAAATTAAGGCTTCAGTTGGAAGAGATGGGATCATTGGTAAAAGGAGCGAAAGAGGAAATGAAAGGGGAGATGAAAGAGTCAGAAGAGAGAATGGAAGAGAGGATGGATAAAAAGTTGGAGGGAATGATGAAAGGTGTGGAAGAAATGGTGAAAGGTATGTTCAAGGGTGTTTTTGGAGAAGGGGCTGTTGGAGGCAGGTCCTCTGGAACGTGTGAAGGGGCAAGAGAGAAAGAAAAGGAGGAAGAAGTGAGTGGAAGCGTGAGTGATGAAAGTGATGTGGGAATAGGAAGTGAGAAACGAGAGAATGAAAGGCAGGGTAAGGAAAAGGGGAATGAAAAGCAAGGGAAGGAACAGAGGGAAAGTAAGGATAAGTCAGGGGAAGAAAAAGGGAAGAAGGAAAAGGAAAGGAAACTGGTAAGAAGGGTAAGGAAGTGGGAAAGGCAGGAAAGAAGGAGAGGGTAAAGATAGTAGTGATAGTGAGGTGGATGGAGGTGAATGGATAAAAGTGGATAAAAAGAAGGGGAAGAAGAGTGTAATGAGTAAGATGAATGTCAGTGCGAAGTGGACTCTGTATTCGGAAGAGGGTATGAAAGGACAGAGTGAAAGTAGAAAGTGAGAGTGAAAGTGAGAAAGAAGTGAGAAAGGCTATGTATGTGAGGGAGGTACCCCGGTGTGAAAGGTATAATGAATATGGAAGTAGGGATGTGCATGATTTCTTTAGGGAGTATGAAAGGTTTTGTCAGGATAAGTATGGGGAGAGTAAGAGAGTGTGGGCACGAGAATTAGGAGAATATTTGACTGGGTTTTTGCTTGATATGTATAGGGTTATTATGAGTGTGGGAGATGTTGAGTATGACAAGGTGAAAGCAAGCGAGGCGTATGAAAGCGAGTGTTAAGTATAAGAGGAAGAATGGATTTGATGAGGCAAGAATGAAAGCTGGGGAAACCTTGTCACTGTATGCCTGTAGTCTGGAGACGTTGCGAGGAAGAAGTTTGGGGATGATGGGATAGATGAATGTAAGGAGTTAGTACGAAAGTTGTTAGAGACAGTGCCAGATGGAGTGAGGGAATTTGTGAACTTAAGCGGAAGGAGAAGAAAAGATGGACGAGTGAAAGGTTGACTTGGGGAGAAATTTTGGAAATCTTAGAAGATTATGAGCTTGACATAGTTATAAAAGAGAGCAGAAGTGTGAGTGTAAGGGCTGGGGTAGATGAGAGAGTGCCAGAGTTTGGAAGCTTTAGGGATGCAGTGTTGAGGGGCCCAATTTAGAATGGCAGATAGTGTAATAGATAGGAGTGTAAGAGCAAGTAATGTGGAGGTGCCAGTGAGGATGAATGGTGGGTTTGTAAGGGAACAACGGGTTGGACGGGTTAGGGATAGTAGTGTACAAAGGGAAGGTCAGGTGAGTGGAAGTCGAGCTAAGTGTTTTAGATGTGGAAAGGAAGGACATACAAAGAATGAGTGTAGGTGGGCTTTAGGAACGTGTTTCAGGTGTGGGCAATCGGGACATTTGGTAAGTGAGTGTACGAAAGATAGGGGGGTTAAATGCTACAGGTGTGGACAGGTGGGTCATATTGCTAATGGTTGGAGGGGTACCCGAGTGAAAGTAATATGTGGCAACTGTGGTGAGAATGGGCATTATGCGAGAATGTGTTCAGAACCGAAAGCGAAGTGTGTCGAATGTGGAATGGAAGGGCATGTATCAAGTGTATGTAGACAAAAGAGGGTGACTGTGACAGCGAATTCGGGAAACTGAGTGTGAAGGGGGTTCAAATGGGTGGATCCTCTAGGATGCAAGCGGTGTGTGTGATGCATGTACGTGAGGGGTTGTTGCATGAGGGGGCTTTGCTGGAAAGACTGACGAGTGCATGAGTGTGCAAGTGTGTTGTAAGGGAGTAAGATTGATTGCGTTAGTAGATACCGGGTGTAGTATGAATGTCATATTTAAGAATGGATGTGAGAAATTGAGGAATACGTGTGAAATTAGGAATTGTCAGAGGGAAGTAAGAGGGATTGGAAATTTAGGGGTAGCAGTGGTTGGAAGAGTGTGTGAACGGTTAGAAATTGGGGGTGTAATGATGGATGAAAGTGATTTTTGTGTGATTGAGAGTACGAATGATAAATATGATATTTTATTGGGATGTGAGTTTTTGAGAATGCATGATATAAGTGTGGATGTCGGGAGGGGAATTTTAGGAAAGGGCAGCAGGGAAATAACGAAGGTTAAAGGAGGGGATGTGTCTAAAACTAGTTTTGTAGGTATGGTAGATATTGCAAGGAGTGAAAATGATTTGTTGAGTGAAGAGGAAATTAAGCAGATGCAAAATCAGTGCATGAGAATAAGTATGTTAAGAGAGTGTGTGTTAGAGGGTGTAAGAGTAGGAAGTTGGCTGTTTGAGTTAGAAATCTATGGGGAGTGCTAAGAGATTTGTTGTATGTAAAGGTATAGTTTATTTTTTGCATCAGGAAGGAATGTGGGATGGGGAAGTGTATGTGCCAGTGTTTTCAGAAGATGCAGCCTTGGGTATGTGTTTATTAGTGCATGATAGGTTTGGGCATCTGGGGAAAAATAAATTATGGGAATGTATGAGAGAGAGATTGTATGTGCCTGGATTGAATAAAATTTGTGCGGATGTAGCGATTACGTGTGCGGACTGTCAGAAGGGTAAGTATCAAAGTGTGCATGCGAATCCACCTGTGTTGCGACTGCAGATGAAAAAGTTATTTGAGATGGTTTTGACTGATTGTGTGTCGTTGCCTGTGACTGCTAGAGAACATGTGGGAATGGTTGTAATGGTAGATCATTTGAGTAAGTTTGCATATGCAGTAGTGATTCGGAACAAAAAGAGTAAGACTGTAGCGAGAATGGTGGGTCAAGTGATATTGCCAATGTGTGTGTGCAAGCCGACGCGAATGTTGAGTGACAATGGGCCTGAATTTGTTGGATGGGAGTTTGAGCAAATGTTGCATGATTGGGGCATAGAGCATGTGTACTGTACGCCATATATGCCCAGTGCGAATGGATTGGCGGAATGAACGGTGAGAACGTTGACGGAGATATTACGTATGATGAGTGAATGTGATAATGATTGGGATGTAAATGTTGGGCGAGCGTTGTGGGTATACAACGCCACCGTGCATAAGGGTACTGGTATGTCTCCGTGTAAATATGTGTTAAATTTTGAAAAGATAGTGAGACCAAGATTGGGTATATCTGAAAATGATAGGGAGGTATGGAAGAAGGCGCATGAGAGGTTTGAAAGTTACAAGGTGGGCGAGAAAGTGTTGAAAGAAGTAATCAAGAAAGGGCGGTTGAATGTAAATAAAGTGCGTCAAAATAAAAATTTGAGGGTCCGTATGAAGTGTTGGAAGTTGGTCCCAGTGGGCTTAGTTATGTTGTAGGGGAAGTATGTGTAGATGGTAGTGTGAGAGAAACACGAGCGCATCATAACCAATTGCGTAGATGGAAGGATGTACCGGAATATGTGAGAGAGAATGGGGTGTATAAATGGTTGAAATCGAATGTGGGTGAACCAAGTATGCATGAGAGCTTGTGTATGGAGGATCAGCAATTTGTTTTGATAGAGTATGGTAAAAAACGTAAGAAAGGGAAGAACGTGAGTGAACGGAATGATCGTAAGTTGTGTGATAGGGGTGTGAGTGCCAAAGTGAAAATGAGTGATAAAGCGTGTAATACGGATGAATGGGATGGTATGAATAGAACGTATAGCATATGCGGGTTTGATATAACTGAGTTGACTGAATGTGTGGGGGTGAGTGAACGGTTGGAGGTGAGCGAAAGTGTAAGAGTAAGAGAGCGTAACAGTAATATACTTGATTGAAAGCATGAATGAATCGTTGCAAGAATTGGAAAGGTCAATGAGCGAATGGGATGGGTTAGTTGAAGAATTGGGGGAGGTATTTGGGAACGAGTTAGAGGGTATAGATGAGATTGTGGATGAAATTGAGAGTGGTAATAGTGAAGAAGATAGCGTGAATCTGAGAGAGAATGGAGGAGAAAATGTAAATCTGAATGTTGCTGGAAGAGATAGCGAGTCTGAGAGAATGATTGCGTGCCCGCGAACACGTTCTAAAGGACCTGCTAGTGAGCATCCGTGGGTGTTGCGTAAGGCAATTTGAATGTAGTGTGAAAAGTATTGGTTGGGAAATGCTAAAAGGGGGGAGAACTATAGAGGGATGAATGGATTTTTATTTAGCATTTCCCAACGTTTTGTGTGTGTGTGAGAGAGAGAGAGAGAGAGAGAGAGAGAGAGAGAGCGAGTGTAATTGTCATTAGTGAGTGTTTCGGTTGTTGGAAGAGGGATAAGGGTCGTTAGTTGGAGTTTGTTTATGGCGCTGTCTGTTTGTGAAAATGTGAAGGAGGGTTCGTTTGTTGTTGAGAGTCTTTAGTCAGAGCTAGTGCCGGTCAGTGGTTTTCGTGTTGGACAGTTTTTGTATGCTTTTCCGGGAGTTGTTGGTTTTTCTTGTTGGTGTGCTGTTTTATTGTGTGTGTGTTCTGTTTCCTTTTTTTGTATTTCCTTGTTGTGTTTGTGGTTGTTTGCGGTTGTGGTTGTTACGGCGGCCTTAATCCATCTCCCAGCAACCGAGGATCAGGGTGAGTATTCTATGTATCTGTGTTGTGTGTTGTTTTTGTGTTTTGAATTCCACCACACTCATGACGGACCAACCAAGGGCAGCCCTCAGCATAAAGCTGTTGCCATTCACCATCAGAACCCAGCGTCCTGGCTCTACAGGGTCGAGGGGCAATTTAGGGTGGCAGGCCTGACCGACAATGTGTTGAAGGCAGACATCGCCATCAACACCCTACCGGAGGAGATATTGTATATAGCCCCGTGGGTGATGACAACGACGAGCCCTGCCAACCTCCAGGAGTTAAAGGCCATTCTCGCCGAGACCTGCTCCCTGCCGGTAAACCTCTTGGAGACGTGGCATGCCCTCCAGGACCTCCTCCTCCTCCCCGAGACTGACAGCAGTGGCAGGCACAAAGAGATTAGCCTGTCGAGGGAGATCCTCCTGCAGCAGCTACTCCCAGAGGTCCATAGGCAGATCACAGAACCATACACCCTGCCGGTTGAGGACCTGATCAGGGTGGCGCAGCAGCTGACAGACTCCACGACGGCGGCAAAGTGGGCGTCCACGCCCGCACACCCCATCAACTGCCTCCAGCCGGAGGACCCCACCGCAGAGAGCATCAACGTCGTCGACAGGAGGAGGCCACCCCACCAGCAGAAGGAAAGGCCGGGGCTTTGCTATTACTGTACCACCAGAGGTTCGGCAAAGCTGCCAGAAATTGCAAAGCCCCCTGCCTTTTCTCCCCTCCAAAAAATGGGGAAGGCAACGGCCACCCTCACAGGCTGCCATGGCAGCAGCATCCGAAATACCCACAGGCCCCGCACCAGTAGGCTTCTACATCTGCGACACTACCTCCGGCAGGATGATGCTGATCGACACTGGGGCCATGTGGTCAGTGTTCCCGCCTTCCAGAGAGGACTGCAGATGTCCGCCGGACCCGGCTGCCTCCCTGACAGCCGCCAACAGGTCCCCCATCCTCTCCTACGGCACCAGGCTCCTGTCGTTCTCCATCCTTGGCCGGAGGTACAGATGGAACTTTATCATCGTGGACGTTAGGACCCCGCTCCCGGGTGCGGACTTCCTCGCCCACTTCGGGCTGGCAGTCGACGTTGGCCGCAAGCGCCTGCTGGACACCCAGTCCTGCCAGTCCTTACCCTTGTCACTGGGCCTTAGGGAGCCCACAATCTGTTCTGTCACTCCCCACCAGTACGGCTCCCTCCTGAAGAAATTCCCGGAAGTGTTCAAACCCGAGCTTCGGCAGGTGCCCAGGGCCCCTGCCAAACACGGGATATATCATCACATCAAGAGAAGGTGCCCCCGACGCACGCAAAGTTCCAGAGGCTTCCCCCACAGCGCCTTCAGGAGGTCAAGAAGGCCTTTGCCGAGATGAAACGGATTGGCACATGCTAGAAGGCTCCCAGCCCATGGGCCTCCCCTCTTCACATGGTACAGAAAGCGGATGGCACCTGGAGACCCTGCGGCGACTACAGGCGGCTCAACCTCACTACAGAACCCGACCACTACCCTCTTCAAACATGCAGGACCTAATGGCCTCCTTCCACGGGGCCAAAATATTCTCAAAGTTAGATCTCTTAAAATCATCTTTTCAGGTACCAGTAGCTCCAGAGACATCCCCAAAACCACCATCGTCACGCCTTTCAGGTCCTACATCTTCGCCTTCTCCACCTTCGGCCTGAGGAACGCAGGGGCGACCTTTCAGAGACCGATGGACAGCATCCTGGGCGACCTGAACTTCTGTGTCTGCTACATCGATGATATCCTAATTTTTTCCAGATCCCAGAAGGAACACCTATGGCACATCCAGAAGGTCCTGCAGCACCTGCAGGAGAGTGGCCTCATCGTCAGGTTCGACAAGTGCACCTTTGGCGTTGATAAGGTGGAATTCCTAGGCCACGAGATATTCCCAGGAGGCGTCCGCCCAGTTTCATAAAAAATCGAGGCCGCCGTCAGGTTCCCCACCCCTACCTCCATCAGGGCCGTGCAAGAATTCCTCGGAATGGTCAACTACTACAGGAGATTCATCCCAGGGATCGCGCACACCATGGCCCCCGATGGAGATCCTCAAGGACCGTCCGAAGACCTCAGAGTGGGGCCCCAACCAGCAAAGGGTTTTCTCCCTGATGAAAGCTGCCCTTACCAAGGCAACAGCTTTGGCCCACCAGGACCCCAGCGCTCCCCTCCAGCTGAGCAACGTCGCCTGCAGGGCCGCCCTGGAACAAGTTGTTGACAGAGCCCCCTCAGCCCATCGCCTTCTTCAGCAGAAAACTCAGCCCCACCGAGCCCACTACAGCACCTTCCACTCAGCACCAGCTGCCTCCTGGAGTCCACACCTTCACCAGCTGCTGGTCCACACCTTCACAAAGCTGGGGGACGCATGGTCCTCCAGGCAGCAGCAGCACCTCGCGGCCATTGCAAAGTTCACCTGCATCATCAAGTACCTCCCCGGCAAGAACCCAGTAGCCAACGACCTCTCGAGGATTGAAATCGACAAAGTGCAGCTCGGGATCGACTACGAGGACCTTGCCCGCGAACAAGCCGCCGACCCAGAGACTCCAGCTTACTGCACTGCCATCACGTCGCTGAAGTGGAAGGACGTGCCCCTCGGGGCCAACACTGCTGAGCGACGTAAGCACTGGCCACCCCCGCCCACTGGTGCCTGCCTCCCGTCGTCGGCTGGTCTTCGATGTCATCCACAGACTGTCCCACCCCTCCGGAAGAACGATGGCCAGGCTGCTGGCGGAGAGGTTCGTCTGGCACAGCATACGGAAGGACACGACCGCCTGGGCAAGGCAGTGCATACAGTGCCAGGCCAGCAAAGTAGGGCGGCACACCGAATCTGGGGTGGGCGATTTTCCCCAGCCGGGGAGACGTTTTGGGCACATCCACGTCGACATAGTGGGTCCTCTTCCCCAATCAGGAGGAGCAAGATACCTTCTAACAGTCATCGGCTGCTCCACCAGGTGGCCCGAAGCTACGCCCATGGAGGAAGCCACCTCCAGTGCGTGCGCAGAGGCCCTCCTCTCCAGCTGGATCAGCTGGTTCGGTATCATGGACCATATAACTAAGGACAGGGGCCCTGCTTTCCTGTCCGAGCTGTGGACTGCCCTGGCACACCTGTTGGGGACCACTCACCGCAGCACCACCACCTACAACCCCACAGCCAATGGAATGGTGGAAAGGTTCCACAGGTCCCTGAAGGCGTCCCTCATGGCTTGTTGCACCTCCGAGAATTGGAAGTACCAGCTGCCCTGGGTCCTCCTCAGGCTGAGGACCACCCCCAGAGCCAACGGCGACCCGTCCGCAGCAGAAAAGGTCTTCGGGGAGACCCTCATAGTCCTGGGGGAACTCATCACAGAGGACCGGGACGACTTAACAACGCAGAGGCTCCGCAACAGGGTTGGGAAGTTCGCCCCCAGCTGGCGGACATATACCAACAGGACGTCCCCCTTCATGCCTCCCGGTCTGTCCTCCGCCACCCACGTCTTCATCAGGGACGATGCCATACGTCCACCCTTAACCAGGCCCTACAGGGGGCCTTTCCTCGTGCTCGAGAGGAACAAGAAGGCATTCCGGGTAGCCATCCACAGGAAGGAAGACTGGGTATTGATAGAACGCCTCAAGCCCGCATTTCTGGAGGAAGACGTTGGGGGCACTTCCTGAAGCCCCCCGCGGGAGATGGCGCCCCACAGCCTGCCCCGTCCGCAAGAAAATCTTGTGGGCGCCCCTGAAGGCCCCGGGACCAGGCAGGAGGGCAACCCTACACACCCATCCACAGGGCACCGAAGAAGACGACCACCCCCCCAGCTGGCATCAAGAAGGCGCCCCCCCCCCTCCCGCCGCTGCCCCAGCAGATACTTGCTTTGATCAGACATTACCTACGTCTTGTGGGGGGGGGGAAGTATTGTAAAGTCCCCGCTCAACAGGTTCTCTATGATGAACATCCCATTTTCTGCAGTGCCTTCACATGCGACCTAAGGTCGGACAAACACAATCTTATCATTATTGTGAATTGCATATTTATTATCTGTTCATTTGCCCTTGTACCACATATATGTGACAGAGTATTTTTATGTCCAACCAGTTATTGTTAATCATTATGTTTTCTGTATGTACCTATCCTGTTTTGTGTAGAGAAATAGTTTGACCTCATGTCACCTGTAAATTTTTGTACCCGCGGTGTCTGCGTATACGCAGACGTCCGCACGCCACTTTATAAGCGGGTTGCTTCATCAATAAACCAGCAGTACTTGTCTTCCTGCTCATTATTTTGCACCTCTCTCACAGGCCTTTCGACACACGGTCCTTCACTAGCAGACTCAACATTCCATATCTTTGATTCAGGTGTATATATATATATATATATATATATATATATATATATATATATATATATATATATATATATATATGTTTACTGGTGCAGGTAGTTTTTAGACTTGAACTTCATTACTATACTCTACAATGACCTTGTAAGATTTTTTAGACTTGAACTTCATTACTATACTCTACAATGACCTTGTAAGATAACCAGGAGCATATAAAACAGAAAACAAAAGGAAATATACAGGAGCTTAATTCGTAATAATTCAGAAAATTTTCAACTGTACCCTCCTAGCCAAGCCCAAACCTATCTCACACCCTTTTGTGTTTCCAAATTGCTGGTGAACAATTTTCTCATGTTAATCTGCATGTATACACTCTCGGGTCATTGCCTAAAATCATGCCTGCAGCATATCCTCCTGCCATAAAAAGGGCAAGACGACAGAAGTCGTCAGTCAGTCTGCTTTTGTCCGCCGAAGGCTAAGCCCTTCTGAAGCATTGAGCTGCGCCTGTGTGCCAATCTAGGCACTCATTTTCTATACTGGGAGAGTTTTAACCTTTGAGCCAGAGACAGATGTCGAGAGTTAGTTCTAAGCCAGTGTAACTTTTTCTCTAACTCAATGTCTCTCTCACAGTTCATAATTTAATTTAATCCCTTCTCCCTTTGACTTTGCAACAGTGTATTTATCAGTGCCAGTGTATGTCCCTTGCTAGAAGTGCATAAAGTAGAGCCATTCCCTTGCTAGAAGTGATCAGAGTAATGCAATCCATTTTACTTGTGTATTAACTTGTCCTAAGAGAGCTATTACCTTATTAGTAGTCTCATCTGGAATTATTTCGCTTCCAGGAGTGGCGTCAGTGTCATTTACCAAGTAGATATTTCTCCTGTGTCCCTGATTTGCCAAGAGAAGTCCTCCATACCAGGCTGATATAATTGTATGACAACTGGAAATTTAAAGACCTCTTGTATACGGTCTATTTATGTACACATTGGAATTACTTAATGTACTAATATTCAGTTCATTGATTTTTTTATACATTTTCACTTTAGTGAGATCTGTTACCTTTAATTTACCAGTGTGCTTGTGTAAACAAAGTAAGTGTTAAGAAGCAGAATTCTCACTTGGCAACCTACCATTGATTATGAGTTTTTTTTTTTTTTATCTCTCCGGTTACGGTATTTCAAGAGTTTCACTGCAAGATCCTATTGAATACAGTAAAGTAAACCACAGTACCTCTCTACAGAATAATATAAATACAGAATAATATATATATATATATATATATATATATATATATATATATATATATATATATATATGTGTGTGTGTGTGTGTGTGTGTGTGTGTGTGTGTGTGTATGTATGTATGTATATATATATACATACACGGTATATAATTGTGTGCGTATGTTTGTTAAAATTAATGTTTTTTCGTCATTTCGTATATTATAACCTGTAGTGTTCTTGACTTGATTCGTGAGGAAATGCGTTAGCCATTATTCTCTGTGGTTATTATCACCAATTCAACTCCTTCGCAGCTCCACTCGCAATATAACTCATAAAGTTAGCATCATTTTAGTCCCATTTCTCTTGGAAGCACTGTTTTCTTGCCAAACACGGTTAATATACCAAAAGCGTAGGCTGTTATCGGACGGGATAACACGCCGCAACGTGCAAGTACGTCATGTACGTGATCAGTACAACGTACACTACAGTATTGCATACGGAGAATGGAGCCACCTTTGAAAAGGATGAAGTCACCCGCCGGGACAAAACGTTTCAGCACAATTAGAATAAAAGCAAAAAATATAAATTAATATTGAAAGTTTAACTATTACGAAACTAGGGCGATTCAACTGTAGGTCAGTGGTGAGCATAACAAACAAATAATTGAAAACTTAGTTCTAAGGTTTAATTACGACCTGCTCTACGAGCAAGAGCTCGTGCTGGCATAAGGCCAGCTTAATCATAAACATCAAGAATGGTTTAGGTGATTCAGCCGCTGGGGACTTTACAGAAATTATTCATATATGCAAGAAGAAAACTTTAGATGAATAATTTTTCTTCTGAGCACTGGAAGGCCATACCGAATATTTTCATCACAATTGGTGAACACATACTGCCAAACAAACACACATAAGTGTGTGTATGTATATATATATGTGTATATATATACATATATATATATATATATATATATATTATATATATATATATATATATATATATATATAAACATAAACAACCTATCTATCTCTCTCTCTCTCTCTCTCTCTCTCTCTCTCTATATATATATATATATATATATATATATAATATATATATATATATAACTATATATATATATATATATATATATATATATATATATATATATATATATATATATATATATATATATATATATATATATATATATATATATATTTGTGTTTTGTATGTATGTATATTAAAATTTAAGGTGAAGTGTTGCAAACCAGTAAATGATATGTACGGGTGAAAGAAAGAATCCAGTTTGTTATTGCGACAGCCACAACAATTACTCAAAAACACAGCAGCTGAAATTCCACCAGAAGCTCTTGGACAATGAAGGCTAAGAACGGCATCAAGATGCAATACAAACTGAAAGATTATCATAAAGATTATGTAAAGTTTTACACACAAGGGCTCAAGCTCGATCCTGGACTGAGTGATCTGACTGTATTTTCAAGTAATAGGGAACTGCAAAGAACTGCAGTCTGTTGTAAGGGGTATTCACACACTGACAATTCTTTGTATTTTGATAAAGAGGAAAAACTAAAACTTTCGTAGAACTAAAGGTGTTCCACTCTGGTTATCGTAGCCTTAAGATGATTCGAAGTCAGTGATGAGTGAAAGGGAAATAATGGCCAGGTCACAATAGCTAAGAAAATTAAGTCAACAACCTTTGCAACGAAGACCAGTTGGCAGCTCAGGGGCCAGTATGGAAATCTTTGCCAGTTATGTAAATAACTCGAGAGCAGGCAATGCCACTAAAAAAAGATGAAATATCTGGAAAATTCCAAAATGCTCTCATTGTTTTATCCATGGTCAGACCTTGCCCTTAATTGCTTCTTTAGTTCATCATTAGCTTAAAACGTTACTGCTATAGTTCTACACTAAGCAATCACTTACTTCTATGAACCGAGACAATTTGGAGTTCTTTTCCTATCTTGTATTCACAATGCGTTATATGATAATTTCAAAATTTATATCCGATGTGAGAGCATTCAGCATTAATCGGAAAAATACAAGTTGGTGCATCATCCCATGTGGTCCGGTCTGTTAATAAAACTTTGGCATAACAACGACATTAATTTAAAGTCAGCGTTCCCGGCGTTTCCTTGTCTTGTATAGACTAAAAACATAATGGTAAGATAAATTAGTTTTAGCCAGCCACTTGTCATATAATAAGCGGTATGCATGGGCTGGCTGGCATATCACAAGATAGCGGTGCCCTGACACCGGAGAACAAAAGTTTTGCAACGTTTTTTTTTTTCTTTCCTTTATGAGGTGAAGGCAAATTTACGTCAATCGCGACAAGTTATTCGAGTTAGCTCGAGGTCTCTTAGTTAAGGTTTTGGTTAATAGCTGTGTGAAGATTTTGTTCATCATCCTTGGAACGACTAATTCCTACAGAACAGAAAAAAAGTTGGGTAGGTTTGTGGCTCAGCTTCTAGTGGCATCAAGTTAGCGTTATACTATTGCCGTTCGCGGCTGTTATTTAAGTTAGTGACGGGATCTGTTACCACAGTTTACTTGTCTCAGTAACCCTTATTATTACAAAACGTTAATGTCTCCAATAACGAAAAATCAAATAAGAATATTCTAGAACTTTTAGGCACACGTCATTGAAACAAATACGTATGATGCGCATAGACGGGTAGACAAGTTCCGTACATGTTCTCCCACGTCATCTTAGTAAGCCGTGCAATCGATGCGGCGAGTTGATAAATAGAACCGACGGCAGACGATCTCCGGCACTCTGCAACTGGTATTCGTCCGCCTTACACTGGCCACCGTCCTGTGTCAAGGTACCTATCATTAACTTTTGTATGCAACTTACGTTTCCGAAAGTTTGTGATGCTTATTTTGTGTTTTCTGAGTTTCAAGAATATGTCGACAAATTACTGGTTCCGAAATAGACACTTTGCGTAACCTAGACCAAGGGCAAAGAGTATAATAAACACGATACGTTTCGGGTTGATGATCGTAGCAACAACAACACATTACACTCATGCGTTATCTCCCCCCCTCGATTTATTATTGTTGTTGGATCGAGTGTCATGACTGCTTTGGAAACCATTTTCATTAATATATATATTTTTTACGAAGACTTGTTGCTTTCCCCATCGACCATCGGGTAGTTTAAAATCGGAGAGAAGCACTCGTTACCCTGCTGTGTTAACCGAATTGTTACTGGTGACAGTGTTACCAAGGTTGGAAACTGAAATTAGCACGATGAGTTGAGAAAGTGAAAAGGGATGTTGACAACAGTGCGCGGGAACTTGAATGTCTCTACAAACTCAAATAGTATAGGGCTTGCGTCACACAAGTTGGTGCGCGGGAACGTGAATGTCTACAAACTCAAATAGTATACGGCTTGCGTCACACGAAGTTAGTGCGCGGGAACTGGAATGTCACTACAAACTCAAATAGTATACGGCTTGCGTCACAAGTTCACGAGCCCTTACCTATATAACCCCTTCAGTATCTAAAATTAGAGGTTTGGTCATAAATTGTTAATCTTAATCGGAGACAGTAATGCTCATTTGCTTGCTTCCCCAGACGAATAATCCAAACTAAATGATGCCAGTGTTCTCATTTTCCTCTGGCCCTTTGGAATATCGAAAATATGACAGCTTTTCTCATTTCTCATAAATCCATTATAATAGTGAGAATAGTTAACCACGTTCCAGCAAATCTGTTGCTTTGGTGTTAGCATGATGCGTTCACTCATAGAGAGTGTGTGTGTATAGACACTATATATAAGCTTATATTAGCCCAGTGAACTACTACAATTTTGCTTTTATGTTTTAAGCCCCATGATCTCCCACGGAATTGACACGTGCCTTAATGAATGAAAATTTGTACTCTGGTGTGCTACAACAACATTTTGTTCAGTGATTTATTATCTTACCCTTATCCTATGCAGTAGTAGTAGTAGCAGGGCAACAGCATTCATTCAGTGATGTTTATTGGCATGTGGAAATTATTTGCGTTAACCAATGGAAGAGTTTTGTCCCTGTGGGTGGAAAAACTGCACCCTTTGACTGATATTTGTAAAGAGAATGGTACCTAGATTGAATTTTGTGAGGGTATCTGGCTACCACTCCAATCTGCATGTCCCAGAAAGTGCTCTCACCTACACTTCCTGCATGCAGCCCTAAGTTGTATCCTCTTGTTAAGTGGAGTGTTGTGTAGTAAAGTTTGTGAATTTGTATTTCATGGTAAGATTTAGCCATTAATGTTTGAAGTATTATTTTTGTGTTATGGTTTTGTGTTCTAGCATAAGCTATGCTGTAAATTACAGTGATTAAGAGTAACCGTTTAATGATGGAGATGGGGCTGGAGGTAAAGACCTAGACTGTAAATTGGCTGGGAAAGAAACACCCCATTCCTAGGGTAGGTTAGGCTAGGCTAGGTTCAGTAGGGTATGAGAGTGTCATTGGAATTTACAGTGCCCTTGATGTAGATCTGGTAGGTGAGGTCACAGTCCTATATTAATATACAGTTCCTTAGATTATGTTTGGTATGGCAGGATAGGATATAACCACAATTGAATTTATGATGGCCTAGGCTAGATGCGGTAGGTTATGATGCAACCCTATTTACAGTGCCTTAGGCTAGATTATATTAGGTGTGGTAGGTTAGGCCACAATCCAAATTCAGTTTACAATGTAGCATGTTCATTGGTTAGGTGCAACCCTACCTATATGTATTTACAGCACCTCCGATTAGTTGTGGTAGGTTAGAACACAACCCAGTTTTAGTTTGTAGAGCCCTAGGTTAGGTGTGGTAGGTAAGGATGTAACTCTTGCAAATATACAATGAACGTACCATAACCTGTATAGAAAAGGTGTGATAATTTAGGACATAACCCTTATGAATTGATAGTGGCTTCGGTTAGGTGTGGTAGGTTAGGATGGATTGCTATTTTAGTGTACAGTTCCCAAGGCTAGGTTAGGCCAAGGACCTGACTATCCTGACAAGGTAAGTATGTGGCATCCTGTATTAATTACATTTCCTAATTCACTCCAGTATTGTTTACCCCCCCCACCTAATTTTCCCAAAATGTCCCCATACTCAGTAGATATAAGGGGTTACTTAAGATAGCTTTATTACTGTTTTCTATAATATATGCTTCATTGTGTTTTTATGTCGATCATGGTTAGTCGAGACTTCATTTACAAAAGGTATCTACATGTGGAACTATCCAGTAGAAATACTCAAAGATAAAATAATCTTATTGAGAGTCAGACATGCAGAAGTAACAAGTGTTTTCTGACTTCCAGTCGTCTGGCCTTGAAGTTGATGGCTGTTGGATTTCAGACCTGGAGATAGAGCAAACTAGGTTTGGTAGAATAAAGGTTGAAGTTTTATTCTAAACAATAACTGCATTCCAGCATAGAGAACCGTTTATGATTTCCTATGTTTTGATGTGTACTTTGAACATTTCTGAGGTTCATTTCATTAGCAAATGAATAGTTTCAGAATTACCACACCCTCTCCCCTTCATATAATTAAGTGGGAGAGCAGAGTTTGTTGTGGGATATAGAGCAAAGCAAATTAAGTACTGGTATGGATGTAACCTAACCCCTAGGCAAGGTCTGTACACCCCCCCCTTCCCCATCTAACTAAACCTAGATGCCGGATCCTTACCTAACCTAGGGTGCCAGGGTCCTTACGTAACTAGGGCCTTTCCCCCCATAGAATCCCTTGTGTAACCTTAAGGGGGGGCACTGGATTCTTAATAAAAACTAGCCAAGGCCTTCCTTCCCCCGGACCTTCGCTTCACTTAACACCCAAGGACACTGTAAACTAAAGTCAAGGGTTGGAAGTTAACCTAACCTAACCAAGGGCCCCTATGCATGTTGTTACTTGAAATTTTTGTAAGCGCTCAGTGTCTTCAGAAAAGTGTTGGTGTTGCCTTGATGTTGAAGTCTCCTGGATGTCTGATTAAGGAAAGTAGAGCTGACTTGCTACTGAACTAATCAGGGCATCCCCCTCCCGCCACCAAGGGCACTGTAATCTAATTCAAGAGGGTTGCAAATTAACCAAACCTAACCTAGGTCATAGGGTTGTTACCTTAAGCATAGTATTACTTAATGGAAATTTACCTTTATGTGAATTTAGGGTATCATGGGGATCAGTGTTTTGAGAAAAGTCTTGATGTTACCTTGATGTTGAAGTCTTCTGGATGTCTGATTAAGGAAGGTAGAACTGACTTGCTATTTAAGTAACCAGGGCACCCTCCCCCTGAAACCCCACCCCCCCCACTCTAGGAAATTTAAGAAATTTACTGTAATCAGTATAAAAGTATTATTGGGATCATTGTCTCCAGAACAGATCAGTATTAAGAGTATTGTTGGGATCGCTGTCTACAGCAAAGTCTTATATTAAAGTCCCTTGGATGTCTGTCTGACGGTAGAGCTGACTTGCTATACAGTGTAAGAAAATGGCATAGCATCTGGTTTTCAGGAAACCTGATAATGCTGAGAACCCTAGATGTAGATACTGTATTGGCAGAAATACCCTGATGGGTTACCAGGCTGTATAAGCCACTGTTTTAAGCTCTCCCAACATTCTTTCTATACAAATAAAAAATACGTGCGTATATTTTATATGGATTAGAGGGGTCCACAGAATTTGAGTAATTAACCGTGTGATTTAGCTGAGACGCTCGTCATTCATAGTAATTCTGCCAGCCTTAATACATTAAGTTCCTATGGAAATACAAACTGTTGCTCTTTAGATAGGATTATCTTTCAGCACAAATTGGAATCAGTTGTTGAAAACATAAGAAAGTGGTTGACAGGTGGAGGTGAAGGATGAGAGGGGCGTGTACAGGTAGTGCTCGAGTTACGATGATTCGACTTACGATAATTCGCTTTACGAAGGGGTTAACAATTAATATCGATACGACAATATTTTGAAAATATGAATTTTTAAATTTCGCGGCCGACTGACGCAGCCAACAACGTACAATCACGCAACGTACGATGTATGATACGTTGGCCTGAGAGAATGGAATAGGTAGATTAATTGAGTTGACCTTATTTGCTCTCGTGTGGGAAGTTGAAACAGGTCAGTGTTCGTTTGCAATTTTTGTGCTTTTGTAAATACAGGTAGTACATGAGTGACGATAATTCATCTTACGATAATTCGAGTTTACGATGGAGTTAGCAATTAATACCGGTATGACAATAGTCTTACGATAATTCGAGTTTACGATGGAGTTAGCAATTCATACCGGTATGACAATATTTAGAAAACATTTTTAAATTTCAAGCGGGCACAGGCAACAGCGTACACTACAGTTGCCGTAGAATCAGGCAGCAAAGAGACCAACTTACAATAGACCAACTTCTTTTTTTCTATCTCTATATTCCATCTTCTAGTTAAAAAAGTAAGAGAATGATAAAAGTATTGTTAGTAACCTTATACAGTACTCTTGTGAAAATGCGTACAACCATAAACAACTGAACGAGACTCTGTTGTTTTGCTAATAATCAAATTGGATAACAAATGTTTTGCTTGTATTTCAACCATCGTACGGTTAAACAATTATCGTAGTTATGTTAAAAATGACGTTAAGTACTGATATGTTTTTACACTACCCTTATCCGCTTTGGAGAAAAGATCGGCAAGGAAATATACTGCTACAGTAAATTTAAGCTGCACGTTGTAGCTGAAGCTGAGAAAAGAATGTTCAAGCTGCTAATGACTATAAATTATCGTGCACTGGCAACATGGATGAAACTCGACAGCAAATAAAATTGGAAAGTATTTTAATCAAAACTACTTGGCATGATAGAACACATATTACTGCTGTTTTCACGCTGATAAAAGATAAATAGGAAAAGTTCGTAGTATGATGATGAAATCAAGACTAAATAGCGAACGGAATCTTGATTTTTTTTAACACAAAACAAACGGCCAGCCGCCAACGTCATCTAGTAATGAAAAAAATGGCTAAATTAATTTCACACCGAGACTTAAGTTATATTTCAACTTAAAAACACTTCGTATAACGAAAAATATATATGTCCCTTAGAAATAAAGTATCTAGAGATTCATTTACGCTGACTAGAAGCAAGAAATGCCCTCTGAACTGAGTTAAATGTGGCGTGATAGATTCCCAAACCAAAACATTTGATCGCTATGATCGGAATTCATAATGCAAAAGCAATATAAGAATATTTACGATTGGATACAGTGTAGTAAAGCATAACTTTTTAAAAGATCCATGGAAAAGATGCACATTCGTTATTTTAGTGTTTGTATAATACGGTGTTGTGTGAAAATAGAATACAGTATAAAATGTAGGCTAGGCTACCATATATGATATACGAAAGTGCAGGCTGGCCCTTGGTTTGTTATACAATTCTTTGTACTGACTTATCATGTCATTCTGCATTGAACCAGCAGAATTAGCTGACACTAATAATTACTATACCGTTTGTGTATAAAATATACTGTGCAGTGTAGGCTAGCCTGCCATATATGTATAGATGGTACTAATTCCCTAGTGTAGGCCAGGCCATATTCGAGTTATGATTTTTTCAACAAACGATGGTTTTTTTGGAACCTAACCCCATTGTAAGTAGGGGAATACCTGTATTGCTCGCTCATTAACAGTCCCACTTGCATTTCTTTTGACTGTTGATTCCTACTGGTTATTTGTAAGGATACAAATTAAGAAGCATGAAATGTCAGAGAAATTGTAAGTACAGGGAGTCCCCAGCTTGCAACATTCCGAGGTTATGACGCTTTTCAAATATATTCGTCAGAAATTATTTCCCGGTTTACGACGCATGTTCCTGGGTTACGATGCATCGTATGCCGATCTGACGGAAGAAATATGGCTCCAAAATGGCAGAATAATCATAATTTGGAATTTATTTTATGAAAAACTCGATAAAAACGCAGTTTACAATGTTTTCAATACACCCAAAGCATTAAAAGTAAGGTTTTCTTGGGATTTTCGACGATTTTTCGGTTTACGACGCGTCAAAAAAAATGTAACCCCGTCGTAAACCAGGAACTGCCTGTATTTATTTTTTACATATAGGTAAAGGAATTAAAAATTAGGAAACATGAAATTTTAGTCTCTATTTTGAGATTAGAATAATTTGGGATGATTCTTACTGACTGTTAAAAATACTGTATTCTGAATTCTGAAGGTCAAAATTTGTTGCTTCATCAGACTCAGCCTCTGGCCATTATGATTTTCACTGAACTTCCCTAATTTCTCAGTCCAATCTCTATCTGAGGATGATGTTAGACTTGCAGTTTTCAGGCATTTATTTTAGAAGACAAAAAGACACTATCTGCTTTTCTCGGAGAATTTTAGGCTTTCAGGTGATGGCTTTCCTTGTTAGAACACGTGGGCCTCACCAGAAAATTGTAAAAGATTGCAACATACAGCAAACATTCATGAAACTCTCTAGTAAATCCAATACCAGCATTGCTGCCAGGTTCTGTAGGAGGGATGTCAAAATTACAATTAAAGTTTATTCTTAAACCTACATCCAGGTTTTGTCATTTTTCCCCTCTGCCTAATAACACAAAATGAAGAGTTATGACAAGTGTCAACAGGTTTTGTCATTTTATCCCTCTGCCTAATAACACAAAATGAAGAGTTATGACAAGTGTTGACACTGACTTACAGTACACCTTAGAATGGTCAACACTGCACCCAGTAAACCTTATAGAGACGTTGGCATTGAACACATTTTAATTACAAGAACTGCTCGCTGACTCCTGTGGGGCTTTCTTAGTAGGATCTCTCGTGTTCTTCTGTTAAGGTAAAAATCAACTCAAAATACCAGTTTCCATGCTGCTTCTGTTTCACTCTGCCTGAATTGAAGCAGTTTTCTCTGCAAGGTTGTTCTTTTGCTGCACTCAGAGTATCTTGCTCCCTCCCTGAATGGAATCCAATAAGGTCTAGAAAAGCTTCCAGGTAAGGTAAGAAGAATGTTTTTGGCTTCGTGCAAGAATCCTTTAGCTCAATTGGCTGAGCAGATTTTGTCCAGCTGCACTACATGCCACCCCCTTCTCAATGTGGGAATCAGCAATCTTAACAATAGGTAAGATTCATCCCCAATAATATAAATTTGCATTTAATTTATTTGGATAATTATCTGTTGTTAGAAGTGGACCCTGCTTAACCTCCCAATTACTTTGTGGGCTGTCGTGGAGAATTCTGGTGAGCAAAAACTTTTGATACTGGGAGGAGAACAGTTGTACTAGACAGCCATTCAGTTGCTTAATTTTTTTGAATGCTGACTCACCTATCGGCGCAGAGAGATAACCTTATCTTTAACAGCTGGTAAGTACTCAAATAATAAATTTTGTTATGAAAATGTGTTTTATGGTGAAACTTACCCTCTGTCCTTAGCTTTATCTGTGGCTACTTGCCGCAGGTTCGATAACTGTTAAAATTGAAACAATCATTACGAACACTCCCAGTAGTTACTCCCCCACCCTATCAAACGGTGGGGTGGGTCAGACACCGATTGTTATAGTAGTGTAATGTAGGCAAGTGCTCTTAAAAAAAATTTTTTTTTTTTTTTTTTTCCGTGTTAACGGTTTTGATCTATATTTGGCAATATGGATTCTTCTTTATCTTCCGTATCGAAATATATTAGATTTTGCAAGGTAAGTTATAGACCAGATTAAGTAATTTACTTGCGTATTGAGTAAATGACATACGTACGCACTAACCCTGCATGGATCATGGAGTGATGACTCACAATTCTGACAACCTTCATGATCATTGTAGGATTGTTCTTAGGGAGAGAGAGAGAGAGAGAGAATAGTTGCTGAATTAAAAGAGACATACGTACGCACTAACCCTGCATGGATCATGGAGTGATGACTCACAATTCTGACAACCTTCATGATCATTGTAGGATTGTTCTTTGGGTGGGAGAGAGAGAGAGAATAGTTGCTGAATTAGAAGAGAATTATAGACAGTGTTAGAACAGTCTTAAATCCAGGATTTCTTTAGAATCATTACCTGGTCAAGAAGTTAAGAGATAAGTCTATAGTGTCTTCTTTAGTAAAGTTAAATCCTTGTACATACAAATTTTCAGCTACAGGATAGTAGACTACAGGTTTTGCAATTTGATTGAATTTGGTTAAATCTAGTATTGTATCTATCTTGAGTTGTTTGCATCATGTGTGTATAGTGCATTGCCAGAGACAGTGTCCCCTCCTTCCTTGGCCACTCTGCAGATGCATTCTTGTCCTGTCCCCCCAACATCCATGCCAACAAGCCTGGTAGTCTTGGGTGTTTCCAGACAAGGACTAACATGCCAGATGTTCTACGACTGTGCCCTCTGTCTCCTGCCTTGGGGTTTGGTCCTCCATGGACAGTGAACGGAGTCCTGAGCCTTTAGTTAGGCTTTCTGTTAGTAAATGTTCACACCATGACTACCTGTCGATGATGACAGTCCAAGTTTTGATTCTTCAAGGCCTCAGTTATGTCCATTTCTGAGACTTTTGCGGTTTGTATGGGCTCTCTTCCCCAAGCAAAGACAATTCATGGCAAGGTATTTGTGTTCTTCCTTAAGTCCACAGGAAGTGTTGAGTCCAATTGAGCTTCCGCATGCTCCTTCGTCGAGTCTGTGCCAGACGTATTCTAGGCCACGGGAAGCTTCAATGAGCCTGTGCCAGACGTATTCTAGGCCGCAGGAAGCTTCAATGAGTCCGCATGCTGCCTCAGCCAAGTAGCCTAGGCTATTTGCCAAAGAGGATTACAAGAATTTTAGGCCCAGGTCATACAGTTCTAATATTGCCCGCTCTCTAAGAGCTTCCAGGTTGATGATTGATTATTCACCTCTCCCTTCCTTTAGGCTATCAGATTTTGTACATGGGAGGTTTGACTATTGCTAAGGCCTTACCCTAAAAAGTTCTGTTTCAAGAATCCTCTTTTGTCCCCCTCCCCTCTTGCTAAGAAGTCTCTAGTGTATTGGACAGGCAAGTTTCTCCCCTTTTCTTGTGATCCAGTAGTGGATGGCACAATTCTGTCCATGTTTTTTCTGACTAAGGCGTTTATGCTTCAGGCAGATTGCATTTCTCTATCCCTTAGGCTGGGAATATGTGTAGAGCTTGACTAACGATATGGAAGCTGTCTTTCAATGAAATTGTGCTGTACATGGTTGAACAGTGTTTGAAGGAGTTTGGTGAACTTCTTCCTCCATAGGCCAGGGATCCATCAGTCCCAAGCCTCTTAAAGGGAAGTCTCCTGTGCCTTCCTCTTGTTTTAAGATGGCCTGCGGACTAGGCTACCTGATTTCCCAGGTCTTCTTTCCAAGTACAGGAAGGAAGAAGTATCCTTTCACCAGCTATGTTCCAGAACCCATTCTCCATAGGAAGGGAAGTTCATCTCCTCCTCTTATAGCAAGACCCTAAGTCTGATAAGTTAGCTCCCTGAGCCCTCAGGTAGGCTACCAGGCTGGAGCAGGTTGTGCCTCTCCACCAGGTGTGGAAACGATTAGGGGTAGACACTTTGGTAGCGAAAGTGTGTTTGAAAGGCTAATGCATTCCTTTCAGGCTTCACTTCCTTTGTCAACCAGCCCGTAGCTTTTCAGACTTGGAGGCAACTTAGAGAAGAGAAGGGCCTTCAGTCAGAAAGTCTCTTCACTATTACAGAAGACAGTAATATGAGAAATACCAGCTACATCACCCGGTTTTACACAGGCTTTTCTTGGTTCCAAAGGCAGTTGGAGATTAGAGGCCTGTCTTAGACGTATCCATCTTTCCCCCTTTTTTTCCTTGGACTCAGCCTCAATGGTCTTAGACGTCATGGATGTTTACGGTGTACATGGAAGGCATGTACTTTCATGTTCCCATTCACCAACCTTCACATGCCAATTTTGAGCTCTTTGTTCAGGACTTACGTTCCACACCTCAGGTTTTTACTAGGGTATTATCCCCTTTGCAAATGGCTTCACTTGCTAGGAGTGAAGATTCCTTTGTAGTTAGATTATCATTGCGAAGTCCAGGGGGTTTGCCTAGGGCCAAGAGCTAGTTCTGGGTGTAGCAAAAAGCCCTAGGGTTACTTATTAACAAAGTCTTCTCTGGAACCATCTCAAAGAGTAACCTACCTTGGCATGGTGATAGATTCTGTTCTTTGTAGGTTTTCCCGACGTGCTCAAGTAGTCAGTCTCTTATCAAGTTAGAGTGACTTGCCTCCTCAGAAGCATGCTTGCCAAATGCTTGCTGTCTCTGTTAGGTCACATGTCTTCCCTGTCAAGTTAGTCCCAGATGCTCAAGTATGGTTGAGACCATTTCAGTTGACTGGACAGTGCACTGGCACAGAAGTCACAGCCAGTCCACGAGTTAGTGCCTTGGAACCGAGTTCTGTTTCCTTACCTTTGTTGGTGGATTCCCGTAGACTTCTGCTTGCAGGGAAGTTTCTCGAGTCCCCGAGCCCAGTCCTCTAACTGTATTCAGACGCCTCAGACAAAGGATGGGGGATAGTTATGGGGAATCTGGTAGCTTCCAGAGTATGGCCACCAGGCGAAAGATATCTGCACATTGACTGCAAGGATTTGTGTGCTATCCAGAAGGGGCTGCAGAGCTGAAATGTAGTGACCAACAAAGTAGTTTATCTTCTTGGACAACGCATCATCTCGAGCATCTAAATAGCGAAGGGCCAGGAAGTCAGAACCTTAGTAGCCAGCCATCACCATGGATTTACTCCTCTGGAAGGAGGAGAGGAACATTGTTCTAATGCCCCATTTTGTACCCGGTCAATCGTAGGTTTTGGCAGACATGCTAGGTCATCTGGGACAGGTGCTCTCCCACAAATGGACGTTAGTACTGACAGTGTTCAAGGCAACATGGAGGGAGTTTGGCCAACCTCCCATTGATCTCTCCGTAATAAAGATAAGTCATCATCATCTTTTGTATGTCTTACCAGTTCAGAACCCTCTACCCTGGGCAGAAGTTGACTGGCTTTAGACTGGGCAAAGCTATTCGTATATGCATTCCCTCCTTTTCCACTGTGCTTTGTGCCTTGGTGTCTGAGGAGGCATTGGCTCCCAGACATTCATGAATGTAAATAGAAGTTCCCAGACAGTTACCATTATGGGCAAATCCACTTCGACAGTCAGGGACAAGGAGGCTGCATGGAAATGTCAGCGTACTTTGTCTAACCATTTGGAAACTTGAGAAGCTTCTCAGAGGTAGAGATTTTTCAAGTTGTCTAGCGATTCTATCCTCGCTGCAAGGAGAAAGTCCACCAGTACATTATATCAGAAACAAAGGGAGCTTTATTGTTCTTGTGCAAGTCCACGGGCATTTCATGTCTTCACACCAGCATTGATAATGCAACCAAGTGTCTGTCCTTCTTACGATATGCTAAAGTTTTGCATGTTGCCTCCTTCAGAGGTTATAAATCCATGCTGGCCTCTGCTTTAAGACATGCTGGATTGGATTTTCAGTTGGGAAAAAAAAAAAAACTGGAATGTGGTCTTTGACACCTTAGAGGCCCTTCTTTGGAGCCCCTGTGAGAGGCTTCTCTCAAGGCTCTGTCTTTGAAACCCTCTTTTGGTGACCTTGGCTTCAGTCAAAAGAATAAGTGATTTACAAGTGAGCTCATCGTTAGTAGGGTTTTCATGTACTGGAACAGAATTACCCTTTTGACTTCCTTACGTGCGTAAAAGCGATGTTAAGGCTAAAGCTCTTCCTAGAGTTTTCTCTATCCCTTCACTAGAAACTCTTCAGTAACACCTGAGGAGGGAGATCTGTTTTTATGGCCTGTTAGGGCTCTGAAGTATTTTACATCCCATCTATAACCTTTAAGGAAATGTAGGAACATGTTTTCTTGGTCAGGTAGCCTGAGATTCCTGTCTAAGAATGCCATGGCTTTCTTGATTGTCCTTAATTCTGTAGGCACATCGTGCAGTCTCTGCTAATAAATGCATATTTCTAGAATTTAAACACTAAATATGACCATAATCATGTTCCCAAAGTATTAGACTAACTTTCAAATGAAATTAAGGTTACTGTAATTTCATTTAAAAGTTATCCTAATACATTACCCTTAAAAAAAAAAAAAAAAATGGAAGACTTAAAAATATAGGAGAGTATGAACATTAGCATACTATTTCTCTCTCCCCATTCCACCGATCTATGTTTTAGAAGTCTTCTCAACCTCGATTTTAAAAACTTCTTTATTCTCTCTCTCTTTGCTCTGAAATGCTCTGTCTCTCTGTGTTTTAGAACGGCACATGTACATTTTGTAGATGGTATGGGTAAAATTAGGTCAATTTAAAATTATCTAATCAAGCAACAGAAAAACAGTAATACGTAGGATCCCCTATGAAAGAGAGAGAGAGAGAGAGAGAATGAGAACAGTTATTCTTCTTGTGAAATTGTTAAATTGATATGTAATCTGACAGCTTGCCTTCAAGCTTCTTCACAAAAGATGAGGGAAAGATGGTTGTTTGTTTAAAACACGTATCACATACGAATTTTGTAATTGCAGTCATATATTATTTAATTTTTCTAATCTTATTAACAATTGTAATTAGTACTTATTAGGTTATTAGGTGAAAAATTTATTTATCATACAAAACAAATCAACATACAGGTAGTGCTCAAGTTACGATAATTCGCCATACGGTAATTCGATTTTGCAAAGGGGTAAGCAGTTAATACTGATACAATATTTATAAAATATTTTGAAATTTCGTGCTGGCATGCAGTGTATAATCAGGCAGTGAGAGAAACCAAATTACAATAGACCAACTTCTTTTCCTCCATCTCTGTATCCCATCTTCTAGTTGAAAAAGTAAAAGAGAATGATAAAAGTATTGTTAGTAACGTTAATACTCTTGCGTAAGTGCATAAAGCCATAAACAACTGAACAAGAAGCTGTTGTTTGTTCTTACACAAATACAAACCCGTGGTCCTTTTATATATGGGGAATACTTTCGGCGTAGCTGAACTGACCGCTAAAGACTTACAAGGCATGAGTTGGTATTACTACCATCTGGGCATGTGGTTGGTAACAGTGGGAAGCCCACAGTATCAGCCGCCCAGCTTCATGCATTCTCTTTACTTTCCAGCCTCATCTGAAGCGGACGCATTTTCCTGGCTCTCTGCTCGGACTTTCCTTTTCACGGTTTTGTTTGTTCCCCTGTGTATTTGTGCGTTTTGTAATATGGATGATATTTTACAAACCCATGACTTGGATAAGCCTGTGCACCGGATTTGTCCTGGTAGGAACAAAAAGTGCAGCACTTTTCGCTGTAGTGCAGAATCCGACCCCCACTCCCTTTGCTTAAAATCTTGTAAAGGGAGCAGGGACCCCTGATTGTACTGTTGATGACTCCTGTGATGAGTGTAGGCTTTGGTGTCCCCCCGAGCAGTGGGATAGGTACTCGGAGGCCCAGATACAAACGGAAGGAATCTAAGGTGTCGGAGGGCTATCTTCAGCTCCTTCGACTCCGATAGGGGTTAATCCTTCTCAGTCTTATCTGAGTCCCGATGGCCTTCCCTTACTGCCCCTGATGGAATCTATCTCCGTCACCTGCGTCTGCATCCGCGGACACAGAGAAGTCGAGCTCGGTCGACCTAGCCTACACTACTCTCAGTTCTCCCCCTCACCTAGAGACCCTGATCCCTGCGTTAGGGGTGGCCCTGCCCACCTTTGTCTTCCTCAGATTTGGGATCTGTGCCGGGTTTGAGTCGGGCGTGAGAGTTGCTCGGGATGGTTGGTAATCCTGATTTGTCCTCGCTCCTCAAGCATATCAGCTCTGCTGCGGGGGCGGAAGTACTGATCCCTCCCCCCACCACTCACGTGGTGGATGCTCTCACGACCACCACCGTTACTGCTGTGCTGCCGAGGAGTGTGGTAACTTCGGTGGGAACGCATCATGCATATGGTGCTGTCCCCCCTACCCCTCCCATCTCAGTCTGTTCAGTCCAGTCTGTTCGGTCACTCCACCACCTGCGGGCTACACTCTCACGCCTCCTGCCTCGCTTCCACTGTTACCTGTGCCGACTCCGGACTGCCCAATGTTCCCTACGTTGCCTATTGTTCCTGACAACGGAAGCTCCCAGAACGAATGATCTCGGCCAGTTGCTCCTGCTGCTGTTCCTGCCCCAGTTTCCATCGACCGCTGGTCTGTCTTCGGTAAACTGGGGGATGCGGTCTTATCCCTGCTTGATAAGAAGAAGAAAATTAAGCGAGCTCGTCAATCCATCTCCATCTTCGTCTTCCTCTTCCTCTTTGTTGTCCTCGGCTTCGTCTTTGTCTACCTCTCCCCCTCCCTCTTCTAAGTCCAATTGGGCTAGGAAGGGGAGGGCAGTCCCTCCCCCCTATAAGAAGACTTGCTCTGCCAAGGGAGCATAGTCCCCCCTCGAGGACTGACTGCTGGCTCTCTTGCTGAGAAGGGCACCTCAGCACCCTCCTCGGACGGCTCGGGAGCTTCATCCTCCCAGACTGGTTCTGTTTCGGCGCCTCCCAAGTGTGTGTCGCCGAAGGGGGAGACTGTGCGGTCTCAACTCCCGTTGCGAGTTCAAGCAAGGAACGGGGGAAGGGGAAGAGCCTTCGGGCTTCTCCTCCACCCAAACCATTGCCCTTGCCTAAATTTCACAAAGGTTCAGCAGGGAGGGTGCCCAAGGATGTCTCGTCCCCGAAGGCGTCGGGGAAAACAACGAAAGGGTCCCTGCAGCCTTCTTCATCTGTTTCAACTCCGAAGAAGGCCGGAACACGCCTCCAATTGGCAGTCCCCACTCCTGCGTTGGTCTCCTCTGCATGCCCCAGCGTCAGAGCATGGATCGGCTGTGAGGAGACCCCCTGATCATCATGACAGGTTGCTCACCCAGACGAGTAAGTCCGTCTAGGCCCTCTCACGATCCTCCACTGCGGGTTGGAGATCGCGAGGGGTCCGTTGCCTCCACTGGATATACCAGCTGACGCGACGGTAGTGTTTGCTCTGTCTCTCCCACCCCCTCAACTTCTTTGGGATTCTCCGGGAGGAAACGGGCCGGTAGGATTGCTGGGGCTGAGGCCCTTTGACAATCGAATTCAGGCGCGTCCGGCCCTCCCTCGCTCCAAGTGAGCGAGAGGTTGTACGCTTCTGGCGTGCAAGGCAGAGAGGCGGGGTCTGTCTCGGGCTCTCCTGCGCAGGGGTGGTTCCTTTCTGGATGACCGTCTCTTGGAGGGTCCTCATCTGAGAGATGTGAGCAGTTGGGAAATGCAGAGGGCTTTTGTAGGGGTCATAGGATTTCTGTGCTTCCAAGAGGGAGCCCAAACCCTCTCTTGGTCTACCATGGTCTCCCTTGGCGGACAGTGTCCTCAGCCAGGGGAATGACTTGGTTTTCGGACCATCGTCTTCGCTTCGGGTGGGGGGTGCCTAGCAAGCCATTGGGCAACGTGGCAGCGGTACGGAGCGGAGACCTGGGTGGTGGATGTCCTCCGGGAGCGATATTCTCTACCCTTCGAGTTGCTGCCTCCCCTCACCGACAGTCCGGTCCAGTTCCCATCTTTAAGACCCCCTGAAGAAACAGGCCCTTCTTCAGGAGGTTGAAACTATGTTGAGCAAGGGAGCCATTGAAATAGTTGAGGGTCGGTCCCTGGGCTTGTACAGCAGGATCTTTCTCGTGCAGAAAGCTTCTGGCGGCTGGAGGCCAGTGAACGACCTCTCCCCCCGAATCATTTCGTTCCCCAGACACGGTTCACGATGGAGACAGGTACAGGCCATCAGGGAGGGCGACTTCATGCTGACAGTCGATTTGATGGACGCGTACTTCCAAGTACCATTTCATCCATCGTCTCGTCGGTATCTTCGCTTTGTCCTCAACGGAGTGGTCTATCAATTCAAGGTTCTCTGTTTCGGACTGTTGACCGTCCAGCAGGTGTTCACGAGAGTGTTCACCCTTATTTCAGTTTGGGCCCATTCGCGTGGGATACATCTACCGAGGTATCTCGACAATTGGTTGATCCTGGCAAGCTCTCACCTGCAGTTGCTACAGGACAGAGATCGTCTCCTCGAGATGTCGTGAACTAGGCGTTGTGATCAACTTTCGGAAGTCGAATCTCAACCCCAAACAGAGGACTCAGTATCTGGGCATGCTGATTGACATGGCAGCAAGCAGTCTTTCATTCTCAGGCTCGGATCAGCACGTACAAGAAGGTGGCGAGGCAGTTCCTGGCGCAACAGGACCAGCCAGCTCAACAGTGGCAAGTTGTGATCGGCCACCTGCTGCCCTTGGAGAAATTCGTTCCACACGGTCGGCTCCACTTTCGGTCTCACCAGTGGAGACTGAGGGACTTTGGGATCAGTCTCAGGAGCCCCAGTCAGTTCTAGTCCCCATATCTCAGGAGGTGAGGGACGATCTCACCAGTAGTTGGACGACAGGAACCCAGCCCTAGGAGAGCTGTTAATCAGGTCAGTGGTCTGGTAAAACTAAGGTATACTTAACTTTTTTTCTGCATAGGGACACACTGTCTTCTCACCCTCTGGACATGCTTCTCTTTTCAGACACATTGAGGGAGGGCTGGGGTGCACACCTGAAGGAGTTGCTGACTTCAGGCGTGTGGGACCAACACGACAGGCACCTTCACATCAACATCCTGGAGATGAAGGCAGCGTTCTTAGGTCTTCAGTGCTTCCAGGACCATTTGATGAGACGCTCGGTGGCGTTGATGAGCGACAACACGACCGTGGTGGCGTATGTCAAGAAGCAAGGGGGTCTTGTCCCCGAGCTCTCCACGAGTTGACACTGCAGGTGCATCAATGGGCAGTCGCCCACTCTGTGGAGCTCTCAGCCAGATACATTCCAGGCAAGAGGAATGTCCTGGTGGACACGCTCAACCGTCGTGATCAGGTAGTGGGGTCCAAGTGGTCCCTCCATCAGAGCGAGGCGGACAGGCTCTTCGACCTGTGGGGACAACCAGTGGGGGACCTGTTCGCCACCCAGTTCAACAGGAAGCTCCCAATCTTCTTCTCTGTCTTACTGGACCCATGGGCAGCTGCTGCAGAAGACGCTTTCCAACACTCGTGGGACAACCTCGAAGTGTATGCCTTTCCCCTGTTCTGTCTCCTTCGCCCAGTTCTCAGTGGAGTTCTGGTGTCGACGAACTTTTGAATGATCCTGGTGGCCCCCAAGCTTCCGGAGGCTGCTTGGTATCCAGACTTGCTGGCTCTGCTCTCCAAGGTTCCGAGAGAGCTTCTCCTCTGGCACAACCTGCTTCGTCAGCCCCACGTAGAACAGTACCACCAGGCCGTGGCCTCCCTGTCTCTTCTCGCTTGGAGGTTATCCACCATTTCTTGCAAGGGAGAGGCTTTTCTCGCCGGGCAGCGACAGAGATGGCAGGATACCTCAGGAAGTCCTCAGCAGCGGTTTACCAAGGTAAGTGGGCCGTCTTCTGTGGTTGGTGTCGTAGACGGGTTTACTCGCCGGTCGGAGCCACTCTTCAGCAGGTAGCGGATTTCCTCGTCCATCGTCGTCGGGAGAAGCTGTTATCAGTTTCAGTGGTAAAAGGATACAGGGCAGCCTTAGCCATGGTCCTGAAGCTGAAAGGCATCGATATTTCGTCCTCCCTGGAAATATCTTTGCTGATGAAGAGCTTCGAACAGTCTTGCCCACCCAGGGAACTCAGTCCCCCTGAGTGGGACGTGTCTCGTTTTGTTGAGCCTAACTCGTGCCCCTTACGAGCCACTGCAAGAGGCCACAGACAGGGATCTGACTCTCAAGACCGTCTTGCTACTAGCCCTGGCATCGGCGAAGAGGATTAGTGAGTTAAAGGGACTATCCTTTGCAGTTAAACTCTCAAGGTGGTGGGCATCGGTGACGCTTGAATTTGTCCCAGAGTTCGTAGCGAAGACTCAAAACCCAGCGGTCCCTGACACTCGGTTTGAGTCTTTCACGATCCATCCCTGAGTGACTTTGTAGACTGCCCTGTACGGGCGCTATGCCGCTATCTGAAGAGAACATGGCACCTCAGGCCTAAGTGTCGCCGATTTCGTTAGCACCAGGACCCCTAAGAAGGAGGTGTCCAAGAACAAGATATCTTTCTGGCTTTGTGAGGTTATCAGGAAGGTGTATGCAATGGCTGGAGAGGATGGCACCAGCACCCTATGCCCCGCGCTCACAAAATCAGAGGGATTGCGCCCTCTTTAGCATTCAAGAAGAACCTGTCGGTTCAGCAGGTACTGAAGGCGGGGGTGTGGTCATGCCAGACCACATTCACCTCTTTTTACCTAAGGGACGTTACCCATCAGTCTTTGGATACCTTCTCCTTGGGACCAGTGGTGGTGTTATAAGACTGAAACACTTGTAACAAACTACAAGCTTTATTCAACAAAATACCGGCTCTCAGATCTATAACATAAACAGACAAAATATCTAGCGTTAGTCATACAACACATACAACATAAACAACTTATGACAAATATAACAGAACAAAATAAACACACGTAAATTTACATATCAACAGAGGAACTGCAAGAGAGGAACTACACTCGCCTGTGGTGCGACTGTAACTAACCGTACACAGTGATACCAAGCATGGAAACAGTTATGCTAGTGTCGCCAGTGTACAATAATTACCACATTCTCCCCTCCTAGAAAAATTCAACATTAACAAAATGGATACCATGTCAAAAATATCAGATTAGTCCCATCCGTAACGATCGGGGCTTTGACACGCGAGTCGACCTCCTTAACTCAGTGGGCTCAGTGAATGAATGAGAGTCATGATTAGTATGAGGCTGTACATCTTGCGTTGTGGGTGAACCGGAGTCTCTATATTTCCTGGTGCCTCATCCGGTGCGCAAGAGTCGTCGGACTCTCAGGGCTTGGAGCTAAGTCGCGGATAGACACAGTTGACTCACGCCTGTCTGGGTATTTGACACTTGCGTACATTGGGTTCACATCAACAAGTTCTACCTGATCGGTTAATGGTTCATGTTTGCTAGACCTAACATGCCGCAATAACACTTGCCCAGGGGTCAAAAAGCCATGTTGGTAATCCATTTCCGAAACTAGAACGTCGTTGGAACCTGAAGAAACGCTCATGTGGAGTCTTATTGGTTGCAGTGCATAAGAGTGATCTTATTGAATGCAAAACCTCGGGCAGCACCATCTCCCAGTGTTGGTTCTTCAAACCATGAGATTCAAGTGTTAAACAAACAGCCTTCCAAATAATTCCGTTGTACCTCTCAACCTGACCATTACCTATTGGGTGATAAGGTGTTGTTTTACTTGTTGCAACTCCTTCTGAGAAAGGTACATCTTCAGTTCTTGAGAAATGAAAGAAGAACCTTGATCTGAATGGATGAAACTTGGCATTCCACAAAGACTGAAGATAGACTCAAGACATTTGATTACTCTTTTTGAATTTATATTTGAACAAGGAAATGCAAAAGGAAAACGCGAGTATTCATCAACAACTGTAAGTATGTACTTATTGTTTGTGGTGGAAGGCAAAGGTCCTTTGAAATCAATACTGAGGCGTTCCATCGGCTGTGTGGCTTTAATGAGGACCCCTTGTGCTGAACGATGGAATCGTGGTTTTGCTGTGCACAGACTTTACAAGAAGCACACACCTTTTTCACATCATCTGTTGAGAAAGGAGGTTTTAGATCGCATAAAATGCAAAAGCCGAGTTACCCCAGGGTGACAAATATTCTCATGAATGTCTGTAAGCTTCAACATTGGGAAAACAGAACAGCAGTATGCACGAGACAAGGTATCCGGCACAGCATTCTGTTTCCCGGGACGATATTGTATCGTATAACTGAATGATGCCAGCTCAAGCCTCCACTCTTGTATCTTGTTATTCTTTATCTTGGTTCTTTTTCTGTTATCTAACATGAACATCACAGAGTGCTGATCAGTAATCAGAGTAAAATGTCTTCTGGCTAAGAAATGACTCCACTTGCGAACCGCTTCAATAATAGCTGTAGCCTCCTTTTCTACAGCAGGATAATGCAACTCACTTCCCTGAAGTGTTCTTGACATGAAGGCTACTGGCCTGCCACCCTGGTTCAATACTGCTGAGATAGCGACCTCTGGAGCGTCACACTCCACAACAAAAGGAAGGCTCTCATCCACAGACCTTAGAGAAGCACCCGTAAGCTGCTTTTTCAAAGTGTTAAAGGCAACTAGTGCTGATTCACTCAATGGAAAAGTTTTTGTGTTTATCAAGGGTTGGATTTTATCAGAGAAGCCAGGAATCCATTTAGCATAATATGCAAACAACCCCTTGAACGCCGCGCAAAGACCCTATATTTGTGGGAGGTGGTAATTCCTGGAGAGGACGTAATCTGTCAGGGTCAGGCCTTATGACATTATTACCAACACAATACCCAAGAACATTGATTGTAGGCACAGACATAACTGATTTAGATTCATTGAGGATAAGCTTCCGTTTCTGAATAACCTCCAAAAATTTCTTAACATTGCTCTATCATGTTCCTCCTGAGTTGATCCAGCTACAGTAATATTATCTAGATATGGGAAAGTGTCTTTAAGACCCTCATCTTCAACTAACTTGTCCATAGCTCTTTGAAATACTGCTACTCCATTAGTGACACCAATGGAACTCTGCAAACTGATATAATTTCCCTGCACCCTCAAAAGCAGTGTACTTCCTCTCACTCTCTTTAATGCTAATTTGGTGGTATGCACTCTTCAAGTCAAATATGGAAAACACCTTGTACTTTGCAAGACTGTGCACCATGTCCTCTATCCTTGGAAGGGGATATGCATCTAGTGCTGTGTACTGGTTGATGGTTTGAGAATAATCAATACAAAGTCTCTTTTGTGCCTGTCAAGTGGATCTTTACAACTACGACCTGTGCTCTCCATGGGGATATGCTTGGTTCAATGATACCTTCAGATAACAAGCGTGATAACTGGTCACTTATAAACAACTGATCATCTTCACTATAGCGTCTGGATTTAACTGCAATTGGTTTACACTGTTGGGGCAAGTTCGGAAACAGTGAAGGCTCCTCAATATCAGCTGTTGCCAAGGCACAGTTACTAGTTACCCTTAAACCTGGTTTATTTCCCCATACTGAAAAGTTACACTCTTGTGCTGCTTTTGAAAATCATGACCCAAGATCACATCACAACATAAATCCTTTAAAACCCTAGCTGAACACATGGATAATTCTGATTGACATGACCCAAGTCTACCGTAACATCCCCAGGGGAGCTAGTATTCAAAGATGCTGATGCCATTGAAATCTCCTTGCTTGCAGGAACTACTGTCAGCTTTAGTTTCTGTGCCACTTTCTCACTTATGAAACTATCCGAACTGCAAGAGTCAATTAATGCTTTCAGTGAATGACCATTGACAGTGATGTCTGTAGCTGCATGTGAAAGGTTCTTTGGAAAAGTGGCAGCAAGTGTGAGCAGAGTGGGGTTACACAGTGTAGCAGTAGTGCTGTCAGAAGTCTTAGCCTTGGATCTACAGACTTTGGCAAAATGACCTGTCTTACCACAGTTGTTGCATGTAACAGCACGTGCAGGACAACTACCCTACCTGTAATGTGGAATGTATTACCACAAAAATAGCATTTCTTCTTTGACGAATGTGCAGTAGCGACAGTCGAGTCCACACGTGATCTTTCCACCTCATCTTTCGTTGACTGCGGTTGTTGGTCATCACAAGGCTGTCCTTGCTGTCCTGGAACTAAAGCAGCTGCATGAGGAACAGGCAAGTAAGACGTGTAGGAATCAGCATTACGCTGGGCAAGATCCAACGTGTCGGGCCTGACTGTACCCCGCCTCCAGATCCAAGGACTTGTTTTCTAGCAGGCGCTGACGAATAAATGCTGAGGCAATACCTTTAATAAACGCATCACGTACCATCTCTCCCGGTATTGTTCAGCTGTGACTGCCTTAAAGTTACAATCCTTGCTTAGTTTATGTAACTCTATCAGAAATTCATCAAGGGATTCACCTGACTGCTGTCGTCGGGTTGCCAAAACATGCCTTGCAAAAATCTCATTCGGTAACTTGACGTAAACACACTCTAGTTTTGCAACGGCACCTTCATACGTAACACAGTCTTCAATGAGTTCGTACACACTTGGGGATACACAGTTCACTAGAGCCCTCAGCTTGTTGGGTGCGGCCTCTCCACTCTCCTCTATGAAGTTTTGAAAGGTTCGGTGCCAGTGTTTCCACTCCTTGGCCGCCGTAGGAGAGCTGGGATCTGTGTCCAGTCGACATGGCTTAAGCAGGTTAGCCATGACGAGTATTTTGTTGAATAAATTGTTATAAGACTGAAACACTTGGTAGCAAACTACAAGCTTTATTCAACAAAATACCAGCTCTCAGATCTATAACATAAACAGACAAAATATCTAGCGTTAGTCATACAACACATACAACATAAACAACTTATGACAAACATAACAGAACAAAATAAACACACATAAATTTACATATCAACAGAGGAACTGCAAGAGAGGAACTACACTCGCCTGTGGTGCGACTGTAACTAACCGTACACAGTGATACCAAGCATGAAAACAGTTATGCTAGTGTCGCCAGTGTACAATAATTACCACAGGTGGCTGCTCAACAAGTTGTGTAACTTACCCAGCTCCTATATAGGACAGAGAGTTGTGTCTCGTCTGTCGTACGTGCATGATTGGACGTGAAAGGTGAGTGACTGGCTTTCTCTTCCCCCCTATCATCCAACCTTTACCTTCAGGCAGAGAGTTTAGGCTGTACAAGCTGAACCAGATGTCTGGTCCTAATCTTTGTTGCTTTCCAGGTACACATTAGATGTAATGTCCCCTCTTTCCCCTGCAAGGCAGGGAAGGGGTTGTGGGCTAATTACCAAACCCATTCCTTATGTTGGTCCTTAGTCCCTGACATTTCCCAATCACCCCTTATGTGGCTGGGAAAGGTTTTCTCTGGCTTTCACCTCGCTGTGTAATCGTTTACCTACCATAACTTCGTCACAGCAAGTACGGTCTAGTAGACTGGTCCGTGACACCACAGTTCTCACAACAGTGCTCACGGTCCAGTGGCCATGTCCTCCAGTCATTCAGAGACCTCCACTCAGATTCCTCCCACTGAATCTTGAGTCCCCATATGTTAAGGACCAAGGGTTTGTATTTGTGTAGGAACAAATTGCATTTTTTAAAAGTAAAATGCATTTTTCCTAACATACAAACCCGAGGTCCTTGACTTGGGTTACCCACCGCAGCCTCCCCACAATCTGCCCTAGACCAGAAAGTAAAGTGAATGCGTGAAGCTGGGCTGTTGATACCGTGGGCTTCCCACTGTTACCAACCACATGCCCAGCTGGTAGTAATTGGCCAGTTCAGCTACACCGAAAGTATTCCCCATATGTAAACGACCTCAGGTTTATGTTAGGAAAAATGCATTTTACTTTCAAAATATGCGATTTTGCTTATAATTGAATCGGACAACAACAGCCCTTTGCTTGTATTTCAACCACTGTACGGTAGTAAACAAGTACCATAGTTATAGTACAAATGACGTTAAGTAGAATAGGACTGATATATTTTTACATTTTACCCTTACTCGCTATGGATAGAAGATCAGCAAGGTAATATACTGCTAAATTTAAGCTGCAAGTTGTAGCTGAAGCTGAGAAAACAATGTTCAAGCTGCTAATGACTATAAATTATCATGCATTGGCAACATGGATGAAACTCGATCGTAATTAAAATTGGAGAGAAAATATTTAAATCAAAACTATTGGGCATGAAAGAACACATATTACTACTATTTTTACGCTGATAAACGATAAATACGTAAAGCTCGTGTTATGATGAAGTCAAGTGAAAATAATGAATGGAACATTATTTTTTCGCACACAACTAACATAACCCCCAAACGACCAGTGTCATCAAATAACGAAAAAAATAGCTAAATTAATATTACAACGAAACGTATTTAAGTTATATTTCAACTTAAAAACACTTCGTATAATGAAAAATAACCTTTTCCTTATAAGTAAAGTATCTAGAGATTTATTTACACTAACTAGAAGCAAGAAAGGCACTCTGAACTGAGATAAATACGGCGAAATAAACTTACGGCGTAATCGATTTCCAAACCAAAACATTTATTGCTATGATCGCAATATACAATGCAAAAGCAATATAAGAATATACAGCATACAATATTATTGGATACAGTGAAGTAAAGGATAAGATTTTTAAAGATACATGAAAAAGATGTGTATTCATTGTGTTGGTGTATGTATAATACGATATTATGTGAATATAGAGTACAGTATAATGTAGGCTAGGCTACCATAGATGTATACGATATACCATAGTGTAGGCTAAGCTAATTCTTGTTTGTTATTCAATATCTCTTTGTATTGAATGATCTTAAGTCACACTACATGAACCTCCAGAATTGGCTGATAATTATAATTACTGTACTGTGTATGTAAAGAGTTTATACTGTAGGCTAGGCTACCATATATGTATACAAGGTACTGAATGCCCAAGTGTAGGCTAGGCTATATTCGAGGTACGTTTTTTCAAACAATGTTATTTTTGGAACCTAACCATATCGTAAGTAGGATAATACCTGTTTACATGTACCACAAAAATTCTCTCATCTCAGTGAGAGAGAGAAATTATTACTTTTATTATTTAATCTTATTTAAGTTACACGTACAAGCTTGAAAACTTATAAATTACATACATACAGTTAAACATAAACACTTTTGCAGGGTTTCTCAGTATTCGCAAATGTACGCGTGTTTGTGAATTCACACAACTCGAATCGCGCAAGTTTGGATTATTATTGTACTTGAGGGAAGTTGAGGTCCAGTATAAAGACAGCCATGACCCACCACCTCTGGGTTTGGCAGGGGAGATTATCTTCTAGTCTTCCCTTTGTGTTACAATCAAGTAAGGGTCTCTCTCTATCGATCTCCTTCTTGGGTAAAGGGGAACTGTGTGTGTTTGAGTTTGTACATGGTATTATACTCCACTTTATTGAGATCAATTTGTATACTGTTATTGTCCTGGCCTTGCCTGGTCTTAGATGAGGGCAAACTAGGTCTCTTTTGTTTTTGTTTTGGAGTAAATTATGTTATTGTATGTTGCAGAGCCATTTGTTCCTCTTTGGAGAAACCTTACCCTGAGCTGATTAAGTAATGCTTTCGTCCAAAGTTGTTCCTATTGTTTTTGGGTGTGAGGTGCCACAGTAACACCAGTAGGTAGGTGGTAACTCTTGAGGGATCACAAATTAGTTTTGTGTTTAGCTTCCACATCAGCTCTGCAGGCCTGAGGCACAGGGCCCAATAAATTGCCATTCTGCGTTGCACATCATCAACCAATAGCCACAATTGGGGTTCACGTTCCAGCTCCTAAGATAGTGGACCTTCCCTGATGATGATCCTCATCTAACAGGTACTTTCCATGGGATCATATTCCTCAGGAAAGCAGTGATGACGATATTTAAATGCTATCAGATGATTTGGTATAGGGAACTTGCCCTCCTCTAGCACTCAATGTTGGAGCCAGTTAATGTTAGATGGTAAGTTTCACCTCAATGGTTATGATGAAATCAATTTTTATTCAAGTAACTTGCCCAGTAATTACATTGCTGTAGTTGTCTACTCGACAGTACAAAGTTTCACCTCAATGGTTATGATGAAATCAATTTTTATTCAAGTAACTTACCCAGCAATTACATCGTTGTAGGTGTCTACTCGACAGCACCTTGAATTTCGAAATTCATGGTAACACACTTCTCCCATCTGAAATGGTGACTAGACCCTGCCCACTCTCTGGGAAGGAGAGGAACAACCCTTGAAAGATTGTTCAGTTTGTTTTCTGCTGTCCTAGAGCTCACACAGTTGTAGGAACACAGCTTGTTTTTTTGGAAAGCATCTTGTTAGCTTCCCTTTTGAATGAAGTATTCCAATTGATGCCTTTGGCACTATTTTTTTGGTATTCCAATCGATGCCTTTGGCACTAGGTTTTTGTTGTTTCTCAACTGATTTTGACTTCTGTCCGATTTTGATTACTATGATTTTTGTATCAACCGGCTTTTTCACTTAACGAGATTTGCTGATTGGCTTTTGTATAGTTCAGTTGTTGCTTATGAAGATCACTGTTAGGCTAATTGTCCTCTGGGAACGCATTCCACAGGGAGTATTAAATTTTGTTACTTTTTGTCTAGTATTTTATTATGTCAGGCTCTAGCTCATCCAGTTTTCGGTACTACAGCAGAGGCTGCAATACCAGATTAACAAAAGCTTCATATGTCGCTCATACCATTTGTTCTCGTTGCGGAGGTCAGATCTGTTCTATCAGTCTAACTTATAACGAGTGTGTAGGTTGGGATGAAAAGACGTGGAAAAACTTACCTTCTCATCTCTCTAAGCTAGAAAGAGATAGAAAGAGGAAAGCGACTGCTAGAGCCAGTAGTGAAGGTTTAGATATTCGCTCAACTCCCAAACGGGTGTGTATGGATATACCCTCTGTTACCTCCTGTTTCTAATGTGGCTTTTGCTCAGAGCCCTCCCGTTCCTCCCTCATCTGGCTCCCTCGCTCCCGAACCAGATCGCTTCGCAAGTCTTCAGAGCAAGTTTGACCAGAAGTTTGGTCTGATGGTAAGTAATATAGTGACACAACTCGGTGAATCGATGAGCTTTTTGATGAATAAATTTAGTGATAAAGCTACCAGTGAAGAGACCGTGGAGGAGGTGGCTACCCCTCCCGTCAACTCCCGTAGACAAAGGTCACTGCCAGACCCCTAAACCTGGGAAGAGGTACACTGAAGGTCCAAGGGAGGTTGGTGGGAGCTATACACAGGTAGTCACCTCTTCAGTAGAGCCTGTTGCCTTCCCAGGCTGCAACAGATGGCCATTGGAGAGATGTCTCAGATGTCCACCATCATTCCTGGAGCCCAGAAACTCCTAGCCCTGATTCAAGGAGCCAGTGGAGTTTCTCGAAGAAGCCTTACCCCTAAAAGAGGCTTTCAGAAGAAGCTTGGGAACAATCTCCTATCCCTTGCAAAAGACAAAGAACCTCCCCCAAGCTTCTTACAGCTTCTGGGATAGGCCTGAGCAGCTGACTTCCACTGAACCATCTTCTGACCTCCAGTACCTGGCATTTTTTGTCGTAAAGCATCCATTGATGCCCAAGCGCCCTGTAGCTCCAGAGCATTGTTTGGCTCCCGATACAGGCAGTCCCCAGTTAATGGCGGACTCAGTTAACAGCGCTATTTTCGGCGCCGATAATTGGGTATTGGGGCTGATACATACCTAACAGAGGCGCCGATAACCGAAAATCTGCGCTTTTCAGTCCATATTTTCGGTTAGCGATTTTCGGTTATCATCACACCCTCAGAAATGGAACCCCGCCGATAACCGGGGACTGCCTGTAATCTGTTATCCCACAAGCGCCCGGTAGCACCCATTAGCCAGGCGCCCAGCTCCTGTCCGCTTGCGCCAACTAGGGATACTTGCACAGCACCGATTCTTTCTCATCAAGCTTCTGTGACACAAGAGCAGCTGAATAGTATTTTGGACCATTTGAAGAAACTTCTTCCGTCAAAGACTTCCATAGACCCTTTGACTTTGCAATTATCATCGGAAGATTGAATAACCCATGTGAATTCTCCTGACTCCCGAGGATGGTTTTATCTTCGTCCGCCAGGAAGGCTCCAGAAGACATGGACTTTTGGCTTTCAGAGAAGAGGTTTCAAGGGAAATCCTCACTCTGCATTCCCCCTTCGCACCTATCTAAGAGATGTTACCAGTCTTATTCTACTGGAGAAGCTCCCTCTCTGGGAGTGGCTGCCTCCTCCTGGGGCGAACTTCTCTGCATCGATAGATTCCGCGCAAAGGTCAGCTTTCGCTGCTGCTAAAGTGGTGTTTTCCGGGAAGGAAATTGATCACTTATTGAAGAATCTCTTCAAGTCTTTAGAGGTGCTAAGTATCCTTGACTGGTCAGTTGGGCATTAGCCAAGATGATCGAGGATGTTTCTCCATTCTCTAAAGATTGTTCCTCATCTCATATTGGCTCAGCGTGATCTACTGCACGGACAGAGCTATTAAGAGATGCTTCCCAGGTGTTCTTTCACCTTCAAGAGTGCTATTGCCTCTCAGAGGTCAGCCCTTCTTCCCCCTTCTTGATTGCCATCACCTTTTCCCGCAAGCAGTGGTAAATGAAGTTTCTCATGAACTGCAGAAGAAATCTACCCATGACTTTTTGGCTCAATCCACTAAGCACCCTAAGGATTGGTCCTTTTTTTTTTTTTTTTTTTTTTTTTTTTTTTTTGATCATCTTCACCCCTTCAGAGGCAGCCCTTTCAAAGAAATCATCTTCTAAACTTGCAGCGAAGAAGTGAAGATGCAGTCCTCCATGCACCCGTGGTTACCAGGCTCCAACTGCTTTGGTCCTCCATGCACTGTGGGTGCCAGGCTCCAACTGCTTTGGTAGAGTTGGATTGCCAAAGGGCCAGAACTGTGGATTATAGAAGTACTGAGGGAAGGGTATTCAAGTCCTTGACCGCGTACTCCGTAGGTTCAGAGAGGTTTTTAGCTCTTGTCAGAGGAGGTTTCAATGTTTCTCAATAGAAGTAGTAGGGGACATCATGTCACTCGGTTTCTACAATCGGCTGTTTGTGGCCCCCAAACCAACAGAAGGATGGAGACCAGTCCTTGAAGCGAGTGCCCTAAATTTTTCATTGAGAAATAAGCTTCACGATGGAAACAGACCAGTCAGTTCTTGCGTCCATCCTTCAGGGGGATTGGATGATCTCCCTAGATATGCAGGATGCATATTTTCACCTCCCGATTCATCTGGCATCAAGAAAGGTTTTGAGGTTTGTACCAGAACAAGGTATTTCAATTCAGACCACTGTGTTTCAGTTTCAGCCTGTCGACACCACCACAGGTCATTATGAGATTTCTCGCCTCCCTGGCAAAGTGGTTGCACTTAATAGGTATCAACATCCTTTTATGTCTGGATGATTGGCTGATTCGTTCACCCACAGAGCTACAATGTATGGAGGACCTTCAGAAAACCCAACTTTCAACCCAAGACTTAGGACTGCTAATTCAAAAATCTCAACTGACCCCATCTCAGAGGATACTCTATTTGGGGTTTCAGATAGACACTCAAATTTTTCGGGCTTTTCCGTCCCTCTAAAGGATAGAGTCGTGCCTGAAAGCAGTGAATCATTTCCTCACTCTAAAGAATTGTTCAGCCAACGAGTGGGATAGTCTTCAATAGAACAATTTGTCAGGCTGGAAAGATTACATTTACAACCTCTACAATTCTTCCTGAAGAGAAACTGGGATAGGAAGAGATATGCAGAAGGGAAGTCTCTGCTTCCTCTGAACCCAGTCGTAAACTACTACTCTGATGCATCGGACACAGGTTGGGGAGCCCATCTAAGAGACAGAGAGACGTCAGGAACTTGGTCTCGGGAGGAGACCACTCTCCATACCAACAACAAGGAGTTGAAAGCGATTCAGTTGGGTCTCGGACACTTTCAGGAAGAAGTCTGAAACAAAGTGATAGCAGTTTACGCAGACAATACCACAGCCATAACCTACATCAGTCGTCAAGGGGAAACACTCACATTCTCTCTTTGAAACCACAAAGTCACTTTTCCTTTGAACGGACTGGATAGGAGCAAAGTTAGTCACCTGATTCATCCAAGGAAAACTCGGTGTGTTGGCGGATGGGTTAAATTGATGCCACCAAATCCTTCCCATGGCATGGACTCTGGACCTTTGAGTATGCGCAATTTTGTGGAAGCTATGGGGGACACCATTCCTGGACCTCTTCGCCATGTCCGAGAATCACTGCCTTCCTCTGTTCTGCTCCCCCTTTTCCAAACCCTCTAGCATGAGCGATGCCCTTCTGCAGGACTGGTCAGATCTGGACTTGTACACATTTCCCCCGTTCAGTCTAATCAGGGAAGTACTAAACAAGCTTCAAACTCACTCGAATGTCAGAATGAACCTCATAGCTCCATTCTGGCCCCAGAAGGAGTGGTTTACAAATCCCCTTGCCCTTCTGGTTGACTATCCGAGGCTCCTTCCCACCATTCCAGAGCTGCTCATACAGCCTACTTTCAGTAGGTTTCATCAAAACCTGTCCACTCTGGCCCTGACGTGCTTATGACTGTCGTCAAACTCCTACAATCGAAAGGATTTTCAAAGCCAGCGGCTCAAGCTATTGCCTGCAGCATATGACAGTCATCTAATAAAGTCTATCAAGCAAAGTGGTCCATCTTTAGACTTTGATGCAGAAGGCATAACATCTTGGAAGTTCTCATCTTCTAAGACATCTATGACGCAGCTAGCAGACTTTGTCCTGTATTTAAGATGCTCCAGAGGCCTCTCTTCCTCTACCATCAGATGTTACAGAGCTATGCTCAGCTAGGTTTTTTGCCACAGAGGTCTGGACCTTACCTCAAACCAAGACATCTCGGACCTCATTAAATTTTTGAATCTTCAAAAACTAAAAACTAAAACAGAATCTACAGTTTCCTTGGGTCTTGACATAGTTCTTTTATGGATTGTAGGATTGCATTTCGAATCCCTTCGCTCAGTGTCCCTCAGGGAATTGACTAGGAAGACGCCGTTTCTTTTGGCTCTAGCAACAGCTAAGAGGGTTAGTGAACTCCATGCCTTGGACAAAAGGGTGGGTTTCTCCCAGGGTGACACAGTCTGCTTGCTGACTATGGGTTCTCTTGCAAAAAACAAAATACCCTCAAAATCCTGGTCCCCTCTACTTGATGGAGATTTTGCACCCAGAGGAAGAGGAAAGATCTCTTTGTCCTGTTAGAGCCCTTAGATATTGCCTCCACAGGACTGAAAAGATCAGAGGCCAGTCTAGTAATCTGTGGTGTTCTGTAAAGAATCCTTCCACGCTATCTCATTCTTGTTAAGGGACCTAATCAACGAAGCTCATTCTCAAATTGGAGAAGAGTCTCCTCCCTTCTTGAAAGTGAAGACTCACGAGGTAAGAGCAGTGGCCACCTCCTAAGCCTTCAAGCATAATCTGTCCATATCTTCTATCCTCCAAACTACATAAAGGAGATCCTCCAAACTACATAAAGGAGATGTAAGTCAGGTTTTGCAATGCAATATCTCAGAGACATTGAAACCAACTATGACAATTACAGCACCGTAGGGCCCCTTGTCTGTACTGTGTATGGTAATGGGAAAGGAAGCAACTCTAGTGCTGAATGTATTTCTGTCTGGAAGGTATGGTATACCCAAGTTACCTACCAGTTTTATATAAGTAACTTACCAAGTAATTACATACCTATTGGTTCCCTAACCTACGGCAGCTTAAAAATTCAAAATTTGTGTGGTGGCGCTACTGTCATTAGTATGTAGGTGACAAGGTCCTGCCCACCATCTGGGACTCTAGGAAACAACCCAGCAGAGAGCTCAATTCGTTTTCTGCTGGCTTCCAGCCAACATCGAAAGTTTTCACGCAGCTGCTGCTTCGCTTTTTGGCTTTTCTGTGCATGAATTGGGTGAAGTATTCAGAATTTGTTACCTTGTGGCGTACTATCATTGTTGAATTGTTGTTTGAGTTAACTTTAGTCTATTTAGTTTACGATGTCGGATTCCAGTTCATCTAGTATTCGCTTTTGATCTGAGGGCTGTAGAACTAGGCTAAATAAGATTTCATACGATTCTCATCTAAAATTCACTTAATGTAGGGAGCAGAAATGTAGTAAGGATAATACTTGCATAGAGTGTCAGGATTGGGAGGATAAGAAATAGAAAACCTTGAAATCTCATCTAGAGAAATTAGAAAGAGAAAAGAGGAAAGCAGCCATTAGGGCTGAAAATAAGGCCAATGCAGATTCCATTCCTTTGGATAATGTTGGCGATAATAGAACTACCACTCCTCCAATTCTTCCTCCTCCTCCTATCCTAAGTCCTCCTACTTTACCATCTACTCCTGTTATAGGTTTCCATGATTCCACTGTTAGTGCCATTGCCTGCCTGAAATCAAGGTTAGATCAGAAATTTAGTGTATTATCTAGTACTATTATGGAAATGGGATCAGCTATTAAATCTGTAATGGGAAAAAGTGTAAGTGTTGACAGTGCAGTGAGAAGTGAGAGTGCTGTGAAAATTGAGGAGGTGGATGTACGTCCTACCAGTGCTCCTAGACGAAGGTCATTGTCCCACTCCCCCGCACTGGGAGAAGACATACTGGAGGTCCAAGGGAGGCTGGCAGGGTTTGCCCATGGGCAGTTGCCCCCCTGTCGAGCCTGTTGTCCACTCCCAGGCTTCAACTAAATGCCATTGGAAAGGTGTTTCTGTGCATCAACTTTCTTCAGATTCGAAATCTTCCAGTCCGTGCAAGAAGCTCCCATATCGCTACCCTTTTTCTTCATGCCCGCTCGAGACATGCAGATCTTGGCAACACCTACAGGGAGACTAGCCCACAACCTTCCTGCAGTTTTCATGTCCAGCCCAATTCTCCTGCTCATCTTCGTTATTTGTTCAGAGACAGTCCTGAGCACTATAAGCGTTCTAAGCGTCCTACTTCTTCTGAGCACGAAGCGCCCACTGATTCGTGCCAGACTTCCGCTGATGAGCACCTGGCAGCCCCCATCACCCACTGATGAGCGCCCAGCACCCGCCGTCTTGCGCCAGAATACTGGTGATGAGCACCCAGCGCCCACCATCTTGCTCCAGACTTCTGCTCTAGAGCACCATGCGCCTTCTGTTTTTCCAGCTTCCTCATCGGTTCAGGAAGATTCTTTAGCCCCACTCAAGCGCCAATTGACCAAGCTTATGGGGTTTTTTTGAAGAAATCCTCTTCTACTCCAGAGTCCAAGCATAAATCATTGTCTCCTCTCTCTTCACAGGAGGAAGAGATTGTTCAGGATACAGCTCCCTCTTCTGCTTACTCATCTCCTCTGGGTTTCCTCCTGGATGATATCCCTGATTTCTTCATGCCTGCTTCATCTACTTCTCCAGCTTCTACCTTCATGAAAAAGCATTCGTCAGAAGGTACCAGGTTACCCAAGCTAGTTCTTTCTTCCTTCTCGAAGAAGGCTCTCAAAGTATTTCATGTCTGGCTGGCTGCTAAGAGAGAACAGGGCAAAGTGACATTCGCTTTTCTGGCCAGCAAGTTGTTGAAGATGAGGTACTCTTACTATGCCAACGGGGAAGTTCCTTCCATGAGAGTTTCTGCCTCCACCCAAGGGGGCTTCTCTGGTCTGGTGGATTCTTCTCTTAGAACGGCCTTTTCGTCGGCCAAGATAATGTTTTCCTCAGCTGAACTGGATCACCTTATCAAGAATATTGTTAAGGTGTTTGAGATATTTAGTTTCCTTGATTGGGCCATCGGGATGCTAGCGAGGAAGATTGAAGACTGTCCTGATCTAGCTGAAGATTTTGCCTCCGATTGGCTAGGAGTTCTTTCGTGCTCAGATAGAGTAATTAGAGATGGCTTTTTAGAACTCAACTCCCTATTTTCTAAGGGGGTCTTTGAGAAGAGGGAGCTCTGGTGGTCGTTCACCTCGAAAGAGTCTCTCGCTGACTCAGAAGTCAGCACTACTATTTGCTCGTTTAGACAGGTCTCACCTCTTTCCTCAGAACACAGTGAAGGAGATTCTTTTGCAAAGTAAGTCTACCACTGACTTGTTGGACTATGTTGGCATAGTCCATTAGACGTCCAAAGGAGCCTGTGCCTTCCACATCAAGATCATTCTCCCCTCTACAGTCTGAAGCCCATTAAGAGGTCTTCCATCAAATCCAATCCCAAGAAGTGGGAAGTTAGTCCTCTGCACCCAGGTAGGAGCCAGACTTCTACTTTATTGGAAAGAATGGGAGAGCAGAGGAGCAGATCCCTGGGTGATCAAGGTTCTCAAGGAGGGCTACTCCATTCCTTTCTTAAAGACTCCTCCTTTAGTTACATCTCCAATCCCCTTGACAACGTATTCAAAAGGTTCCATGAAGTTTTTGGCCCTCCCAAGAAGTTGAATCCCTTATTCTCAAAGGAGCAGTTTAAGAAGTGTTAGATCCCCACTCATAGGGTTCCTACAGTCGCTTTTTCGTGGTTCCTAAGGCTTGGGGGTGCTGGAGGCCCGTTCTGGCTGTCGGCACCTTGAATGTGTTCATTCTGAAGACGAAGTTTCATATGGAAACTGTTAGCTCAGTCATGTCCTCAATACAACAAGGGGACTGGATGGTCACCCTGGATGTGCAGGATGCATATTTTCACGCCCCTGTTTATCCAGACTCACAAAAATTTCTGCACTTTGTTTTTCAGGACAGGATGCTACAGTTCCTTGCCCTATGCTTCGGCTTATTGACGGCTCCTCAAGTTTTCACATGAAGTGTTGCTCCTCTGGGGAATTGGTTTCACCTTCTGGGAATCAACATTAACTTATATCTAGACGATTGGCCTCTCCGCTTGTCGTAGGAGGAAAAGTGCGCGGAGGACTTGAGAAGAACTCTTCGCCTGACACAAGAGTTAGTCCTTCCAACTAAATGAACCTTAGACCTGACTCAATGAGTCTGCAATGAACATGTGGAAACTAAATGGACCTTAGACCCAAACCAACAACAAACAGTGGATCTTTTTGCAACATCAAGAAACCACTGTCTTCCCCTCTTTTACTCTCCTGTCCCGGACCCTCAAGCATGGAGCACACATGCCATGCTTTTGGACTGGACAGACTAGATGTGTAAGCCTTCCCTCCTTTTGGAATGATCAGGGAAGTAATCAACAAGCTGTCGACGCACCAGAACACCTCCATGACCCTAGTAGCCCCATTTTGGCCAAAATCGGTCTCTGCTCAGAGAACCCCGCTTTCTCAGATTCCACCAAGGGTTATGCGCTCTGGCCCTGACAGGCTTCAGACTGTCAAGCGCCTCTTTGTCAGAGTAAAAGGTTTTTCGAGACAGGCTGCAGAGGCAATTGCGAGATGCAGATAAGCTGCTTCTACAAAGTGCTACCAATCAAAATGGGCAGTCTTCGGAAGGTGGTGCAGCCGCCATAACATTTCTTCTGAAACATCTATAAGTCAAATAGCTGACTTTTTTTATATTCCTAAAGTCCATCAGGAAGCTATCGACCTCTACCATCAAAGGGTATAGGTCGATGCTCAGTTCAGTCTGAGCACAGAGGAATGTATCTGTCTTCTAATCAAGATATCAGCGACTTTATCAAATCCTTCGATACGTCCAAGGAAAAAAGTTCTTCCAACGTCTCTTGGAACTTGGATGTCAGGTCCTCCATTCGAACCTCTTCGTTCTGTTTCCCTCAGGAATTTCACAAAAGAGGCTCTCTTTTTAGTGTCTCTCGCTACTGCCAACAGATTAGCGAGTTACAGGCAATAGACAAGAGAATAGGTTTTGCACAAGAGGATGCAGTCTGCTCTCTTTCTCACGGTTGCTAAGAACGAAGACCCTTCTAAACCCTGGCCTAGATCTTTCGTCATCAAGAACCTTATGGATATCTTAGGACCTGTCCAGTGAGGTGTCTCAGGTACTATCTTCAGAGGACAGAAAAGATTAGAGGACCTTCGAGCAACCTCTGGTGCTCTGTAAGAAACCCATTTCGCCTGCTCCAAAAATGCCATATCCTTTTTTCTGATAGAGTAATATTAGAATCCCACTCTCAGGTCCAGGAAGAAGCCTTTCCATTACTTGAGGTTATGGCTGACAAAATTAGGGCAGTCAGAACTTCCCATGCTTTTAAACACAACTTGTCTCTTTCCACGATCCTACAGTCGACGTTCTGGAGATGCAAGTCCATATTCGCCTCACACTTACCTCAAGGACATAGAAACCGTGTTTGAAAATTGTAACACTTTAGGACCTCTATCCGTGACTGGCATGGTGCTGGGAGAGGAAGCATCCACTCGCCTTGACTTGAGGTTTTGAGTCAATGAGAAGTCTGGGGGTACATTGTACCTGGAGTACCCACAGGTTGGTTTTTTATATTGGTAATAGTTGGGTTATGGCTTTGTTCTGTGGTATAGGTGATAGTGTTGTCGTATTGTATTCTGGTCTTTGCCCAGGGCAAGGGCATCTTTTAAAACTTAGTCAGCAAAGTCCCCACTAATGTAGGGGGCAGCCTTGGCTACGCTGCCACACCCACTACGTGCCGACCAAAGGCAGTACCTACCTGCAGGTAAGGAAACAACAAACATTTATTCAATATTAGAAACTTTTCTATTTCAAAGTCATTACTTACTTGATGCTTTGGGGTAGAATATGTCCATGCTCTTTCCCACCTAACAATGTGGAGTCAGCTGTGTAATTACTTGGTATGTTCCTTATATAAAAATGTCATTTTTATGATAAAACAGTTTTATATATAATTACCAAGTAATTACATGATCGGAGCCTTCCCTCCTCCCCTTGCATGGACATTAGAGCATAAAACAAATTGAGCTCTCCGCTGGGTTGTTTCCTCGAGTCCCTGATGGTGGGCGGGACCTTGTCACCTACACACTAACGATATTAGCCCCACCGTGTGAATTTTGAAATTTTAAGCTGCCGTAGGTTAGGGAACCAATAGCTATGTAATTACTTGGTAAGTATATATAAAACTTTATTTTATTATAAAAATGTCATTTTTTTTTTGTGTGGAGATTGTATCTTTTCTTTCTTTTTTAATTCGTCAATGCAAGGTGACTAGGCATTATGGTTGGATTTTTCTTGGATCCTGGTACTTCACCCTGGATTAGGGCAAGTTTTTAAGCTTTGTAAGGCATTGGAAGTTCCTATTTAATACACAGCTTTGATTAACACTTTCACAGCTAACAGAATACTCCACACTTTCGCAGCTAACAGAATACTCCTTCACTGGAAAGTCCCAGTCCCCAAGGCGGGTGCGTATTGCCATCAGTGCACCTCGTGGTGCAATGTAGGCATCCCTTAAGGTTTTTTGCAGCATCCCTTGGACCCCCAGCTGCAACTGCTTTCATTCCTTTCACACTACCTCCATTCATATTGTCTTTCTTCCATTTTCTGTCCACCCTCTCCTAACAATTGATTCATAGTGCAATTGTGAGGTTTTCCTCCTGTTAAACCTTTCAAATTTTGCTGTCAATTTCCATTCAGCGCTGAATGGCCCAAGTGGCCCCAGTGCTTGGCATGTATGCTAAAAATCTGTAAATCATCAACACCATCATCATCGAAAGTCCCCATGTCAGTAGGGGTGTCCCTAGGCTATACTGCCACTCCACTATAGGTTGAGATGAGCTCCAGCCACAGGCAGTACCCTCTTGCAGTAGCTCTCTTGCCAGGTAAGGAACAGCAAGCATTTATCGATGCGAACAGCATGAATATATCCATCATGACTTTAATATTTTCGGTATGATATATCCATGAATTCCCACCATCCATCAATGTGGGATTCAGCGATGTAATTACGCAGTAAGTTACTTGAATTAAAATTACATTTTTATAATAGTTTTATTTTATACTTACCCAGTAATTGTGAGTCAAGCCCTCCCCCTCCCTTCACATGAACATTTTTATTGCAGTCAACAAATTGAACCATTTTTGAAGGGTTGTTCCTCTCCTTGCCAGAGAGTGGGAGCGGCCTAGTCACCGTCTTGGACGGAAGAAGACGACGACGACGACTACTGTATTGCTTTGAATTTGGAAAATTCAAGTTGCCATCAAGTAGAAAACTACAGCAGCATAATTACTGGGTAAGTATAAATAAAACTTTTTTTTATTATAAAAATGTAATTTTTTAGGTACTTGACTTCTGTCATTAAGAAACCCTCCCTCCTCCCATCTTAAGAGATTAAGAGTAGAATGAACAACCACAACAATTGCTGTCTGACCCACCCCCCATTGGAAGCTGTTGCTAACAATTGTTTCAATTTTAACACTTGTCGAACCTGCTCCAAGTAGCCACAGATAAAGCTAATGATATAGGGTAAGTACCTAAAAAATATATATTATCACAAAAATCTTTATACTTTTAGTAACTAACATTTGCATTAGAGGTAAATGGCAATGCTGCATTTGAAGGGGCCAAAAGGGTTGGTTTTAAACATCTTCCTCAGAAAAACTTCACATATTTCAACCTTAATGTCAAGTGTTGTTAGTGGGTAACAGTTGTTTCATCATAGGTAAAAGGCTTAACAGAAACATTTTCAAGTCTAGAAGTTATTTGTTCTCTTAACTTTTTCAGCTCATCTAGGAAATGCAAATCCATTTAATGTGCAGTGTTGTTGCAATGTTTTTTTGGGTTTACAATCATTGGGCTCATATAGCGACCTCTATCAAACCAAACTCACCATGGGGTCACCTATTCCTCAATCTGCCCTAGGAGAGCTGTTAATCAGCTCAGTGGTCTGGTAAAACTAAGGTATACACTTCTCCTCAATCTGCATGATGCTCACAGTGCTTTTAACTTTTTAGAGCTCCAGCCATACCTGTGGCTTGCTTTGATTCTACTCATCTGGTGCAAACAGGTTTTTGTTTTTGAATGTATTCAAAACAACGTAAAGTGTTGTGTGCGATTCAATTCAAGGAGAGCCAAGGCGAGTTGACTACTGGACTAGACTCTTTTGATGTAAACTTGGCCTAAGTCTTCTGATAAATTGATGTACCAAGTACCCTTAAGGGTTGTCATCATTGGAGGATCTGCAGATCTGGCTTACCTCGAATACTCTGGGTAGCCCGTCTGACGCAGCCTTCTTCGATAACCTGATGAGGAGAAGGCTTTGTCACCTTAGCCTTTTTCTGAGGTAGTTCTATATGAGTTTACTGCTGTCTTGGCTGTGTTGACTGCTGTAGAGGAAGGAGATCTTTCTGTTGCAGTACAGTAGTCCCTCTGGTAGTAGATCCTCTGATGGGTGTGACTTCTTCAGGTCCATCCTCAGATAATCTATCTGCGTAGGCAGAAGAAGAAGAATGAAAAGTCAGAGGTCTCACATAAGTCTAGGAGAACAATCATGGGGTAGCGATTGGTCTGCATGAGGTAGAGCTCACTTAAACTTGAGGTATGCTCCTTTCTCACCCCACCATGAGTGTTTGGGCCCATGATGTGACGAGGCTGCTTGTTTGCTCTGCCCAGTGCTTGCAGAAAGGCAGGTGTGTGGCTCCATGCAACTCCTTGGGGTTGCTTAGAGAGGGGATTGAGCAACGCACTCGTTCTCTGGCTCGGGCAATATACCTGGTTTGCTCTGATGATAGGATGTTTTCCCTCTCGGCCTTCTTTGGAGGGAATGTGCATCATTTCCATGCCCAAGATGTTTGATCTCATTGGAGCGCTTGCACTCTAGTGATTCCACTCGAGAGAGAGGTCTCCTTGAACTTCTTCCTCAACTGTGCAAGGTTATTTGCACAGTTCACCAGGCGGGTGGGAAGGGACTGGACGGGTTGTTTCCATGCCCAAGATGTTTGATCTCATTGGAGCGTTTGCACTCTAGTGATTCCATTCGAGAGAGGTTTCCTTGAACTTCTTCCTCATCTTATTTGCACAGTTCACCAGGCGGGTGGGAGGGGACTGGACGGGATGGTGCCAGGGCCTGTTTTTCCTCAAGTGTCTTCTGGCTCAATGGCTATTGAGTTTTGAAGCAGGGAATAGGCAGTGCCCAAGTCAAAACAGTTCTAACAGCAGCTCCACTGTTTCAAACATCTTCTCTGGCAAAGGACTAGTTTGGTTTGGTATGGGACAGGGAATGCTTCAATGAGCAGGACTCTGTCATGACTCCTTCTTTGATTGAAGAGGGGGCAACTTGTGTCCCAGGGGATTTGATGGGAATGCATGGTCCAAGAACCTCTTCAGGCATAGTTAGAGCAGCACTTGATTGAGATCATTTTGCAAAATAACGTTAGGGAGGCAACCATGACTTTGCACTTGGTGTTTTGGAGAAGGTGAACTCCCTGATCTGCAGGTTGGTAAGTTCCCTTGCCTCCAGCAGATCATACAAACTCCTACCCCTGCAGGCTTTCACGGCAGAGGAGGTATTATGTACTGTAGGATGTGGAGGTTACTCCTTTGCTGCTGGATGTGTCAGTCTGTAGGTTAACAAATAACCACCTAGGAGATAGGCTTTGTCAGGAAGGTGTTTTGTTCACTGCAGCAGAGGTTGCTGTTTTGGAGAATAATTCCATGACACTTCCAGACCATTTTGTGGCTTGACCTTAATGTATTAACAGTCTGTGCAACGTTAGGCATCTTGCTTGAGAGCAAGAAGGCAGTATTCAGGAGGCTCACCAGAGTGCTATCCAGTTGGTGAACTTAGTTCTTACAAGTTATTGGTTTTCTTGGCAGAAGTTTTGCTTGTGAGTACCCTCTTCTATGAAACATTTTGGTGTTAGGGCCATCACTACTCTCTCCTAAGAGTAGTGTGGAGGGCGTAGTGGGTCGTAAAGTCACAGAGTCCAGAGGTTCTCTCATCACAAGCGCAAACTATAAGCCTTCAGATTCAAAGGCAGCTTCAGCTAAATCCATGGATTTGACAAAGCCCTCTTTGTCTGGAATCTGGAAAAAGTGTGTTCTTCAAAAAGACACAGTCCAATCTTCATCTAAAGAAGGGAGGGGAGTCTTTTCAGCCCTTTTATCCACCTCTTTCTGGCAGTGCCAAGAAATGGTCCAAGTGGAAGAAGGGAAGGGGGTTGCTGAATGTGGTGAACCTCTGTTGCCACTAGTAGGGAGGTTGCCTATCTCACCACTGGGCTTGTGGCAGGAGTAGGGAGCAGATCCATGGATTAGTATTAGTAGTCCATGGGGAAACATAGGCTTTTGTTTAAAGAAATTCGTCCTCCCCTCTTGGATATACCGAACAAGTTCCACCGCTATCTTCCAGTGGAGGTGGAAGCAGTGATGGAGGAGGGCACCAGAAAAGTGATAGATTGATATTCCTTGGTTTTACTTGGATTTTCCTGCTGGAGAAGGCAACTAAGTGTAGGAGACTGGTGATTAACCTTTCACCTGTGGATGAGTTGGTGTTATAAACTTATTCAGGGTGGAAGCATCATGTATATTGTTGGAATCCACTAGAGAAGGATACTTCATGCATTCACTCACACATGCCATTGGTGGACATGCACAAGTCGGCAGTTTATCAAGCCATCAAGTTTACTGCAAGACTTTGTGAGCTGGTTGAATGTTACTGCAGATCAGCTCAATTGTCAGGGTCAGGTAGGTTATGGGGAGAGAATGATCCCTACACCCATGAGTAGTAATGAAGTAGTTGAGAGTTATGTGGGTCTCCTATTTGAGTGACTGGCTTTTCTCCCTCTTGCTTCTTACCTTTTTCATCCCCCATGCAAGAGAGCTAGGTAATCAGGCATCCTAACTTGAAAATTTCAGCTCCAAAGGTGACTCCCTCAGCCCTCATTAATGAAGGGGCCAATTTGGAGTCCCATCAGATTTAGCAGGCCCACATTCTAGCTAACCTTCATCTCTTGCTACCCTATCGGTAAGGCAAAGCTTTATCATATTTTAGTTGTCCCAGATTTTAGCTAACTTCCATCTGGTGCTACCCTGTAAGGCAAAGATTTGATCTCACTCTGGCTTAGGTCCCTATCAGACTTGCTTCCTTATGCCAAATCATATTGAAGGTTACAGGAGTCATAGGCTCTCAACTCACTATGATGGGGAACTTAACATTTCTGAGTTGAGATTTTATTTACCTGCCAATGGAGTGGGAACCCTCGTACCTGAAGGAGTTAGACTTTGACAAGAAAGCTATTGGTTTGTATCCTTGTACGACCAAATCACAAATTTTCAAATTAAATTGTATTTTCCTAAGTTTGAAAACTAGAACCTTTTATCGTAATCCAACCTCAGCCCACTTAGTCCCTGTGCCAAAGTAAAAAGTTTTTGCTCTAAGCAGGTAGGGGCCATTTCTCCCACTCACGTATCTACTTCCAGGTACTGTAATTGACATGTTGCAAAGTTTCAACAATCATTTCCAGCTTATGCTGAGGAGGAGTACTACATAAAAGGTTTTGGTTTGTATACCTAGACAGAATACAAATTGCTCTAAGGACTTGTTTTTATCTACAGAATATAAATTGCTCTAAGAACTTGATTTTATCCTTACTATAATTAGAGGCAATATCTACAGAATACAAATTGCTCTAAGAACTTGTTTTTATCTAAGTATAATTAGAGGCAATATAAAATTTACTGTATAATATCCTGCTGTAGCAAGTTCCATTCTAATGGCAATATTGAATCTGAAATTAACCACAGAATACAAGGTGCTTGGATTTACTGGAGAACGTCATCAGGGATAATGTGCGACAGGAAGATTAGTGCAAAGGTTAAAGAAAAGTTTAACAAAAGTGTAGTCAGACCAGCGATGGTTTACATAATCAAGACGTGGCTGATGAAGAAGGCGCAAGAATGAAAAGTGGATGTGGCAGAGGTGAGGATGGCAAGATTTTTGTATGGAGCCAGAATAGATGGGGTGAGAAATTATTTTCGAGGAACAATCATGGTAGGTTAAGTATCAAGAGGGCCCAGGAAACAAGAGTACAGTGGTTTGGTGATTTCATGCGGAGAGAAGATAGTATGTAAAAGGGTTATGAGCAAGGAGGTGGAGGGAAGGAAAAGTGGAAGGCCCAAGACCAGATAGAAAGATATAATAGCAAGTGATGTGCAGGAGAAGGGTCTGAGAAGTCCAAATGAAATGGATAGAGAAAGGTGGGGAATACTGATGGGAAACAGCAAGCCTGTATAGAAATGGGGGAGATGAAGACAAATTAGTAGTAAGTTCCAATCTGTTTTTAAGTTCCAATCTGTTTTTGGTGGAAGTGTGTTTGTATTTTTTCCAATGTATTTTATATATCTATAATAATTCCCCTTTTGTTCTTATACAATTACAAACCTCAAGGTCTTTACATAGGATTTAGCTTGTGGACGCAAGCTGGAACGGCTATTTAACTTTCAGACAAGGTCGTTAACTATCGACGGTAGAGGGGGAGCCCCGCCCACTCATATACAAACCCCTCAGTCACTAGCACTTTTGAGAGGAAACTGCCTGGTTAGGCGCTGTCCAGGGAAAGGACAGACAATTATTCGGCTTCTCTCTTTTTTTATGTTAATTCTTATTATCTGTCAAACTGTGATGTGAGTGTAATAAGCAACCTAACCCAGCTTCTTATATCAGGTGTTGTGGAGGCCGAGGGCTTTGAGAGTTGCGTGCCCCTCTAGGCCTCTCGAGAGAGCCAATTGTCTTTTAAACTTGATGAGCAGTCTTAGGCTTGAGGGGCTTGGCGGTATCTGCTCCAACTGTGCCTGGGATGACATACAGCCAGTGTCTGCTAGCTGTAGGACTGCTCCTACTCCCTTGGTAACCCCTCATGCAGTACGGGAGTGAGTGCCCAGGTACATGATCTCTGAGTGATATTCACCTCTACACACTGTTGCCAAAGGCACACTCGGTGAGTTCAAGAAGCGAAGAAGGAAATAATTGTTGTCTTCATTTTCATCATCAGTAAGTGCTGTTGCCTGCTCCCCATTCTTCCAAAACTAGCAAGCAGAGGAAGAAGAAGATTGCCTCATGCTCCAGTTGCCTTGTGCAGGAATACAACTGTTACCAGGGGTTCTTTGGAACCCTTGTGTAACAATACCAACCCTGGTAGGCTGCCTATCCAGACCACCCATACTGGCCCCAGTAGCCTGCCTACCCAGTCTACTGGTACCAGACCTGATCTTTGCTAGTGGTACTGTGGTACCTCTACTCCCATTGCCAAGCTCACGGGTGCAACTGCTACCCAGCTTTCAGTACCAGCCCTGGTCTCTCGCCAGCGGTACTGCTGCTCCCATTGCTGAACGCATTGGTGTAACTGCTACCCAGGGTTCTTCAGACCCCCGGTGTAACAGTACCATCCCTGGTAGGCCTCCTACGTGTCCCTTCAGTACAGACCCATGTCTCTTGCTAGCAGAACTGCTGCTCCCGATTCCAAGCGCATGGATGCAACCATTATCTGGGGTTCTTTGGACCCCTGGTGTACTGGTACTGGCACTGGCCCTGGTAAGGCCACCTACCTGGGCTATTGATAACATTCCTGGTCTCTCACTAGTGGTACCATGGTACTGTTATGACCCTACACAAGGTCAGATAGGGTCATAATCTCTTACGGTATCTGTTTTAAGAACAGCATCATATCTTACATCACTAAGATTCCCTGGTAGCAATTGCCCGGCCTTGGCTCAGCACATTCCTTCTCTCTCTCTCTATATCTAACCTCAGACAAAGGCCTACTGGAAATAAACACCGAGATACAAAACTAGACTATTTGCAAATTTAACAAAAGTAATTCGTCAAAAGTTACGGTCATGAAATGAAGTGAATCACACCCCATATTAATGGAAATCATAACTAGAGGAAATTCTGATACATGATCCATCGAAATAATGATTCAAGACCAATCAATACCAGTGACTTAACACCCTGGTCACCAGATAAAATAAACTGGTCATAATTATTTTAGTTCAAAATAAATGTCATAAATTACATAAAGAACACCACTTCCAAAAGATTCATCCTCACAGGACGAGCACAGAATTCCTGTTAAAAGAAACATATCTTATATTAAAGCCTGAAATGGCATTTAAAGAAGTCAATATTAAAAAGGGGAAAAATGCACAATGGAGAACAAAATGGAAAAATGCATAATGGAGAAATAGGAATTTCACTGCAACACAAACAGGTTATTTCCACATAATGTCTGGAAAAGATATAAGTTTTAATGAGTTATCTTACTCACTTTCTATGGCGGCAAATAATGTATCTTAACAGTGGCAGTTCTTAAACAGTGCACAAAGCAAATCACACCTACCCACCAATCAAATCCCCTAGCCATCTTATGTTCCTCTCATAATGTACCATTAGAGAGTGCGCACATACACGCACTCGCTTGATGACTACTCCATGGTCACAATGCTGTCATCCATCTGCTGCACTGTCCCCATGCACTTAGGCCATGATCAAAAAGCACAAATGCATGTGTCACATACCCAATGTATCTAACTGTGTAAACCTTCAGGGTCAACATAACTGCACCTGCAGCGGATATACCTTTGACAGGCCAGCACATAATTCATCAAAGACTTAATAGGAACTGGGAACACCTTTCTCTGGGCTCCCCCGCCCAGGTACGATAAATGTCCAATCGAAAGTTCAGTAAGGGCCAACTCCAAAAATCATAGCAAACCAAATGCACTAGATACAAAAATTACTTGTCTCTTATGCATGATTGTTATTCCAACAAACAGTTTATTGTAGAATGCTTCACTTCACATCTTGCATTCTTGATCTGAATATTCTGGACGACTTGCGACTATACAAGCCCATGTTTCTCTTCACATCTTGAATTCTTGTGCCCATGTTGAATGCAGCGTCCACAAATCCTTTGCGCCAAACAGATGTCTCGCAGCAACAACGGCTACTTATGGACCTCCTGCCAACATCTCTCCAAAAAACTGTGGATCCTCTCATGAAAGTGCAGGCATAATATAGACGGCCCCTATATCTAACCTGTATCAGTTGAGGCTCATGAAAGTCATTCATAAGGCACTGCTGCGAGGAAGTGGTGTGTAATGTAGGTCGGTCATGTCGACAGTCACCCAAAAAGTACCTAGTCTCCTCACTATCCCATACTATTACTGAACCATTAAAGCCACTAAAGAAAGGTTGTATGATAAAGCTATGAAACAATTCCGGGTTACTAATTGGAATTTCCACAATCAAACCCCTATCAGGTACACTAACTTTAAGATGCTACTCATACAAATTCTCCCCAGTAAAAAATTACCTGAGAACCATACAGATATACTGAATTCATTCAAGGCAATCCTAAGTGTCTGAGAGGTAAAATATCTCCCAAAATTCCCCCTTACAAGTAGCAACCACTGATGCAACCAGAGTTTGAATTTCCGATGATGTGTATTCCACTCTTTACTCAGAAAATCTCGCACACCAAATGGGGTGCAGGACGAGACACAATGTTAATGTTGTACAATGCAACAGTACTATCAATTATAAATTATAGCTGTCCAATTTATTCAACTGCCTCAGAAACAATGCTTTACATCACGAGGGAGTACATATATGTACAGGAGCCTTCCGCTCATCTCCAACTGTCTCTATCCTAGCCTCTAAAATATTACAGAGATCTAATTACTTTAAGAAGAGGCTTAACCCTTCAAGCAGGCACGTCTCCTGCATCAAATAAATTTCTCAATCAAAATACAAATAATAACCCAAATCAAAACTCATTTACTAAAAAACTAATCATCTGTTGAATTTACATAACATGATACCCAAATTTACCCAAGAAATAAATCTGATTACACCATGGACACTAAAAAGGGCAAAAATATGCACATATTTATCTTATCTTTCAAAGAAATATATGTTCAACACAGAAATGTACCATCAACATGCCATGGAACACATAAGACGGAAGGGTAATCCCTTCATAATCTACACAGATGGATCCAAAAATGAAGCTGGAGTGGGCTCATCAGCCTATTCAAGTGATAAAACTATCCAAATGGGCCTTCCTCTAATATCATCAGTATTTACAGCTGAATTAACAGCTATACAATTGGCTCTCAAGATTATAACAAAAAAAGGAATTCCTTCAGCACTCATATTGAGCGACTCGAGAAGTGCAATTGAAGCAATAGGATCATTTAAAGCAAATAATCACCTTGTCCAAAATATCCAACGGGAAATACATCAGTTAATTACAAACGGCCTTCAAATTCAAATTTGTTGGATCCCAGCCCGTGTAGGCATTGAGGGTAATGAGAAAGCAGATAAAGCTGCTAAATTGGCTTGTACAATCCCCCCAACTACTATGAAAGCCCCCATATCAGACTGGCTAGCATCAGTTAAACCCTTAATTTATAGGGATTGGCAAAATGATTGGACAAATATACCCCCTCAAAACAAATAAAAACAAATTTAGAACGAAGTTAAAAAGTGGCATTCTTCCACCCAAAAGCAAAGAATTAATGAGGTTATTTTAACAAGACTCAGAATAGGACATTCCAGACTCACACATGGTCATCTGATGTCAACTCTGCACACAAACCCAATAACTTGTGAAAGATGTAACATCCCAATAACAATCAAACATATCTTGATTGACTGTCCCAGATGGCATCATGAAAGAAATACTTATTTACAAAATAAATCAATAAAGGATATTCTAGCAGAAGGTAATAACTTTTCAATTAATAATATCATTCTCTTTAAACAAAATTAAATTGATAAGTAAAATATAATCTTCCCCCTTTTTTTCCTCCATGTTTTTTTCTTTCCTCCCTCTTGATTTTTTTTTTATTCCCCCCTTTTTTTTTATTATTTATTTATTTAACTACTTAATTTTTTATGTACTCTTCCCCCCCCTTTTTTTTCCCAGCCCGAGAAGAACCCTAAAAGAGTTCAGAGGTCTGGTTAAACAAATCATCTATAACTAACTAACTCAGTGTTCAACAAGGTAGTTTGACAGGAAAACAAGCTACCATAACAACTAAACCCCCCCATCACATCCTATCAACTTGTGACCAATAACCCATTTCAGAAAGTCCTTAAAGCCTCAAAACCTTACCGTAATTACCCAACTATCCCGTAAAGTCATCAGCGTTTTACCCTGGTTAGCAAATACTGTCGATACCTACACAATTCACAGCAAATTAGTAATTGACACACTAGCAATCGCTCATATAACCATGACTACAATTACCAATGGCACAGCATTCTTACTCCTCCTAGAAGAGAACCGAAAAATCGAAACACCTAAATTTGGAAGGCATGTTAAAGTCTTCGTAATCCTATCCTGAACCCTAACTGATTTGCCCAAACCCGTAACAGATCAGACAGATTCCGTCTGATATACAAATTACCAAAAAAAAATCCTAAGCAACAGGATTTTATTTTGAAACTCCATACTCAAATATATTGCATCAGACAACAACTACACTTTATAATATTCTTATATAATAACACCCAGGCCTAACCTCACTATGAAATTAGCCCATGCCACGACTCCCAAAGTCATGGGAATACGAGACTTCAGCATAATAAACAAAAGAAAGAATCTAAAAGTTACCAGATCTCAAAACGAGAAAGAAGAAAAACAAACAAACAGAAAAAACAGAAACCCATAGTATCTATAAAACCCTATGGTATTTTACCCTTGATTTTAACTAAGTGTTGCAACACGAGCAAACAACTGAACTCGGACAATTAAAGATTTGCATATAACTCTAAGGACCAACGTCCTCCGCAGTTAAAAAAAAAAAAAAAAAACTACAAGTCATGCCAATTTAAAAACCATTGAAAAAACAGAGAGAGAGAGAGAGAGGAAAGAAAAAAATAATTATAATCACAGTACAACACCATAATTAACCGATAAGAATCCCACTAACCTGTCCTTTTAATTTAGATGTGTGTCAACTGAGACACCCATATTCTCAACTAGAACAACAAATCTATTCCCCTTTACTTCTACAACCTGAAAAGGACCTTCAAATTTTGGACCTAGCTTATAGTTCAACTGATTCCTGACATTTATTTTCACAAAACCCTATCTCCCACAGCACCTTTACCTCCATCCGGCTATTCATTACTTCTATCTACCATATCCCACGTTGTCATTTCAAGATTCCTAGCAAGATGCTGTCGAGATAAGCACCCTCAGTATCATCCCTCGATGGAATAGGTAACAGATCGAACACACCCTGCGCTGGGTAACCAAACAGTACTCCAAACAGTACTGCCATTGCTGCACCTGAGATATATCGATCCCAATTTACATCGTTTCCCTCTACGGTCATTCTTAGAGCTTCAGTAACCTTCCTGGTTGCCCGTTCACACAGCTCATTAGCTTCTGATGTAAAGGGAATAATAGAAACTTTCTGAATGCCCATTACATCGGCGAGACACTGTCTTATTCACATATTCTCTCCCAATTTCTGTAATCAGTACCTCAGGAACCCCTTAAAGACAAATATACCTGTTAAAGAATGCAACTGCCACCTCTTCCACTGTTTTATGCCTCAATGGCAAAATCTATACGAACCTAGTTAATTCATCAGCAACCACCAACGTGCACGTGGCCATAACTAGATTCACGGAAATTGCTCAAAAGGTCCATATGTACCCTGGCCCATGGCCGCCTGCTGGGAATAGGACAGTGATCTTCAAACTGTGGGCCATGGCCCACTGGTGGGCCATGGCCTGGTTTTCAGGTGGGCCAGGACATTTAACTAGATTATAATAAAAAAATAAATTAACTATATGAAAAATAAGAAAATAAAATAAAAACAAAAGAAATAAAAATCTGAAACTTCAGTGTAAAGGCAAAACTGTAATTCATTTTGTTGACTCATTATGCCTTCATTGCTAAGATCCAGAACTGGGTTAGAAAATTAATGCAATGTTCTTTTTGTCTGAAAAAGAATTAGATCCTTGTTTCCAAAATGAAATAATCAACCACCTTCAAAATTTGGGTCAAGAATTTTCCAGATACTTCCTGATCTTGAGTCCATAGATCTGTCATTTATAGAAGATCCATTTAATATTGAGCCAGATTCTGTGCCAGACCCTGACCAAGAGGAATACTTGGAAATGAAATCTGATTCTGGTATAAAGTGTTTGCAAAAAGAACTCTCTGTACAGGACTTCTATGCTCAAGTAAGTGCACCATACCCTAGAATTGGTAAGCGTGCGCTAAAAACACTTCTACCTTTCTCCTCCACTCACTTATGTGAATCAGGCTTTTCTCCTTACTTCAAATCAAAACAAAAGCAAGAAACCAACAGAGGTGGAGGATGACATCGATGCCTTGTCCACAATTCTCCCCCGATTTGATAAGCTTGTAGATATGAAACAAGAATCCATCTCATTAGCTGCCTTATCTGAGTCAGTGGTTACCATGAACAGCAGAGAAGTTGCGTTGTATGATCTTTGGCCATGTTTCAAGCCCAAGGTCAGTATATGACTTTTATTTACAATAATCAAAGTTCAGTCATTGAATGAACCTTAGATACATTTACCATATAATGCATTTATGAAAATTCTGTTTGAGCATGTTAAGAAAATGTAATAAAGTTCCTTAAGTACCTGGTATCGATGTTTTATTATGAACATAATTTATATGCTAAATCGAAGGGCAGTAGGCCATGAATATTTGAAATGCAACCCATGGTCTGAAAAAGTTTGAAGACCACTGAATGGAAATGAACCTAATTTACAAGAAATGACCCTTGGCTTACACGAAAAACTGAACAACCTTACAAAGTCTTCCACTGATGTGAGAATTCTTCGTTGTCCGTGTGTATTTTGATATGTCTTCTCAGTACCCAAATGCCGACTGTCAGTCCTACAATGAACAATATCCAGAACTGTAGGTACTTGACTCCTAGGAGCAACTATTAGCGTCGTCTCACCCATATCCTCACTGTTCCTCAGTCTGTACCTAATCTTCCTAAATAACAGATTACCCTCTAATTCAGGCCCTTCCTAACTAACTCCCCTCGTCCTCATCCTGCTTAGCTGCTTCTAAACTAATATCACAATCTATGCAGTCTCCAGATACATACATGATTACCATCTGCATCAGGAAAACTTCTACTAAGGACGTCAGCTACAACATTGTCTACCCTCTATATACCTAATCTTGGCATCAGAATCCCTGATTGTCAGATACCACCTAGCCATTTTAGAGGAAAGATCCAGCTTATTGAAAAGATCCAGTAGGGGAAAGATCCGGCTTATTGAAAAGATCAAACAATGGCTTAAGATGTGTAAGAACCTCTACTTGATTGCCCACAAGAGCAAATACAAGTGCCTGGTATCTATAAAAACCCTTACATTTATCCCATGCACAGACCTTTTTACCACTGGCCTTGACCCTGAGGGTTCCCCCAGAGGTCTCATATCATAAGAAACACCCATCCAGTTTTCCTTTGCAACTGATCGGTCTTTAGACAATGCACGCCGATCACTAGATCCCCTCGAAAAACCCGTTTGGGGAACTTTCTTACCTGAGCTACCAAAATATTGAAATGTAGGCTGAGCATTATACTGTCTCAGAAAGGGACAAGACTGCCTAGGATTGACAATAACTCCTACAACCGCCACAATATGTAACATGGCAGAATCTCTTAATGTGTCCCTGCATGTTACAGTTGAAACAACGAACCCATGGAGCCCAACAACTCATCCCAGCCATCGATCTCTGGCTGTTCCGAACTTCAACAAAACCCTTCAAACTGCGGCCTGAATCTCCATGCCCCTACACAACCATATGCTGACCTAAGGAATCTCTGATCACTATTTCCACTAGCCATTTTCGCAGCTATCCTCTGTAAATAAATCCGTTAACTTATTCTTGGCTGATCACCAATGCAAAATTTCCCAAGGCCTGCGAAATGACATTCCTTAGAGCAAAAACACAGGAAACAAAACAATTCTCGCCGAAAGAATTCCCACACAGTAAGAAACTCAGAGTGTTAATTTTTTACTCCAACAATTAATCCCCAAAAATCAAAAGAAAGTACAGTACTAATTAAACCCACAATTAAGTCCAAAATCCCTTGGGGGAAAAAAGAAAGGTCTGGCCAAGCGCACAGCTGACCGCAAAGTAGGTCAATGTGAACTTCTAGAAAACGGGACTCGAGCAAACGGATATGAGAGAGAGAGAGAGAGAGAGAGAGAGAGAGAGAGAGAGAGAAAGGGAAAAGTACACGTCCCCCTCCCTTCCCTTAGTGCAATACCTCCCCCCCATCTCGCCAACCCATCCATGATCTGCTGAAGCCTGGAAAAAAAAAAAATGACCGCAAAACTTTGGAGACGTGTTTGCCTCCCCCGTCATCAAGGCAAAGATTGCTGAGTAAGCTTACAGCAACAGCTTCTCCCTTTGCATACATGTACACAAAATAAAACATGTATGTATGTGTAATTATAAAAAAAAAAACTAATAACTCAACAACTGACAAATAAAATTATTTCCTAATAATCAAAGTCCCCAGAGATAATAGAGTAAGTAAATATTCCTTTTGTTAAAAACACTGATGCAAACTGCCAATGCTACATATAAAAATACTAAATACATAAGCCACTCCCAAATTTCATATGCGCTGCATAGAGAATGGCGAAGAAGGCAAGAAACTCCACCCAAACTAGTGACGTTGCTGGCACATCACTCGGGGAATGACATCACTACGGCCAGTGCCTGATCTTAGTTTCATTGTAATCGGCCAGCGCCTGATCTTAGTTTCATTGTAATCAAAAAGCAATCCAATCGCACACTAAAATTAACAATAAAAAAATTATAACACTTACGTACGCCTCTGCTGACAGATACTGTGCGAAATCCTCTCCACCAAAGAGAGAGAGAGAGAGAGAGGAAAAAAAAAGAAACACTTGTTCATTTTCCCGTGGTTTACCACACACAAGCGGTCAAGATACTGCAATTAAACACACTGCGCACACTATACATACCCAAACATTCCCCAATATGAACTCAAGTCCAGAAATATCTATAAACACTAAAACCATGCACCTTGTGGCACATCATTGAACACACACACTCACGCTTGAGAAAGACTGACTTGAGTCCATTTCACAACACCTTCCTACACCAAATTGCTGAACCATCAAAATCCCTATTCTGAAAGGCCAATACTGCTACAGTATTAACAAGATATGCCTCTTTGGAAGCATAACCCATATGCTATATATTTACCTACTTGACCACCAATTCATTTCTAGCACTGCTGTCAACCACACTGTTATGACCCTACACAAGGTCAATTAGGGTCATAAGCTCTTATGGCATCTGTTTTAAGAACAGCATCATATCTTACATCACTAAGGTTCCTTGGTAGCAATGGCCTAGCGTTGGGTCAGCACATTCCTTCTCTCCCTGTATCTAACCTCAGAAAAAGGCCTACTGGAATTAAACACTGAGATACAAAACTAAACTTTATTTGCAAATTTAACAAAAGTAGTTTAGCAAAAGCTACGGTCATGAAATGGAGTGACTCACACCCCACTTAAATGGAGATCGTAACCAGAGGGAAATCTGATACACAATCCATCGAGTTAATGATTCTAGACCAACCGGTACTAGTGACTAACACCCTGGTCATCAGTTAAACAGGTCATAATTATTCTAGACCAAAATGAATCTCATAAAGTATGTAAAGAACACCACTTCCAAAATATTCATCCTCACAGGATGAACACAGAATTTCTGTTGAAAGAAACATACCATATATTAAAGCCTGAAATGGCATTGAAAGAAATCAATATTCAAAATTGAAAATTGCATTATGGAGAACAAAATGAGAAAATGCTTAATGGAGAAACAGAGGAATTTCACTGCAACACCAACGGTATTTCCACATAATGCCTGGAAGAGATGTAAATGTTAACGAGTTTGTAAAGTCTCTGCTGAGCAAGTTTTCTATGGTGACATCCCATTTTCTTTGCCTCTACAATTCGTCCGGGTCATGCAAATCTAATCATTTAAACTATGTAAATAATTGTTTACCTGTCTCCGATTTGTATACCATGTGTTCTTCTTTCGCAGGCATCAAGATTGTATTCAACTTCAATTCTGTCCATTTGTGTAATTTAAAGTGTACTCATTTAAAGTACTCGTTCACTGAATTTATTGTTAATTATTATCGACCTCAGGTCACCCTTGTTCCCATTGTATTCCACGGCTCAGCGTCAGTCTGCTGCTGTATAAACCGCCTGGATCACCAATAAACCAGCAGTACCTGTTTTCTGCTTGTCTTATTTTGCACCTCTTAAATTGGTGACCCCGGAGTGGTTCCCAGAGCCATTAGCGGACCCATACAGCGACTCAGTCTTGGCTCCAGGAACTACCTCACGCCCCTAACGGTCTAACTACGGCGCTGTAACCTGTGTTCGGACGTGCTGACTCTCATCGGCAAATCACCAGCGTCATTAACGGACTCACACGGCGCGCTTCCAAGCGCGTTTTGACCCGAGTATCCCACTCCAATTAAGAGGGCAAGAGCGAGCATGGACGCAGACATCCCCTCCCTTGTTCAGTTAACTGCTAACTTCACAGATTTGGATGTCTACCTCCCTCCCTGCCCCCGCGCCGAGGCTCTTGCGCTCTTCCACACCCCTGCCTGCGCTCCACACACACCCCTGCCTGGCAGGACAAGCAATGGCCGCCCTGGCCATAAAGCTGCCGCCGTTCACGCAGGGAAATCCGTCGGCGTGGCTGTACAGGGTCGAGAGTCAATTCAGGCTGGCGGAACTCAATGACGAGGTGCTACAAGCAGACACAGTACTCAATGCCCTGCCGGAGGAGATCTACAGGAAGCTTGTCCTGTGGGTGTCCGCCACACGCCCCCTCACCTACCATCTCGTGAAGAAGTCCCTCCTTGAGACATGCTCCCTGCTGGTCGCCGAGCGGGCCACCCGCGCCCTCGACCTCACCGTCAGCCCGCGGCAGGATCAGAGCGTCATGGGTCATGGGGCATGATACAGGACCTCCTCACCCTCACCAACACTGACGGCAGTGGAAAACAACTTGAAATAAGCCTGTCGCGAGAGCTCCTCCTCCGTCAGCTACTCCCGGAGGTCCGCACGCAAATCCCTGAGCCCTACGCCATGCCCCTCAAGGTCCTGATCCGCACGGTGCAGCACCTGATGGACTCCATGAAGGCTACGAAGCGGGTACCAGCGCCCGCGCTCCCCGTCAGCACCATCCAGCAGGAGGAGGGCGCAGAGCAAGAGGTCAACGCCGTCACCAGGAGGCGCCCAACGCCTCACAACAGGTGGAATCCCCCGGGTCTTTGCCACTACCACAGGCAGTTCGGCAAGGATGCCCAGAACTGCCTGCTGCCCTGTTCATTCGCCCGTCCAAAAAGATGGGGGAGGCAGCGGCCAGCAGGACAAGCCGCCATGGCAACAGAAGAACCCAGGGACCCAGAACCAGTAGGCTTCTACGTCCGCGACACCGTCTCCGGCAGGATGATGTTGGTCGACACGGGGTCCGTTAGATCAATCTTCCCGCTGTCCAGAGAGGACTGCAAGCGAGCACTGGACCCGGCTGCCTCCCTGACAGCCGCCAACGGGTCGCCCATCCTCCCTTACAGCACCAGGCTCCTGTCGATCTCCATCGTTGGCCGGAGATATTCCTGGGACTTCGTTGTCGTAGACGTAAGGACCCCACTCCTGGGGCGGATTTCCTTGCCCACATCCGGCTGGCAGTGGACGTCGGTTGGAAGCGCCTCCTCGACACCGACTCCTGCCAGTCCCTCCCGTTGGCAACGGGACCCAAGGTGCCCACCATCTGCTCCGCTGCCCCCCACCAGTAATCACAGCTGCTGAAGGAGTTCCCTGGCGTGTTCAGGCCCGAGCTCCGCCAGGTACCCAGAGACGACTACAGGCGGCTCAACCTCGCAACGGAACCTGACCATTACCCCCTGCCTAACATGCAGGATCTCACGGCCTCCTTCCAAGGGGCCAAAATATTTTCTAAATTGGATCTCTTGAAATCTTATTTCCAGGTACCAGTCGCGCCAGAGGACGTACCGAAGACCGCCATTATCACACCTTTGGGTCCTACGTCTTCGCCTTCTCCAGCTTCGGCCTGAGGAACATGGGGGCGACTTTCCAGCGGCTCATGGACAGCATCCTTGGGGACCTGAAGTTCTGCGTCTGCTACGTGGATGATATCCATATTTTCCAGGTCCCACAAGGAGCACCAGAAGCACATCCAGGCAGTCCTGCAGTGCCTGCAGGAGAACGGCCTCGTTATACGTTTCGACAAGTGCACCTTCACCGTCCAGAAAGCCAACTTCCTGGGCCATGAGGTATCCCTGGATGGTGTCCACCCGCTCACATCCAAAGTTGCAGCCGTCACCAGGTTTCCCATCCCTACCTCTGTCAAGGCTGTCCAGGAGTTCCTCAGGATGGTGAGCTACTACAGGAGGTTCATCCCCGGGATCGCACACACCATGCCCCCCCTGATGGAAACCCTGAAAGGCCAACCAAAATCCTTAGTGTGGGGACCGAGCCAGCAGTAGGCCTTCTCCCTGACAAAGGCCGCCCTCGCCAAGGCAGCAGCCTTGGCCCACCAGGATCCCACCGCTCCCCTCCAGCTGACGACGGACGCCAGCAGAGTTGCCTGTGGAGCTGTCCTGGAGCAGGTCATTGACAGTGCTCCCCAGCCCATCACCTTCTTCAGCAAGAAGTTCAACCCCGCAGAGGCCCGCTACAGCACCTTTGACAGGGAATTCTGCACAGTATACCGAGCAGTCCGACACTTCAAGTTCCTCCTGGCGGGCACACCCTTCACAATCTACACAGACCACCAGCCGCTGGTCCACCCCCAAGCAGGGGGACGCTGCTTGGTGACGCATGGTCTTCCAGGCAGCAGCGACACCTGTCGGCCATCGCGGAGTTCACCTGCTCTGTCAAGTACCTCCTCGGTAGGAAGAACCCTGTGGCGGACACCCTCTCCAGAGCCAAGCTTAACGCGGTGCAGCTGGGGATCAACTACGAAGACCTCGCCAGGGAGCAGGCCGCCGACCCAGAGACCGCAGCCTACCGCACCGCCATCATGTCCCTGAAGTGGAGGGACGTGCCCCTCACCCCCGGTGTCCCAAATCTCCTCTGGGATGTCAACGGCCAAGCTGCTGTCAGAGAAGTTTGTCTGCACTCCAGAGTGCAGAAGGACGCGAGGACCTGGGCGAGGCAGTGCCTGCAGTGGCAAACCAGCAAGGTGGGGCATCACACCGAGTCTGGGGTAGGCGAGTTCCCGCAGCCAGGGTGGCAGTTCGGCCATGTTCACATCGACATCGTCGGGCCCCTTCCCCCGTCAGGCGGGTCCAGATATCTCCTGACGGTGGTCGACCGCTCAACAAGATGGCCCGAAGCCACGCCAATGCAAGAAGCTACCGCCAGCACATGCGGAGAGGCCGTACTCTCCAGTTGGATCAGCCACTTCAGCGTCCCAGACCTCATCACAACCGACAGGGGCCCCGCCTTCCCGTCCGAATTGTGGTCCGCCCTGGCTCGACTGCTGGGGACAGCTCATCACAGCACTACGGCCTACAACCCAACTGCCCAACAGCTTGGTCAAGCGTTTTCACAGGTCCCTGAAGGCATCCCTTATGGCCCGCTGCACCGCCAAGGACTGGAAATACCAGCTGCCTTGGGTCTTCCTCGGGTTGAGAACCACCCCCAGGGCCAATGGCGCCTTGCCCACAGCTGAAAAAACCTACGGTGAGCCCCTCGTGGTCCCGGGCAAGTCAGTTACAGAGGACCACCACAACCCATCTGTCCAGAGGCTTCGCAACATAGTCGGCAAGTTTGCCCCTGCAAGCGGAAATATACTGACAGGTCGGCCACCTTCACGCCGCGCTGCCTGTCCACCACCCACGTCTTCGTCAGGGATGATGCCGTCCGCCCACCACTGACCAGGCCCTACAGGGGGCCCTTCTGCGTGATGGAGTGGAACAACAAGGCGTTCCTGCTTGCCCTTCACGGGAAGAATGACTGGGTGTCGTTAGACCGCGTCAAGCCCGCCCTCCTGGAGGAGGACACAGACGTCACCACACTGCACCCTCCACCTGGACAGCCGTCGCCGCAGCCAGCCCCCTGTAAGAAACGGGCACGCGGTCGCCCCCGAAAGCACCCGCCCACACCCAGTCAGCCGCCCCCCCCACACACAAGGTGTCTCCCCGATGTCCTCACACAGCCATGGCACCCTTCAACACCCCATCAGATATGCCGACTAATCAGACGTTACCCACTCCTTGGGGGGGGGAGGGGCCAGTATTTGTAGTCTCTGCTGAGGAAGTTTTCGATGGTGACGTCCCATTTTCTTTGCCTCTACAATTCGTCACACCTGGCGTGACGTGTCACGCAAATCCAATCATTTAAACTATGTATACCTGTCTCCGATTTATATACCATGTATTCTTCTTTTGCAGGCATCAAGATTGTATTCAACTTCAGTTCTGTCCATTTGTATAATTTAAAGTGTACTCGTTCACCGTATTTATTGTTAATTATTATTGACCTCAGGTCACCCTTGTTCCCATTGTATTCCACTGCGTGACGTCAGTCTGCCACTATATAAACCGCCTGGATCACCAATAAACCAGCAGTACCTTGTTTCTGCTCGTCTTATTTTGCACCTCTCAAAAGTTATCTTACTCTCTTTCTATGACCGCAAATAATGCATCTTCATAGTGGCAGTTCTTAAACACTACTCGAAGCAAATCACACCTAGCCACCAGTCAAATCCCCTAGCCATCGTATGTTCCTTTCATAATATACCATTAGAGAGTGAACACATATATGCACTCAATAACTCCTCCCCGGAAGTGTGACGACACTGGTTCAAATGATCACAACACTTTCATCCGTCTGCCACAGTCTCCATGCACGTAGACCATGATCAAAAAGCACAAATGCATGTGTCAGATACCCACTTTATTTAACTGTGTTAACCTCCAGCGTCAACAGAACTGCACCTGCAGCGGATGTACCTTTGACAGGCTAGCACATAGTTCATCAAAGACTTGATAGTACTGTTAATCCCATCGCCAACCGCAGGGGTGCCACCACTACCATGGTTTTTTGTACCCCCGGAGTACTGATCACCTGCCCCAGTGGTACTGGGCCTGGCCCCACTCTGGTGCCAGCCCTGTGTTGGTGCCAGTACTGGCCCCAGTAGCCTATTTACTGGAGTTGGCAAGAGTCACTGGTCTATGGACCAGGTCCCAGCTGCCAGCGCAAGCCAGTGAGGAAAGGTTAGCGGAGAGCATGCAGATGCTTCCTCACCCCCTCCCTTCAAGAGAGGACCAGGGGGCCTGAGACGGTGGATGGCAACCTGCTCAGGCAAGGCCAAACGGGTTACCATGCTCAGTCTTATTCCTTCGTAAAAGCTTGGGTTTCTAAGTAGATTGAAGCATGCTCACATTTGCATGAGCAGAACCGCTCACCCCAACCCGGGTGGACGTCGTCATTGCAGGTTGACTACCACCCACACCCTTGCTCACCTGCTGGGACTTTTGAGCTTCAGCCGTCGGGGCAAGGGTGTTCACAATCTCTGACTTGTTCCCTCCTTATCCTCCTCAGAATTTTTCTGGGAGACAGGAGCTGGACAGGTCAGGGGCTTGGACTAGGAACATTCTTGTTCCCATTCCTGCCCACAACATGGAGGCCTAAGGTCCTAGTCTGGTCTGCAGACTGGACAGGACACATGCTGAATTATTAAGAGACCACTAGGGGCTCTGGTGAGTGTTCACTCCTACAGGGTTACAGAGGCCTATTGTGAAGATGATTAGAGAGATCATCGCTGTGTTCTGGTCTTTCCCTAGAATGTCTTCATGAGGATGGAGTCTCCCTATTGCAAGCTGAGGCAGTGTCACCAAAATTGATTGCCAGAGCAGCATTCCAGTTGGTTTTGTAGATTGGTCTCTGGGGCTTTCATTGGCCAATATCATTTTTTCCTCAGGCTTCCGTACACCTGAGAAGAATGCAGCCCTCAAGAGACTTAATGTGGGAGGTGGTGATATTATTCTACCTCCTCCAATAGACAGTAACCTGTTGGGGGCCAAGACACTGTGCTGCTTCAAACTTCTAAGTCTGTTAGTTCCAAGTTGGCTTTGATGTTCGGGGATGGACTAGTTCTGGGATCCTCTTAACCCCCTCCCCCTTGCTAGAGGGAAGGGGTCTGCAATGGACAGGCTTCGACTCATTCATCAGGCAGTGGCTGAAACCGTTAGGTCTTTACGGGGCACTGCAGCTCACCCTTGGGTCAGGCTAGCCCTTCTCCTTGGGTCAGAGAAAGTCCCAGACTTCTATCTCGATAGAATATGGAGGACACCGGGGCTGTGGCGGTCTCCTTTATTGTGCCAATGGGGTTAGGTGCTTGTCAAATCATTGGGCAAGTTTGGCAGCAGCATGGAGCAGAAGCATGGTTAATGGATGCCTGTCAGACATGGTTCGGCCACCCTGAGTGTCTTCATCATCCCTCACTCTCTTTCCAGTCTGGTTTCGGAAGTTCGTTCCCAGCTCAAGGAAGGACCTCACCCAGTGTGAAGAGGTGATTGCAATGCTCCCAGAAGACGCTGTGGGAGTCTTCTACCCCTCTTCCCACTGAACCAGTTCATTCACCAGAACCGGTCCTAGATGGAACAGTCTGTTCTGTTCTTGATTCCATCAGAGAGGGCAATTTGCTTTTCGCGGAGTCGAGGAATGCATATGTTCAATACATACTCATTGGTCTTCTCGAAGTATCTCCTTTTTAACATCAAGAGGGAGACAGACGGTGTTCTAGTTCAAGGTACTTGCTTCAGACTCGTAACCACTCCCTCAGGGGTTCACTCGGGTGTTCATTTTTTATCTCTACTTGAGGTCGGTTGCACAGGTACGTCTACAGAAGCACCAGTGTGATTGGCTGGTCCTGGAGGGCTTATTGTTGCAGTCATTAGGACAGAGATCAACTTTTAAAGTTTTTGTCATGAGTTGGGCATAGTGATCAACTTTGAGAAGTCACATCTCTTGAGCAGGCAGAGGGTAAAGTATCTGAACATGCAGATAGTCATGGCAGCAGTGAGAGTCCTCCCTTTGGATTATCTTATCAGCAGGTTCAGAGAGGCAGCTCAGAAATTCCTGTCTCGACGGGAACAACCCACTCAGCAGTGACATATCCTCTGGTTTATATGTCACCCTTGCAGATTCGGGCCTTTGGGTGGCTTCACTCCGCGCCCTCTAGCAGAGGGTGAAAGTGGGTGGGTCTCCAGTGAGAGATCCGCCTTTCTCCTGAAGTGAGGAGAGAGCTAGCTTGGCAGTGGAATTACAGGAACCTCTCTATAGGGGTGTCTTTGGGCACTCCCCTTCCTGGGGTGCTTTTGTTTTTTGCACATACCTGCCAGGGATAGGGCTCACATCTGGAAGAATGTTCGTTATAGGTGTTTGGGACCAGAGCAACGGACACCTCCACATCAGTGTCCTGAAACTCAAGGCGGCTTTTTTTTTTTTTTTTTTTTTTTTTTTTTTTTAGGTTAGCAAGAGGTTTGGGACCGAGTAGTGGGGCATTCCACGGAGTTGGTGAGCAACAACACTAAGGTAGTAGCATACATCAACAAGCAGAGAGGACTGGTGTCCTTCCAGCCGCACAAGTTGATGGTTGCAGGTAGCAGGTACACGAGTAGGCAATAGCACACTCAGTGGAGTTAACCAGGTACATTCCTGGGTCCCAGAATGGGGTGGCTGACAAGCTGAGTTGCCAGTGCCTGATGCTTGAGACGGAGTCCCTACACCAAAACATTGCAAAAGACTCTCCGAGTCCCAGCCATGATGTTTCTGTGCCGATACAATAGAAGTTGCTGGGGTACATTCCATTTGTGCTGGACTGTTGGTTGTGATGGAGGATGTTTCTCTGGCAACCACGGGACATTTTAGAGGCTTGCGTCTTCCTCTCCATTTCTGTTTGATTCATTAGGTGCTCAACAGGCTCTGATCACCTGGAATTCATTGTGAGTGGTAGCTTCTTGTGTCCACATGCCGAGTGGTTCTCGAGCCTGCTGGCTGTGTGTTACAAAAGAGATTCCCCTCCCCCTTTGACACATCCATATGTACCAACCACGTGTGAGAGGTATTACCAAGCAGTGGAAGTCATGGCACTTCTTGCCTGGAGACTATCCAGCATCTTCTGCAAGTAAGAGGGTTGTTTCTCGGCATATAACATGGAGATGTCTGGATACTTGTGGAGTATTCAGCAGTGGTGTACCAGGGGAAATGAACTGTCTTCTCTACAATTTTAGTGTAGTTGATTGGTTCTCTCTCCCATGAGAGCTTCCATTCAGCAAGTAGCAGACTTTCTCACCCTTCTTTGCCATGAGAAACATCTCTGTCTTGGCTGTTAAGGGCGGTAGAGCTGCCCTTGGCCAAGTCATTTTGTTGAAGGAAATAGATCTCTTGTCCCCCTGAGGGATCTTTATTTATTCGAGAAAATTTGAACAGTCTTGCCCATCCGAGAAAATCAAGCCCCCTCGTGGGTTGCGATTCTCACGAGCCCAGCTTGTATGCCGTACGAGCTGTTGAGAGGGTCGTCAGAAAAGAGTGCTAACTTTTTTCTTTGCTTATCCCAGCTTCGGCGAAGAAAGTAGGCAAGCTTTGTGGCCTTCGATGCTAAGCACTTAAGGGGAAGGGAATCTGTTACACTTGAGTTGGTTACGGAATTTGTAACAGACTCTGAATCCATAGGTCCCTGCTGCAAGATTAGAGCCTATTTTCTTATTAACCCCCCCTCCCCTGAAGACTGTAGGTGTGATCAGAACAAGATGCTACTATGTCCAGTTAGAGTGCTGCGGTACAACCTTTAGAGAACTCGGTATCTCAGGCCTGAGTGTTGACTCCTCTTCGTTAGCACTGACTTGGCCAAGGAAGAGGTGTCCAAGGGCACACCCTCTTTCAAGCTTGTGAGACTGTTCTTCGTCTGAGAGGTAGACTGGAGTTATGACCAGGCAAGAGATCATGAAAGTAGGGGCATCGCCCTGTCCCTTGCATTCTGGAAGGGCCTGTCAGTGTAGCAGGTAATATGGGCAGATGTATGGTTGTGCCAGACCACATTTATTATGTTAGGGCTTGTCATAAGCCTTTAGGACTTGCTCATAAGTCTTTGGACGTGCTTTTCCTTGGATCTTGCGGTGGCTGCCCAGCAAGTTGTGAGTTGTGTGGCTCATCCGGCTCCCTTAGAGCACACATGCATCTTATCTTGGGGGTTCGGTAGCAAGAGAGGTGTGTGAGTGACTGGTCTCCTCCCTTCTCTCTTTTACCTAACTCTCTGTTAAGACAGAGAGCCATGTAGTGAGCTGGCATGTGCTGGACAGATGAGCTTATGGGCAACACGACATGACAAGAGCATCCTGTCCATCTTTTGTAGAGAGTGAGTGGTCTCTTCCCATCTCTTCTCTGCCTGTCTCTCTTTTAAGAGAGAGAGACAGGTAGTGAGCTGGCATGTGCTGGACAGATGAGTTTGTGTGTGACTACATGACGAGGGCATCCTGTCTTTCATCTTGTCTAGAGAGTGACTGGTCTCCTCCCTTCTCTCCAGGTAGCGAGCTGGCACGTGTTGGACAGATGAATTTGTGGCAGACTACGTGACAGGGCATCCTCTCCTTCATCTTGTGCAGATTGTATGGATGCATGTCCCTCTCTCACTCTAGGCAAGGGGAGAGAGAGATAGACAATAAAACAAACCCATTCGTCCTTTTAGCAAGTTTTAGTCTCCGACACTCGAGTTCTCCCAAGCCTTTTTCTAAATACAGGCAGTCCTTGGTTATTGGCGGGGGTTCTGTTCCAATGGTGTGACAATAAGTGAAAATTGCATTTAACCAAGAATCAGCAATTTTCGGTGCAATTTCAGCGATTTTCAGTTATCGACGCCTCTGTTAGTCATATATCGGTGCCAATATGCAGAAATCGGCGCATATCGCCACTGAAAATCGCACATTTTTGTCGTTAGACAAGCGCTGAAAATCCGGATCACCGATACATGAGCCCGCCGATAACGGGGGACAGCCAGTAGTGACGTAACTCATTACATGAAGCCCAGAAGTATAACAGTTGCAACATCCTATATGTCCAACAAGCTAGAGGTGCCGGATTCCTTCCTCGTCTCTTCCAGACCAGAAAGGTTTTCCCAGGTGGGTAGAACTAACCAGTCAGTTCTGAGATAGACTCAGATTCTACCCTCCAATGGTTGAGTCTCCTGTGTAGACTGAAGGTTTATATTAGTGTAGGAACAAATAGCAAATATTTTAAGTAATTTATTTTTTTCCTAACATACAAACTTGAAGGTCTTTACATTTATGGCCTACCTCAGCCACCCCTCAGTCTGGTACCCTAAGCCGAAATGCAAAATGGAGTGCAGACTGATGAGTGGGCGGGGCTTCCCCTTACCGTTGATAGTTGACAACCCTGTGTGAAAGTTAAACAGCCGTTCCAGCTTGTGTCTGCAAGCTAAATCCTACGTAAAGACTTTCAGGTTCGTGTCAGGAAAAATACAAAAATTTGCTGTATTGATGTCGGGATGTAAATACTAATACATTTATAACAATTATTGTAAGGGTTTACTGCGTTTATAGATTTTGCCTGTATATATTTCAGATGTTTTGTATACCCTAATTAGTGGTATTAATTTCATAAAATATATTTACACATTTAACTTTTATTTCAGGCTTCTGCATTCCCAGCCTTGTACTTTCTTGAGTATCCAAACCTATTGGTCAGTTATTAATCAGCCAAGATTCTAAGTGGATGTGGTCCTGCTTTATTTAACAAATATAAGAAGAAAAAGATCATTACCCACAGGCTGCTTAGAACCAGGTGATGTTGTTCTGTATCTTGTAAATTGGCACATATACATATTTAATAATGCATATTTTTTAAATGAACCTTACCTCTATTATGATAGCTGAATTACCTGCACCAGTGGGAGGATGACAGCACAGTATGTGAAACAGCATAAGGATTACCATGTTAGCTGGCATACTAGATGCACTGTTTTTTATTTTTAAATGTATAAAAAAACTGGCCTGTGGCCATATTATAGATGGGAGAGCGAGCGCCGTAGCCTAGGCTATGCCTATTCTATGGTGAGCAAACTGGCTAGGCACAAAAATTTTTGGTAATAATAAAACATTGAAAAACAAGCCTAATTATTACAGTAAACTGTGTCGCTAATAATGAAACATTGAAAATAAGTTGAATTATCAGTCTGTTATCACAAATTTATGAAAAATTGCTTACGATACATCAGTAATTATCCTGTCAGCTGTTTGCAATGAGTGGATATAAACAAAATCATAGTGCCGGCCTGGTTGCCTGTTGCAGTAGCACATAAATGGTGTTTATTTATGGTTAATTTCATACAAGACTTCATACTTTATTCCAGTATGCTCACAATATTGTATCTCATGCACGGAATCACACATTTTTCCCCACAAAATAACTTTTAAAATATCTTTCATTCTTTCAATAAATGTATGATGAAACATACAAAAATTTTTACTTTCCACGAAATATCCTTGTAAAATTGGGGTTGCTTCTTATATTCCAGCAAATATGTTTAACGGAATTACTTATTTTATATGGTCTGTATACCCATCCCTCTAGGGGAATCACTGGCTCAAGCATGTATGTTCAGTTTTTCTTCTTTATCAAGTGAGGACATGTTAGAAGGAGTTGTGTATACAGTTTTTCTTTGTTGAAGTGGGTCATTTTCTGGCTTTCGGTTTGGATTTCCAGCTATACTGTATGTTAATTATTTAGGATGTCTTTCAAGGAAGATAGAGATAAGTCTTAAAGAGTAAGATGGTGTAAAATCTGGCTTTATTCTTTAGTGCATGGACATGAGAGTTGTATAAAAGGCAGAGATACGGTTGCTTCTTCGACAGATCATTGTGAACAAGGTCAGGACTGGTCAGATGAAGTTATGTCTGTGTTCAAAATGTTAGAGAGAGGTGGATAAAATTAAAATGCAGATGGAAAAGGATGCTAACAAGTCTGGTTTAGGATTGAGGCCAAAGGTGATACAGATGTGTACAAACTGTCAGATACTGTCAAAAATATTCCTCTCAAAGTTCCCCAAGTTCTTCAGGATACAAGATTTGGTAGATTAGAAGCAGACATAGCTAGTCCAAGATATACCTTTGAGAAGTTTATGGATTATACTACTTTGACTCCTGCTTCTTAACCCTTTATCAATGTTTGACTTTTTAAGTTTTCCCCTCGAAGCAGAGGAGGCACCAACACCCACCCTCCCTGTGAACCATAATGCAGACACCCTGTGATGCTTCCTCCACTGCTAGAGGTACAGGGAAGCAGGGTATTTTGGGAGCAGTGGTGGTCGGTGTCCGTTGTTCCCTTACTCTGTCCAGCTGGGTCTGTTCCCATTGTTCCCCTACTCTGAACAGCCCGACATGTATCACTTGCAGTCTGGTACTCATTTGCCTTCCTACAAACACTTCTAAAGTGAAGTTAGGTTCGTTTAGTAGGCAGGAGTTGGGCAGTGTAGTAGTAGTTAAACGATCTTTTTAGCATTCTGAGCTCTGATGTTCCTGAGCGTTTTAAGCTCATATGTTAAATTATCCATATCCAGGATCCCTTTCTGGATCGGTGGTGGCATACAGTATGAACCTTGCCCTTCTCATGCATCAACATCAGAAGGCATATGATATCTGGGAAGAATTCTTTGATTTCAAGGAATTTATACTGTTAATCATCCACGCACTAACTCTTTTTCGATTTTGCATGTTAATGGGTAAACTGGGTAAGTTTAGATGTGAGCGCTTGCGTAAGCATGGGCGTTCGTTAGACATGGTCAAGGGCATAAAAACAGTTGACCCCTGGGATTTGCTATGGATGCATACCACTATCCCCCTTGAATAACTCAAATCCGTGGATACTTGAAACCCCTCTAAAAATGGTTATAACTGCCTATTTTGATGGTTCAAAAAAAAAAAAAAAAAAATGCTTATACAGTACCTGAAATTTTAATAGTTTTATCATAAAAAATGCATTTATTCACGAAAATAATATGAATATACAATAATTCGTGAATGTTTCTCTGTGAAAAATTCCGCAAATTGCTGAGCCTGGGAACCCTGGGGGTCGACTGTATAGTTGTTCTTCACACTTGCGTTCTAGGGCTTCTTGTGGGACATGGTTCTCATTGCGGACATTCTCCACACAGGATTCTCAATTGCCATGGATGCCACTTAATGGATTGTGTTCTTCTCTGCCGTCGCATGAGTCTTAGCCACTGCAGGTGCATCATATGAGTTCATGGTCCATTGGTGACAGGTAAGGGTACCACGTAATGGAAGGGCCCTTTTGCTTTAGAACAGTAAGCCAAGGACAAAACAAGAGGCACTTTATTTGGATAGTACCTCTGTGCTTTATCTGAGTCATCAGGGATACCTGTGTGCTTTATCTGAGTCATCAGGGAGTCACAAAGCCAAGAATTCCTGTATCCTCTGAAGTGTCGAATCCTAACCGAGGTTCATTCTGGGGAGGCTGAACATGTGGCAAATCAGTTGAGGAACTGGAAAGATCAGATAATTTCCTCAGAATGGACTCTACAGCCACAAGTTTCTGAAGATTTGTGAAGACTAGGGAACCCCTGTATTTCCTCTGTTCACCATCAAGGTCAGTAGTCTACCATGTTGGTATTGCTATCTGGTCCAGAATCATCATACATGGCGAGTGGACACCATGCTAATAGGTTGGTCGCATCTCATATGCTGTTCCCCATTTGCTATAATACAGAGGGTCAAAAGAATGTTTAGGGAAGCTGCAGATGATCTTCCTCTGTTAGCAGATTTTCCCTGGCTCCTGCCACTAAAGAAAGATCTGCTTTAACAGCGAGGGCAAATGAGATTCTATCAGAACCTGCATGTGGTTTCCCAGGTCTTCTTCCCCTGTGAACAGATCTTCCCAGACTCCTGCCACTGAGGAAAGATCTGCTTTAAGAGCCTGGGCAAATGAGTTTATATCAAAACCTCCATGTGCTTTGGTGAGGTTTTTTTTTTTTTTTTTTTTTTTTTTTTCACAGTCAGTCATAGTGTCCGATTGGGGAGTCAATTAACACTGTATACCAGAGGTAGTGGCTGGTTTACAGAGCTTGGTGTTCCTCCATAAGGGTTTCTTGCACCTGTGCCTCTGGAAACAACCTTGTTAAATTTTTCAGATACACTGCAAAGGGTGTGTAAGTCTCTGCCATCAAAGGATATAAATGCTCTCATCATTTTAAAACCCACTGGCCTATCTTTTCTGATGAAGATACTAGAGAGGCCATTTGATGTTTTCAGATTGAAATTTCCTTAGTCTCCAGTTAAGCTTTTGCTGTGGGTCTTGGATGGAAATGGTTTTGAAATATTTTGAGTCTGCCTCCTTTTGAGCCCCCAGACAGAGCTTTCTGTAAGTAAATGTCAGAGAAATGTATGCTTTTGACAGCCCAGGGTTCAGCCAAAAGATAGCCAGCTGTAGGATCTCCTGCAATGTGGTCTTCACCTGTCATGGACCAGTTCTTTCTTTTTTGCCACTCATTACGGTAAAGAATTACTTTATGGCTTGCATCTTACCTGGACCTTTGAGATCCTTAGTTTGTCTTCCTTGCGGTTAGATGGGGAAGAGGTAACCCAGTGTCAAGTAAGGGCACTTTTGTTGTACATCAAAAGAACCGGGAAAATTAAACAGTGTGTTAGGAATTTGTTTTGTGGCCCCAGGAAGCCTGATATGCCTGTGTCCAAAGAATGCTTAGACCTTTTTGTTTGAGGCCTAGTTAGAGATGCCCACGCCAACCTGGACTCTCTCTCTCTCTCTCTCTCTCTCTCTCTCTCTCTCTCTCCCTCTCTCTCTCTCTCTCTCTCTCTCTCTCTAAATCTCTCTCTCCCCAGTGAATTTTATAAGGGTCTCTCTCTTTGGAGAAAGTAGTAAATGCCACATAGTGGAGATGCAATTCCGTTTTTGCATTCATTATTTGAGGACGTCAAAATATAGGTGAAACTTGCAGAGCATGATAACCCACATTTCAGCCTGGAATGTTGAGTAGCTGTACTCTGTTCTCACAAGTTTTCTTGAGGGTTGCTTTGTCTTCACAGATTTCCCACCTGTACTAATGAAGGAATCAGCTATCTTAAAAGTGGTAAGATGCATTTCAAAAAATTTATTTTATAAATAGAAATCATGTTTCATATACCTTTATTATGAAGTTGCCCTCCCAACCTCCCCACTCAAGTGGATGGATAAAAATTGAAAAAATAGATGCTCAAAGCAGCCGTACTAATGAGGGAATCAGCTATCATAATAGTGGTAAGATGCATTTCAAAAAATTAATTTAAAAATAGAAATCATGTTTCATATACCTTTGTAATGAAGTTGTCCTCCCAACCACCCCACTCAAGTGGATGGATAAAAATTGAAAAAAGTAGATGCTCAAAGCAGCAGTGCACCCAGAGGGGGTCAGTGTTTGGACAGTATAAAATGAGCAATCCTAGTTGTTAATTTATTTTCTGTGCTGTTTCAAATTATGTTGTTTTCCCACAGGATGTGGAATTCAGTTATCATTATAGAGAGGCAAGTATTTAAAAAATAAATTTTAAAATGTACATGGACAATATTTAATAGCATGTGCTTTGAGTTCTGTATGCTTCTCGTTTTTCTTTAGGACATTCCTGTTTGCATCTTCACCAACTAACTGTGACTTACGTCAATCCCAGAAACGACCAAGGAAATGGCCAATTACATCAGTGTTGACACCATTGGGTAAGTTATTTCTTATATAAATGTTATGGACTCTTGAGTGAGTTTTGTTTTTGTTTTTGGTAGTTTCCCCAGTTTGATTTGAAATTTGATCACATTGCAAAAAAATATGTAATTAGCCAAAAATTTAATTAAAGAACATTGCAGTGTTAACAAAGCAAATAAAAACTGCATCTGTCAATTATATGTGGCTGTGTTTACTAGTTTTAGGAGGTAACCGTACTTTTGTTAGTGGGGTATTTTTATTTTTAACCGCCTTTCTGTTCGCTTAATATTTTGGCCTGGTATTTGAATTTAAGTGATCATAGAAAACATACTGGCTAAGTGTTTTTCATAAGAGAAGTTCACTAAATTTTGCTACATTTTGTGCCATTCTTATTTGTTTCTACAGAAATAATAACCATTACCTATGTAAAAAGTCTTCCTGACCATGAGCTGGAATTGTTCATTGAAACTTGGTAACAAGGTAGTTAATGTTAGTTAGGGGGTGAATTGGGTAATATCACTCACTTGCCTGCCCATTATCAGACATTTCTCTCTCTCTCTCTCTCTCTCTCTCTCTCTCTCTCTCTCTCTCCCACCCACTGAAGACATTTTGTTGCACTTTTGCTGCTGGTGAAGCGTGGATATCTAGTCGCTGAATACTTTCTTTTCACTTATTATAATACAGAAAAAGTACATAGGTCTTTTCACTTATTATAATACAGAGGAAAAAAGTACATAGGTGTTCAAGAGACTAGAGAACGTGTGTAATACAGAGGAAAAAGTACGTAGGTGTTCAAGAGACTAGAGAATGTGTAATACAGAGGAAAAAGTACATAGGTGTTCAAGAGACTAGAGAACGTGTGTAATACAGAGGAAAAAGCACATAGGTGTTCAAGAGACTAAAGAACATGTGTGGGCACTGTCTGTTATATAATTGATTCATGCAGGTATTGGTCTTCTTGTCGGGTTAGGGTTTGTAGCTCTCTTTCTATGTAAGAAATGTGTTGAGTGGTCTCCAAAGCAGTGGGAGAGGTACAATCAGAAGCAGAATAATAAGTGTTCACTAGCTACATCGGATGGCAACACTTCTCTGGTGAGTGCTGACTCCTGAATCCTTCTAATTCATTACCTCTTGCCCCACTGCCCACTGTCCCTGTCTCCACACCTTCTACCCATGCAGCTCTCCCTTTTTTTTTGGGGAGGGTACGCATGGAAGGCAGGAGCCTGCCAGATTCTCTCCTCTAATGAGGACTTTAAAAGATGTGGCAATTGAATATCTCAGGAGCCCTTTTGTGGCATTCCTTGGTCTCTTGGCCATGGCTAAGAGAGAGGAATTTTGTGTTCCTGCAGCTGCTGCATTGCTGCTAAGGAGGTTGATATTCCTGTCGGGGTAGCACGGTACTTTGCATGGGAGATGCTCCAGTATCAACGAGGCCTACGACACTTGAGGTTAGAGAGACAATGAGACAGGGGCAAGAGGAAGCTCCATTATCAACCAGGCCTACGGCACTTGAGGTGAGAGAGACTATGAGCTGGGGCAAGAGGAAAAAGTGCAATTGTTGTTCTGACACTTCGTCCTCATGAAGCCCTTTCTCTTCTCCTCATCTTCATCTTCACCTTCCTCCTGTTGGAAGAAGAAAACCACTTGAAAGAAGTCCCACAGACCTTCAAATGAGTGCTCCTCCCAGTCCACTATTGGCAGGGCTGGTGTAGGTGTCACTGAACACATTTGGTGCCTCATCCCAGCTTGCCCCCTCTAGGACAAACCCTTGCACCCATGTTTTGCATTAGACAAACCCAATTAAATCAGCTCTACCCTCTTGCTTTCAGTACATTCATGGTCCTTGGACCTTCATGCACCTGGTTTGTAAGGAGCAGGTCTCTGCTCAGTCTCCATCTGCTTCCTCTGGATCATACTGCTCCCTCCTAGGTCTCTTCTCCATCTCCATCTACTTCCTCTTGATCATACTGCACTCTCCTAGGTCTGTGCTCAGTTTCCATCTGCTTCCTCATGATCTTACTGCTCCCTCCTATGTCTGCTAATGCCGCAACCCTTACAACATCGCCTGCTGCATCTATTGTTGCCCAATCCACTAGGCATACAGTGTTGTTAAGTTTCTAGTAGCAGTCCTCTTTTCCATTAAGATGCCCCAGGGCACCAACTGCTGCAGCTTCTTAGAGGAGGAAAGCAAGACCCAAGCATAGAGGGTAAGAAGTGTAGGCACTTTCCGTTCACCTTTACCACCTTGTTGTCAGGGTTCTCCTCCTCCTACCCCTGTGGAAGGAAGAAGGGGATTGTAGTTGGCCATTCTCAAGAAATTCTGTAGGCCTTTGAATACATGCTCTTCCAGGTCTCTGAGGGGTCTGGATGTGTTGAACACCTACAGGTGATTGACTAACTTGTGGCTCACCTTGAAACTAGGATTGCCATATCTACTTTTGCAGGTAGTTTGGTTGGCTCTTTCTCTGTGCTTTGAAAGTACATCTGGTTGAGACAACAAGGCCTACTGGTTGCCTCACAATGTTCCAGTCTCTGCACTGGGTGCATATAAGCCCCTTCCCTTGTTTCTTCAAAGACACATTGGGCTGAGCCTGTGAAGCCCATTTTGTACCTGGTCTGCAGACCAGTGCATGCAGTAGCTCTTCCTCATGTGCTTCTATGGAAGTACACCTGGCCAAGTCTACCTGACTATTTGTCTGCACTTTTCAGGTCTTCAGACTACTGTATACAAGTGTCAGCAGGGTGGTTAGCTCTTCCTCCTGTTTCTTTGGAAACACTTGGCAGAGCAACCTAATCCATCTATGGAAGTACACTTGGACACGAGACAAACCTTCCTACTCATTTGGCATGTTGATCCTCAAATTGTGCATGTGCCATAGGTTAGTTGGTTTGACATCCTTCTCGGGGCACACCAGCTCTGGGATTACATGTCAGCATTGCATGCATGTACCAGTACATCCGTAGAATACGGGAAATGTATGCAGGAGCAGAGTACTATCCCAATGTGTGGGGAGGGAGCAACAACCTTCAACCCTGCTTGTTGGCACATGCATGTTGGCTCCTCACCTTTGCCTCTCTGAGTATGTGCGGTTGAGCGAGGCCAACCTCCTCCCTTCCAGAGTGTAAGCGAGTATACTGTACAGATGTGGGAGCTTGTTTGCATGCAACTATTGTTTTTTTTCTTGTAACTACTACTGAGTGGTAGTACAGTCTGCCTGTATACAGTTGTATTACAGTCAAGAGCAATAGACCTTGTCAACAGTTTTGGGTAGTAAAATCAAACAGTCGCATGTAACCAGTAGATTTATTAACCACAAATTTTATTTACAGTTCCTGTAGACAACACTTTACTGAACAACCCTACCTAACCAATAATTAAGCTTTGTAAAACCTAATTAGTGTTCATACAACCCATTGCAGTGTTTCCCTTTTATTTTGGTTCACTCTGGCAGTTTCAACAGTAAATAGTGTGAATCACTTCACAAGAAACCAGCACACAAAAGTGCCACCATTGCAAGCACTCAAGGCTATTTTTAGTTGCATTGCAAAAAGCCATTTTTTCCATTACTAAGTAAAACCAGTGTTCATGCATACAGCATGTGTATGACAGCTAGAACCATAAGTTTTTTTTTTATTGTGCCATTGCAATCCTGGGTGCTGCATACTTTTTCACTTCCTTTTGAAGCCCTGTCTACAATAATGAGTTTATCTTGATTAAAGATATTGCAAACACCAGACTGCACTAATAAGTCTCCCTACGATCTATGGCACTACACTGTAGTCTTTCATATATAACAGCCAACAGTCTTTGCTGCTCTAAGTGCTGGAGATTTCTCCGAGTAATAGAAATGTGTTCGAGTACCAACAATTTCGACCTCTCTCTCTCTCTTTGGGGCAAACCCTCTCACCACATCATACCTAAATTGAGAAAAGGTCTGTCGTGCTCATACAAACTTAACATTTATGCTACAGTTTTGCAGCAATAAGTTTGGTTTCAGCCGATCATATGGAAGTCTACAGATTTTCTACCATTGTAGATTTTGGACTGCAGGGCTTTCCTAAAGGCTAGATTACTGCCAGTAAGGCTTTTGCAGTCAATAGGATCACTTACAGCAGTATGTGAAAGGGTAGCAAAAAAAAATTTCAAGCCTGAGACTACTTTATTTAAAAATTCATGTATGTTAGACAATCTGACACTGACAATACAACCCTGCCCAATAAACCAGCTAACTTAAATCTAATTACATGGACAAAATAATATATATATATATATATAGCAAAATCAGTGTCACTCCTTTTGTTTAACTCTTGATGGCCAACAGTCTTTCCTTACCCACATGCCTTAACCACAAAATATACGTACTGTATACAGTTGCATTGCACAGATAACATTACATTTCAAATTTTATTTTTCTAAAGAAATCCTTTTATCACCAAACCTGTACAGTATCATGAAATATAAAATTATTAATGAGATAATGTATATATGGCCACAACATTCCTCCTTACTATCAAACATTGTTCTCACTCCAATCTTATGTCCTATCCAGATTTTCATTATTTGGAATTTGACATATCTGACACTCCCAGACCAGGCAACTAAGGCCCAAAGAAATTTAATATACTATACAGTTATGTAAATATAAAAAATTTTAAAACTGCTCTGCTGGTTGGCAATGCTGAGCAACCTCAGGAAAATGTTGGTAATACTGCTTACACTCAGAAAAATGTTGATAACACTGGTTACACTCAGAATGAGAGGTTTTTTTGGGGGGGGGGAGACCTGGAGAAATTTTCCAAGGTGAGCGGGTGGGTTGGATGGTTGGGTGCCTTGAGAGAGGAGGGACAGTAAGGCTGGTTAGAGAAACTCGCTTATAGACAGGGTTGAGGTTCTTTTGAAAGGTGGGTGGAGCTGGGGAGCAGTTCCACTGATAGAACTAAGTAGTAGCTCTGCTGCGGCAATTTCCTTCTAACTTAACTTTTTCTACAGCTTTATGCTTGCTAATTATGGATTTACCTTCAATATTTGTCACATGTGATTGTAATTAACCTGCAATTAACCACAGAACTTTATCCAACAAGCTAGGGGACCCGATGGGAAAGTGGGGTTATGGGTGGTCTATACCTCTGGGACAGGTTGATTTACTCCCATGCTTGTTACTACCCTACAATTTAGGGGACCCCTAGGGAAAGCTCGGTAATGGGTGAGGTAGACCACGAGGGGTGAGAAGGCGACCAAACTTTACTGTATACGGCATTACAGAGACGAAAAACTCTCACACAAACACAGGAGGGGCAAGACGACAAAGGTAGCCGTTACAAAGACGAAAACTTTCATTACTACTGCTATTACGAATGCTGCCACGCATGCACGTTTGTATAGGGAAGCTTTTGGTACACAGGCCGACTCTTTACTGAGGAAAAACGGGGGCTGGGCCAGTAATGTTCATTTCCAGTCTGAACACTCCTACTTAGTTTTTTATTATACTTTTCGAATCTTCAGTAAAAATGAAAAAAATATTCTATATACACAATTCTTGCAACCCAATATTTATCAAAATAAAAAATTAAATACATGTAAATGATTGAGGAGTTATTTTAAGTTTCAGTTTTGCAAAATGCACTTAGTGACATTTGATATTCAGGGGCTAGTACTGAACACAATGAAATACATTTGAACCCCCAGGGGCTAGTACTAAACATGGCAAAACAGTGTACATGAATCACTATTTAGTACTATCCCTCAAGTTGAGTAGAGGAACTGTGAGGAAACAGGGAGTTTCAGGAGGAATTGAGAATTTTCTCCTGCCGTTGGAGGGGGTGCAGGTGGTTATTCATATGCGATCCTCACAGGTTAGACCACCGTCTTTCCAACTGTTGCACCCGCCTGTTTGTGTTGGAACAGCTCATAAATATTTCATTTCATACAACGGCTGATTCCTTGCCGTAAACTTAACGCTCCTTTGAACACATAACACGCCACTTGTTGGCCGTTACCTGCGAAAACTCTTACATCAGCTGCTGGGAAATTAACATATTATTACGGCAATTATGAGATATTAATTCAGCTGTGTCAATATCATGGCCTTTAAAAATGAAAAAAACAGAATTTTAGCCCCAGGTGCAGTAGTAAGTGCAGGCTGGACATTAAGCAAAAAGCATTCTGCACCCCTAGAAACAGGCTCAGAGTCCCTAAGATAAGTTTATTGCGGCTTGGTTTCTCAGTGTATTCAGAACTCTTGGGGACTAATTGTTACCTTGGAAATTGGTTTCCCCTGTACTTTACGGCTGTTGGTAAAGATGACGACTTTTGGCCTTTTGCCAGCCTGTTATTCTTCCTAATGTGTTCCTACCTACCCCTGCACCCTCCCCCCCTTTTCCTTGGTGACAGTACATTTTGCCTCTGCCCAGAACCCTCTGCCTCCCCCCACTGCCACTTCTTGCCTTCCCCCGCATTTTAGGGGGACATGAGCAACTCTCTCCCTGCCTTCCCCCATGTTCCTCCCCTTCCCTCAGCCACCCCACCCCCCTCTCCTGCAATGAATGGCTCCCTGGCTTTTGCACTTCCGGAGTGTGCTTCCACAGTGTAAACATGTCCGCTTCGTTTGTGTGTGCTCCCCGTTTGTGTGTGCTCCCCTACCCAAAACCCCGAATTCCCACAGTCCCCCTTTACTGTTGGGTAGAGTCAGGAGGCAAATAACACTTGGCCAACAACAAACGAATGCATTTCCTTTATCAGCAGTCCTAAAAGTATAGGAAAAACCAATTTCCAAGGTAAACACAGGCGCAGAGTTAATGCTTAGAAATACCATTTCACTGGCTGGGAACGGGGTGGAGATGCAGTGTTTGACGGGTGAAGAGGGGAAGTAGACTTCTGACTTGATTTTTCCACATTAACCCCTTAAAAGACTTATTTTTTCAACATAATGTTTCAAAAAGAATCTAATTGTTTTATTGAATTAAATTAAAATATAACTTGTTTAGACTCTATTCTAATTTGATTTCAACAGAAAATTGTGATTATTTTATGTAAAATTGTAATTTTTAGAAACTCCACTTGAGACCTTTTTATGGCCAATAACGAGTTATCTCGTATAAATTATAATCATTTTGTTCTATCATGAGATATCTCGTATGCTTTGTTTGAGTAATTTTGATAATAGGAATTGAATAAAAAACATATTGATGCTTGATAACTTGTTATTTTTCCACTTCATTTTGATAAAAGTATTTTTTCATTTCATTTGAATAAAAAAAAAATTTCACCATTAGAATAAACAAAATCATATATTTCTCTTCATTTGGGTAAAAAAAAAAAATTTTCACTTCACATAAACCAGTGTATTTCCCAATCATTTTGTGTGGTATGATTTGAAGCAGGGGGTTATACACAGACTAACTTCACATATCTCACACATGTAGCGAGACTCTCGTCTGATCGGTTTTCCATTATTATCCCTTTTCTTAGAGCAAACAACACACTGCCTTGTAGGAAATTTCTTTTTGGGTGTAGGAGGAATGTCAATTGGAAAATGCCTTCCTGAATAGCGGGTAGGATTCGCTGAGATAGATGGTCTACCTGGTCTTGTTTGAGGGATTTCAGCATGATACTTCTTCAGAGTTGAATCACTTATTTCCAACCTGAATTTGAGAGATGAACAGCAATTTTCATTACTCATCTTGAAACACTGATATGCATTCCAAAGGGCTAGATCTAGATGATGGAAGAAAACTTTTTTGTAATATTTTTTTGTTCTTTTCCTGGGAACAGGATAATTTGCCAAGTTTTGATCCAACTTATCCACACCACCCATTGTGTGGTTATAGTCTACTACAACTTTGGGCTTCTTTTTCGTACCTCTACTACTCACAATTTCAACTTCATCACTATTGTGAACTGTGGAGAGTAGAACAACATCTTTTTTATCCTTCCATCTCATGGCCATAACATTACCTCTACGATAAGCAGACATTTCCCCCTTCTTCAACTTATCAGTTTTCAATGAAACTGGCAGGTCTTTTCAATTTATTCTAACAGTGCCATAGCAATCTGTTCTACATTTTACTAGAATATCCACTAACTCAGGACTGGTGTAATAATTGTCTATTGTAAGGCAATAGCCTTTATTCAAAAGAGGTTTCAATAAAGTCATTACAACCTGTGAGGATTTAGGCAATTCATTGAAATCCTGGTCGAATTGTATCACTGGAATCATCCAAGCTTGAATCGTCGCCTTCTGAGCCAGAACTTTCAAGCTCTGTAAATGATTCCTCAGTATCACTGTTGTCATGGTAATTTGCCATAACTGGGCTAAAATAAAAAATAAATAAAAGGCTAGAATAATAAATAAATAGTCAAGATACTAACAAATTACTCGACAATATACAATTCTTCTTGCCGTCGTAACCCAAAAATCGTCGTAAGCCGGAACATCGTCGAAAATCGTCAAAAATCATAAGAAAACCTTACTTTTAATGCTCTGGGTGCATTGAAAACGATGTAAACTGCATTATTATTGAGTTTTACATCAAAAAACCTTCAAATTATGATTATTCTGCCATTTTGGGGCCATATTTCTTCCGTCGGAACAAATTACTAAGCGAAATAATTTCTGATGAATATATTTGAAAAGCATATAAAACAGCCTGTATCATAAAACAGTCTAAAATAAAAAAAACAATGAAACTTACCCAAAACGTGAAAATGAAGAAATACAGAAGATTCTAAAAGTCACCACTGGAGAGCTGGTAAAATACTGCGTACTCATCGTAAAAAAAGGAAAAAAAAAATCCTCGGAAAAAATTATACTTGACGTATCACAAAATGGTCAAGAGACTAACAAAAGACACGAAATCATTATAATAAGTCAATAATATAACATATAAACAGTCTTAGATGACAAATAAACAACCAAATTTACTTAGAACAGGCGAAAATACGACATAAAATACGTACATATGAACGAACAACCTCTCAAGATCACCGGTTACTCTATATACCACAAAATACTCATGGGGTTAGCTAACAAAAGACGCAACAGCAACACGATGAATCAATAATATAACATATAATCAGTCTAAGATGACAAATAATGCAACCAAACTTACAAAAAAAAAAAAAAAAAAAAAGGTCAAAGATGGCAGCTGAAGTGCTACTAATGACGCGTCGTCTGCACGAAAAAATACAGAAAATTATCGTTGGTAACTCACGACTTCCAGCAGCAAATACCACTGCCAAACGTATGATATAGGACGAGATATCTCGGAGAAGCCTGCTGTAACAATACTGAGCCACATATTCACGTTTAACTTTTCAACGAGGTATCTCGTGGTAAGTCCAAAATTTTTAGCCCACTGATAACGATATATCTCGGGTTAATCTTGTAAGGGGTTAAAGGTTATGTACAGTACTCTAGTGTAACAAACAAACAAAAAAAAAAGGAAGAGAGAGAGCAACTACTGAGGTATCGCTTACATTAAAGCCTGTACAGTAACACATTCTGTTTACAGTATATTTTTTCATATATGGAACAAACCTGGTGCTTAACTTATTGATAATTCTTCCAGTGCCAGCTGGAAACCGGTAAAAATAGCAAACAAGGAATTGGTGGCAACGAGGTAGGCCGATAGGCCTAGGTGACAGCTGTTAAGTTCCATGCCACTTCCCCCTCGATGTGGGACCTCTTGAATCCCGGGAATTAGTTCCCGGGTTTGAGTCTAAGAGTCCCATATACCATTGTATGTTTCCTTGGAATAATTTTTGGCGAATCTTCCACTTTTGCTAAAATTTATTGGACCTGATAAATAGGAAAACATATAGCGACCTGATAAATAGGAAAACATATAGCTCAGAATGGGTTTATATCCGAAGCTAAATAGTGGGAACTGTGGTGGGACCATCAACTGCCCGATAATGTTTGGACCTGAGAGTTATCAGATTGATAGCTCAAAGGCAGAACTATTCTTTAGGGCTGGACCATGGATTCCAAGTGGGTCTGGTTCTGGGGATAGGACTCTCGGCATTCTATCGAGTTTGCCCATAACTTGAATAGGGGTGAGGATCCATCCTGCTATTTGCTTGAAGACGTTGTCCGGAAGGAATCGAGGACGGCGTCTGCTCTGCATGTTACCAAGGTGATCTTTGTACGGAAGATTGTTTCTGCCCTGAAGAATCAGGCCTCTGAGTTGTGGGGCATGAATGGTGGTAGGCATATGGAGGCAGCGGAGAGGTTCTCGTTAGTGAGGATGGTATCTTTGCTGCGGGCTTGGTTGGGCATTTCCACGGGTCGCCAATGTGAGCGAGATATGAGTATGAGTAAGATTCGAAGTCTATAGCTTACTAATTTATTTATGAAACGTTCACACAGGTCAAGGGCTTGTGCAAGCTGCAATGTAACTTCTCATGTCTGACAGGTGGAAACAGGGATTAAGTACAAGCATTTGTGTTTGTACACAGAAAAATATACGTATAAAATGGTACAGGCTATTGGACTGAAGATCATACATGCTGTACATGGATGGAAAAGCTGCCATTGCAGTACAACATACAATGGTAATAATGCATAAAATGTGACAGTGATGATGATTAAATATGTACGAAAGTTGTACTAGGGTAGTTGCATTTCTTTTGTCGGTGTGTTTCGTTCACTGGTTCCTTGTCACAGGATAATGGCAGTCGTGGTGTGGTGTAAGTGTGTGTAAGGTCCACGTGTGGGTGCTACACTCCAATCCTAACACAGTGCAGGCAAGAGCACATGATGTTAGGGGGCTATGCCCTTCTTTGGCATTTAAGAAGAACTTGTCTGTTCAAAGGATTTTGAAGGCTGGCACATGGCTTCGTCAGACCACCTTCACTTCCTTCTACTGTATCTGCGGGATGTAGCCCACAGGTCCATGGACACTTTTTCCTTGGGGTCCGGCGGTAGCTGTCAGCAGGTTGTTTAACTCGTCCAGTGCCCCTAACGGGACAGCTTGTATCTATCTTAGGTATGAAAGTGAGAATGAATGGGATGGCTGGGGTCTTTCAGTTTCCCTTTCTTTTCTTTTTTACCCAGTGGGTGAAGAAATCATTCCATCATGTGCTGGAATGGATCAGACACAGGTGAGACTGGAGCCATTTTGTTAACTTTTGCCTATCCCTGCGAATATAAAACATTGGCAAAAGAAAGTCCCTCATCTGTCTAGCAAGGGGAGAGAGGAGTGATGGCAAACTATTGGTGGCCACGAAGGTTTGTTTAGATACAGATAGAGTTCTTTGACTTCCTCCTACATTGTCTCATCACATAGTATGGAATCCCAAAAGTCTGACTGATAAATAATCACTTATTTATTATGTCAGAGGCTTTGGTTCCCTTCCTTAGGCTTCTATAAGCCAGGAAGAGTTACCAGGTGTGCTGAATCTCCAGTCAGTCCCAGACTTACTTTCCTCCCTCCAAAAATCAAGACCCAGGTTTGTTCCACATATGAACAAATGACAAATTTATTAATCAGTTTAGCTTTTTTGTAGCTAACAAACCTGCAGGCTAACTTATATGGCCCACCACTAGCCACCCCTCAATCAAGTCTCCTGGGATGGAAAAAACTGAGGTGTCATTTTTTTCTATTCTGGCGCGAAGGAACTTGATGGTTGCCACCTAGGCCTAACAGCCTACCTCATTGCCACTGATTCCTTGTTTGGTATTTTTACCAGTTTCCAGTTGGCGCTTGAAGAATTATCCATAAATTAAGACCGCAGGTCTGTTAGCTATGAAAAATACAAATTGACTAATAAATTTTATTCTATTATCATTTATATTTTTACTGTATTGTCCTTTTTTTATTTATTTTTATTTTTTTATTTTTTTTTTATTTTTTTTTTTTTACAAACAGTTGTGTGTAGGGTAAGTACATAGACACAATCATTCACTGGTGCTTGCTGGACAAGACTTTGGTTATAAATAGCATACCATATACCCAACGCCTACAAATTTGCATTTTAAATATTTTACACTATTTAGAGATGAGATATCAAGTGATAAATTTTTTTTTTTTATATATATATATATGCTGACCATAGTCGACTAAACTTGTGAAATACTGTACAGCAAATGAAGCAAAGCAAAAAGGAAAAATAGCAACTGGTAATACTGCACTTAGAAATGCACTATAGATGGTGACATCAACATTATTGAAATTTCACATGTAGATGTAAAAACACACACACACACCAGTAAAGCTTCTGTGATATGATGTGAAATGAAAATCATTTATTCCTATGAAACAGAAAATGGTTAACTACTGGTGTTCTTAAGATGAATTTGCTTTGGACAGTCATTATTGAGAAATGCTATTTGTACTCAAGATGTAAACACGGCAAAATGAGAAAAAAATTAAATATGCTGTATATACCTGTGTATCATTTGGTCTTTCTCATCATGCGACCCTTAAAATTTTGTCCCTGCCTTTTTGATAGCCCAGATAAAATTAAGCTAACCTCTTCCTCATTAATCCCATCATTTTGTCAAATAACTGAAAAAAAAAAATTGAAAATAGTCTTTACCTTACGAATGAGTTTCATTTTCGGTATATCATGCTGCACATTACTAGGCTATGCTCGTGTAGCGGATTTCGTTTCAGTAGAACATACTGTACTGGGCTGTATTTGTAGAATGAATTTAATTTTCGGTAGATTGTCCTAGGCTAGGCTTTCAAAGCTTTCAAACAAGATTACTAAACGTATGGCTTATGTAACAATTCATAACTTGTCTCTTATAATTAACAACCGCTTAACCGAAGAACTGACGTAAATAACATTGAGTACGTTGTAAACAAAAAAAAATTTGTTAACACCTGTTTTGTAATTTTGAGAATTTTTATTTTAACATTAGGTAGATATTAGTTTACTCTTGTATACATTTTGTACTTTTATGTACAAAAATTAAAATAATTCCAGTAGTAGTTCATTTCTTTTAGCAACTGAAAAATAAGTTTCCTAATTTTTTTGGGTATACCTGTCCAAAATGTTGTGAAACGAGTAGGTTTCCAGCACTGTTGCTTTGTGCCAATTCCATTCATTTAGTCTCACTTAAGGTGAGAAAACAGTGGAGATCTCTTGTACACTGCCACATCTCTGTCTCAGGTCAGGATGGTTAAGCAGCTTATCAATGTTGTTCTGATACCCAAGCTTGATGGGTTAAGATGGAAGGCTCCCCTTCCCCACGTCAGCAATTGAGAGTTCAGATGAGAAGTTATGTTCAGTGTCCACTAGTATTTAGAAAGGGAGAAAGGAAACAAAACTGTTACGTATGGTTTTGATATGGTTTTGACAAGGCAGTACAACATACAGTGGATGCAACTATGCAAAGCGGAAGAATGATATATCAGATATATGTAGGGAAGTTAAAAACAGCTTAGAAGAAACAGGAGCTCCAGTTTTTACTGTAAAGGAAAAGATCACCAACTGGAACCAACATTGATGAATTTGATTAGTGTGTTTACAAAGAAGTTTTTAATTATCACATTAGAAAGGATATTCCAATATTGGATAGTATTGTACTTGAAGTGAAAGAAATTGTTACAGTGGAGGAAAAAGATAGAGAAGTAGAGAGAGAGAAAGAGACTCATACACACTAGTGACAGTACTGTACTTACATAAAGCATTGAGCTACATGCTGTGCGATTGGCTACTTCAACCACTTCAGCTAAGAGGGGAGGTTGAACAATTTTTATTTTTTATACTACTTATTACGCTGATAATAGGTTGATAGTGAGATTTTACTTTTAACATTTGATTGATATTTTGCTGTTTTTATATTATTTGAAAATAAGTAAATTACCTATCATAAAAAAGACACCATGTTAGATATGCATAAAAATTCTCTCTCATGAGTGAGAGAGAGAGAATATTTCCATTGTCATCTAATGAATAAATTCTACCAATAGTAAAGATGGAAAAAATTTAGTACATTAAAATTCCAGTGCATTGGACTGTTAAATTTCTGTTGTCAACTGAGATGAATATCTTGAAAGTTGTAAACAAAGCAGAAAACAGTTGTCTTCAAAACAGACATTTGAACCAGATATAGTCGAGGATATCTTCTTGGAAGTGGAACTGTTATCTGTATTAAAGGGCACTTCCTTGTCTCTTGTTCATTACATTGTGCCTGCACTGATCCTACAATATTTTTTTACATGCCTGTTTGTAGGATTAAAGCAATCAGTTTATGGGCTGCTCTTGAAATGCAAGTTCAGCCTAATCCACATCAACAATGGCAGATCTTAAAACGCAGTTTTTGCCTTCCTGGAAAGATTTATAATAGTATGTGACTGTAAAGGAAATTTTATGACCATATTAAAGGACTCTTAAGTGGAAGAATCCTGGGATTAGCTTGAGCCATATTAAAAGTCTTGAAATTTGGCAACTTCGGAAACCTACTCTGTGTTTCACGACATTTTATGCGCAGTCAGCAGCCTAGCCTATGTAAATGAATATAGCAGATGATCAGGTTTTTATTATACATATTACATTGATGATATGACATGATAATACAGTATAAATGAATTTAGGAAAATATTGGTTTTATTACCATGACCCTTATCTTTAATACAGCTGTAATAGCCTGTTGTTCTTACACGTTATACAAACCATCGATCCATTATATTAGGAATTACTTACAGCAAAGCTGGAAACAACCATTAAATTCTTGAACAAGGTGGCTAGACAGTAACTACCATCAGGTAGGCGGGAATACCCGCCTTCCCGGATGTAAACATTCCAGTTTTCTTTCGGCCGACGTGTTGCAGACATGTTATTGGAGCTGTTTGCCCAACTGTCATTAAGCTCATTATCCCAGTGGAATCTTTTTTGGAATTTTGTGTATATGTAGTGTGTTTGATATTTGTGTATATATAGAGTGTGTGTGTGTGTGATATTTATTAATATACAAACTCACAGTTTGTGATAGCCTTGTGTAGGTTGTTTTTCCCCAGCTTGTCTCGGGATTGGTGGCCAGGGGTGGAACATTTTCATTCGCCTTTCATTGGGTTGGTCATAACAAGGTCGCATGCCTATCATTGGGCCTTACACCCTCCGTGTACAAGGGTGTGACTGCATCCCTGTACTGACTTGTGCTGACTGTTGCTCTTTGCCGCCTGTGCTGTGGAAGAGTTGCTGGGAGGAAATTTCGGAGGAGGTTTGCCGGGTGTCATCGGTTTGCCGGGTGGTCTTTCCTTCTTCCTTGTCTCTCTCCCAATAGCTTTCTTCTCTTATCTCTCCTTTGGGAGAGGTCTCTTCTTTGCCCTCTTTGCTTCCCAAGATCGCAGGTGGGGCAGGCCCAGCGTCTGGCGACCTCTTTTCAGGAGCCTCCTCTTGCTTAGTAAGGCAGTTCCCCTTCGGAGCAAGAGGATCTGTTAATCATTTTTGCATTTTTCTTTCAGGTTAACAGTGAGCAGGCGCAGCACTAGTTAGCTGGATATCTTGATTTTGGATATCTTATCCTGGAGGAGTTCCCTTTGACACTCATACAGTGGTTGCTTCGGGATTGACCACAGTACCTTAATGGGATGGCGTAGGTCCACGTTGGTGTCTCGGTTTCCAGGTCTGTGCTCCAGCTATGTGGATCATTCGCTATCATTTGCTGGCTCTCAAGTATGCTGTGGCTCTGCCTCTGGTGTATCTGTGGTCCCGTCTACTCCTGCTGTGCCTCCTGTTTTGATTGCCCTTTGTTCCCCAGTGACTAGTCCCTGGGCAGCTCCTCCTGGTCTCCTGCCGTCCAGACCACTCCTGTAGCTTCTGCCTGGGCTGTCCTGATTACACCTGTTGCTACTCCTGGTGTTCGTGTCCTGGGCCGCTGCTTTTGGTGTTCCTGCCTAAGCTTCTGCTGCCTCTTCCCTCTTGTGAGGTCCGGGGGTGTCCCAGGAAAGCGGGTAGGCCCCTGTCGACCGAAGAAGGTTGCTTCTTCCCCCTAAGAAGTCCTTAATTGGATGTCTAAGGGCTGCCTCCGTCTGAAGAGGTGGTGGATCTCGTGTCGGCTCTTCCAGGCCTTCAGGCTTGGGAAGCAATTTGCATAACCCTGGGTTGATGTGTTTTGGGAGCCAGTGGGGCACATTCTTCAGTTTGCGCTTCTGTCACCAGTTCTAGAGGTTCTGCCTCTAAAACTGGTGCTGCTTTGGCGACTCGTTCATGAGTTGTTCCGATTGCTTGAGATTCTGTAGAATATCAAGCGTCCCGAATTGGTACCGGAGAGTACTCCCCGTCCTAGTTCAGGAGCAGGGCAAGAGAAAGGGCCAAGGCATCCAGGTGTCTCGGCTCTTCCTTACCAGCAATACATGCGCTCGCTGAGCGCTTCCCAGTGCTCGGTCAGGTTCTCAACCTGATGTCTCAATCCCGATGGTTCGAACGCCTGGAGAAGCAGGGAAGAGGTTCCCTTCTGGAGTCCTGCAGGATTTCTAAGGGACTGCCTCTCTCCAGGGAGGCAATAGTTCTCTTGTTGGCTCTTTCCGCCCTTGGGTGGGAACCGATTCGCATTCTCCTCTGGGGTCTTGCGTTTCAGGGCTGCAAGCGCGTGGCCTCATTGCCAGTCCTAAGAAGTCTTCGTCTAAGACTGGTTCTGTGCCTGGCCCTTGTCAGTTTCTTAGGAAGTCGAAAGGAGACCACTTCCGATGAGTGTTCTTACAAGATTCGAGTGTCTCGTAAGGCACTTGGATTCCCTAAAATCACGAGCACTTGTGGCAAGAGTCACAGGACGAGAGATGGTGCCGAGACATTCAGGTGTCTCGACACTACCTACCAGCTGCATAGCAGACACAAAATCTCCCCCTTAAACCTTCTTCTCGAGGGGCTTCGGATTCGAAGAAGTTTAAAGTTCAAGAGGTCAGCATTAGTTCATGGATCACTTGGCTCAGCTGGGTTGCCCTACCCAGCCCCTGATTACATTTGCATGATCGCCTCAGCTCGCCCCACTTCCCACCCAATCCAGATTGCGTTTGCATGATCAGCTCAGATCAACCAAAACGAGTTCCCGACACTGTTTGAGTGAACTTTCTACTCTTCCTAGGAAAGCACTTTGCCACGGCACAAGCGCTTTTCTTCCCCCTTGTTGCAGTCATCACCTTCGGTTGATTACCGCTCACAGTCTGCCTCTCCTGCTGGTCTCTCTGGCAGGATAGGTAGGGGTGCTCTTTCTCCATACCTGTTCTCTTTTACTCTCAGCTGTTCCGAGAGGTGCAAGATGAACAGAGTGAACACTGATGAAATTGTCTTTGGAGTTCGGCTGCTGGGATTTACTCTTCAGGATTTGTGGTCCCTGGATCGTCTCGTAGTACACCCAGTTAGTCAAGGAGGTTTTTTGGAATCTGTTGAGGTTCTCCTTCCAGGGGGAGAGGAACGGGAGTTTTGAGCTCTGGTAGGCATCAAGGGTCTTCCTTTTCGAGTTCTGATCACCCTCGTTTTTTCTTTTCTCTGAGATCTTAGTGCCAATTTGTTAGCATGAGGATCTCTGGGACAGGACCGTGGCTCCTCATGAATAATCTTCACCACTCGAAGCCTTTGCAGCTCCTGAAGGGACCAGGAGTTTTGAAGGGGCCACCGCAGTCCTTGCTTGTGAGAGCGTTCTCAACCAGATGAATACATTTTCTTTGGACCAGGAATTCACTCAGGTCAAGACATCAATCAAGCTCCCTTTTCCCTCTACCTCGACAGAATACGATTCTTCTTGTGTTGGAGGGGTCTTATGCCGACTGCAGGTTGTCCTGACTGCTTTGTCCAGACTCAGGTCTCTCGCTGCTTCTCCTTGCCCTGAAGGGTATTCCCCTCAGCAACGAGAGGCAGCGGTCCTGGAGGACACCACTTGGTTTCCTCCAGGCAGTCTCCTAATGAGATCTACGATCTTTCACTTTTTTAAGTCTTTCTCTCCTCAGATGCAACCATTCCTGGAGAGGGCACTGCCTTCTGGAGACTGGTCCTGTCTTGGGATGGGTCTTCCTACCCAGCACCGGGTGGCAACCTATGGGCAGTTCTGGTGCTAAGAAGAAGGACTTTGTCCTAATATGGATCTGTCCTAATTTGGATCTCCAATTTCATAAGTTCCAAGTCAGCTCGACCTTTAGGAACGAACCTTTACTCGGTTCTGCCTCTCTCTTTCAGAGAGTTTGCCAGATACCTGCCTAAGGTGCTGGTTCTGGAAGTGAGAAGGATTCCAAGAGTGACTGGCCTCTCCTCCTCCTCTGGAATCATAGAAGCAATCCCACTTCTTCCTCTAGCAAGGGGAGGAACGAGACTGGCAATAAGGGAAACTCTGTTTCGGGTCTTTCCTTATTGCCTCAGACTCTGTAGATTCCTCCCAGCCTTTTTGCATATGAGTTACAATTCCTCACTCATTCAAAAATGTCCAGATGCCTGACATTTGATCATGCAGTTTTATACTCCGATCAGTATGTTAGCGATCAGTATGTTGGAGGCACAGTACTGGTTTTTTTTTCGACCAGTAGCAGCAGCCCAGGTGTGCAGAACTCCTGTCAGTTCAAAGAGACTCGCTCAGATTCCTCCCTCCAACCTGCGAGTCTTCCTAATGTAAAGGACCGATGGTTTGTACATCGTAAGAACAAATAAAAATTTTTGAAAGTAAATTGAATTTTTCCTAATGTACAAATCTGAGGTCTTTTATATTTTTATGCCCATCTCATGCCACTCCCCAATCTGAAACCTGGGCTGAAAGGCAAACTGGAATAGTTTACATCTGGGCAGGTTGGCATTCCTTCCTACCAGATGGTAGTTATTGCCTAACCACCTTTTTGAGGTGGGAGGTGTAGGGATCCACTGCAGTGATTGATTGCACATTTATACCTTCCATCTCTGCAATGGGTTCAACCAAACATTGAGAATCCTATGTCCTTTTACTCTCTCTGATCCCAATCCCTTGACAAGGTTGGGGGTTTTAGGGAACCACTGTAAGGAGTGTGTGCTCTTTTACACCTAGTCTCTCTGCTGTGGATTCAACCAAACACAGGGACCTGTAACTCTTTTACTCCTCCTGCTGTACATTTTGCTCTTCCCTTCCCCTTTCGTTGACGACCTTTGCATGGTATTAATTTCAGAAATAACTGCTTTTGTAACTTTGAAGGAGGAAAGAATTGGATGGGTCCGATCTTGACAAACTGATGAACCCTAAGGCATTAAAGTTATGGTGTATATCTTTAGTGGGGATCCCAGGGCAGTTAACACAATGGGTAACAGTATTGCTCCTTCCCCTGTTGGTCCTCCCTGGCGAGAGGGACCTCATCCTGGACAAATATGGTATTATTCGCTCATTGAATATAAAATCTAAGCTCCCTATGACTCCTGGCATGGCAAAGGACAGATCTAGCATTGTGACTACACTGGAACCCTATACTCCAGAACGGAGCAAGGAAAATTGCCCAGGAGTGCATGTGAAGTAGGACCAGGAATATTTGAAACACCTTACGATAAGTATTTGACCTTTAATCTCAAAGTTTCTAGTTGACATTATTAATGTGTCCCAAAATATTGTGAAGTGTTGTGGCCGAGAGCCTGATATCTGAAGGTCAAGGAAAACTGACCATAGAATCAGCCTCAGCAAAAGAAAGTGAAAAATTAAAAGCATTATCATATCTCGGAGAAGTTAGAGTAAACTGTGCAGTACATGCTTTTTGGAATCACTCCAAGGAAATGATATTTGCACCCAACTGATGACATACTCAGAAGAGAAACTTGTAGAAGAACCCAACTGATGACATACTCAGAAGAGAAACTTGTAGAAGAATTAAAAGACCAAGGTGTGATTAAGGTTAGAAGAACGAAGAAGATAAATGGAGGTTTAGTTCCAGTTCCAAATTAAATTATCACATTCAGTTAGACTCACCCGATGTAATAAAAGCAGCATGGTTGAGTTTTAAGGTTCAGCAGTATATCTCAAGACCGAGGAGAGTTTTTGTTGTCAAGAATATGGACATACATTAGGGTCTTATAGGCAGAAGCTACAAGGCAAGCCTACCACTTGTGTTGAATGTAGTTAACTAGAAAAATTAAGTATATCTTAGTTTAACCAGACCACTGAGCTGATTAACCCTTAAACGCCTACTGGACGTATCATACGTCGACTAAAATTGTCTGTTGGGTGCCGAGTGGACGTACTGTACGTTGACTACAAAAACTTTCAACCTTCAGTCAACTTTGACTCAGCCAAAATGGTCGAAAAACGCAATTGTAAGCTAAAACTCTTACTTTCTAGTAATATTCAATCATTTACCTTCATTTTGCAACAAATTGAAAGTCTCTAGCACAATATTTCAATTTATGGTGAATTTTTGAAAAAAAAAAAACTTTTTCCTGAAGTCCGTGCGGTAACGGCCGAAAATTTCAGAAATTCTTTCGTCATTTTGTCGTAATTTTTGCACCGTTTTATATTAGCCGTTACATAAAGTTTTATATGTGAAAATGTGCACAATTTCATGTAAAATACTTGAAAAAACAACCCATGGTTGTAGCTTTTATCACTTTGGAAATATTTTCATATAAATCACAATAACTGCCAAAATTTCAACCTTTGGTCAACTTTGACTCGACCGAAATGGTAAAAAAACGCTTGTAAGCTAAAACTCTTGCATTCTAGTAATATTCAATCAATTGCCTTCATTTTGCAACAAATTGCAAGTCTCTAGCACAATATTTCGATTTATGGTGAATTTTTGTAAAAAAAAACTATTTCCTTACGTCCGCGCCAGATATTCTTTCGTCACGTTGTCATAATGTTTGCACCGTTTTATATTAGTCGTTACATAAAGTTTTATATATGGAAATGTGCGCAATTTCATGTAGAATACAACAGAAAATAACTCATAGTTGTAGCTTTTATCAGTTTTGAAATATTTTCATATAAATCACGATAACTGCCAAAATTTCAACCTTTGGTCAAATTTAACTTGACCGAAATGGTTGAAAAATGCAATTATAAGCTAAAAGTCTTACATTCTAGTAATATCTAATCATGTACCTTCATTTTGCAACAAACTGGAAGTCTCTAGCATATATTTCGATTTATGGTGAATTTCTGAAAAAATAAACTTTTTCCTTACATCTGGGCGCGGTAACTCGGCCGAATATCTCAGAAATTCTTTCGTCATGTTGTCGTAATGTTTGCATCGTTTTACATTAGTCGTTACATAAACTTTTATATATGAAAATGTGCGCAATTTCATCTAGAATACAACCGAAAATAACTCATGGTTGTAGCTTTTATCAGTTTTGAAATATTTTTACATAATTCACGATAACTGCCAAAATTTCAACCTTTGGTCAACTTTGACTCGACCGAAATGGTCGAAAAACGCAATTGTAAGCTAAAACTCTTACATTCTAGTAATATTCAATCATTTACCTTCATTTTGCAATAAATTGGAAGTCTCTAGCACAATATTTTGATTTATGGTGAATTTTAAAAAAAAACTTTTTCCTTACGTCCACGCGGTAACTCGTCCGAACATCTCAGAAATTCTTTCGTCCCATTGTCGTAATGTTTGCACCGTTTTATATTAGTTGTTACATAAACTTTTATATATGAAAATGTGCACAATTTCATGTAGAATACAACAGAAAATAACTCATGGTTGTAGCTTTTATCAGTTTTGAAATATTTTCGTATAAATCACGATAAATAGAAAAATTCTACTTTCGGTCAACTTTAACTTGACCGAAATGGTCGAAAACTGCAATTGTAAGCTAAAATACTTACAGTCTAGTAATATTCAATTAATTAGCTTCATTTTTCAACAAACGGGAAGTCTCTAGCACAATATTTCGATTTATGGTGAATTTTTGAAAAAAAAAAAACTTTTTTTTACGTCCGCGAGTTATGAATTCATGCATCATTTTGTGATATTTTCTGTGTTGCTTTGATCGTTTTACAATTTGTTATATACCAAAATCATCGCGATTTAGTGTACAATACAAAGGAAAAAAAAAACCATTAGCTTTAACCGTTTTGCTCGCAGTGCAATTTGTATACAATTATATATGAAAATCATATATTTTAATATCTATATATGATAATGATATTTTTTTTCATTTCTGATGGTTGCATACTAAACTTCAGGCAATGACAAAAAAGGGAGCCATAAATGAACTCTTAATCTTAAAAACTAAGCGTGCTGTGATTTTTTGAAAAAACTTTTTTTTGTCGCTAACTCCCGAACGCCGCCAGCATACGGGAGACGTTTTTGTAAATAGAGGCTCGGCGTTAGGGGGTTAACAGCTCTCCTAGGGCTGGCCCGAAGGATTAGATTTACTTTTACGTGGCTAAGAACCAATTGGTTACCTAGCAACGGGACCTACAGCTTATTGTGGTATCCGAACCACATTATAGCGAGAAATGAATTTCTGTCACCAGAAACAAATTCCTCTTGTCCTTCACTGGCCGGTCGGAGATTCGAACTCGCGACCAACAGAGTGGTAGCTGAGAACGGAACCCGCTCACCCAACGAAGAACTGCAGTTAACTAGAGCATGGTGTATGTTATTAGGAAGCAAAATGTACACAATGTGTAGGTAATCATTCATCCTCCCTGTCCATCTTCCTTACAGAAATGTGATGTGTACACCATGGAAAAGGAGATATAGCCTAGACCCTAAGGTAATGGAATGCATAACATTTACAGAGGATTAAAAAAAAATTTAGGTCAGTATGTTAGACTAGGAATATCATTTTCTACCATTGCGACTAACTGAGGAAGAAATTTAAATCCTACTAGAGGTACTTCCTTTAGTAATGTAAAAGGAAGATGAGTGTTGATCTGTATTCGTGCCTCTGTTCTGGCAGTCCTGCCTCTGCAGAGGCTGCACCATTGGTTTCTGGCGCTCCTTCCTCTTCACGAGGCAGCGCCAGTAATTTCTGGCACATCCAACTCTTTGAAGGCTACACCAGCTATGCCTGGTGTGGCAGCCTCCTGTGCCAGCTGTGGCTGGCTCTCCGGATTCTGTGTAGGCCGCATTATCTGTATGTGATGCTTGTCTCTCACTGGAGTCTGCCAGGAGTGACTGGTTCTCCTGACTTTTTGGAGGATGAGTCAGTTGAGCCTGAAAAATCTACTTCTCTTCTGGCAGTGCCAGCTTTGTCTGGTGCTCCTTAACTTGATATATCTATAGCAAAGATGCTGTCAAGTGTGCCCAATGCCCATGGTACTGGAATGTTGCCATAAATAATCAGTCTCCTTCCAGAAAAAAGTAGGAGCAAGGCAATGAACTTGGAGCACTTAAAAAAGTTTCCAGTATAATGGCCTCAAAATCTAAATCAAATTCATTACATTCTCCAGAGAAACTGACAGGCATTAGGAGTGAAATGGGAAGAACTAGGCTGCTCATATCAGGAGTGACTTGTATATATAGCATTGCAGGAGACTATGATTGGTAATAATAATGTGTGTCCGATCTCACGAGAGTATACAACTTGTCATTCCACAAATAAGTATAGGAAGCCATGGGGGTGTAGTTTTATATGTTCGTAATGACACCCCACAAAATCTTATTAGTATCCAGTCTACACTGCAAGTGTTATGTTGACAGATCTATTTGCAAAGAAAATGCACAGTATGTTCTCTCTATCCACCACCTAGTGAAGTCTTCCCCATTGATGAATTTAAATCCCTTATTCAACAGCAACCACATATCTTTCTTATCCTTGGAGATATAAATAGTAGAAACCGTCTTGGGGTGACATTGTAGCCAATCAAACAGGAAATTGCTTATCACAGTGAAAATGGCAATCCTAGACAAGGGGGTGTCTACACAGTTTCATATTCAGACAGGCATATTATCAGCAATTAATTTATATTTATTATATATATATATGCAGTTGTGACTGCCTTATTGATTTTAATTGGAGTGATAAATGATTGATTTACCAGCAACCATTTTCCAGTAGTAATGAATGTAGCTGCAAATCCGCCATCTTCAAGGCTACCTAAATGGAATGCAGGTAGTGCTTGAGTTATGATAATTCGACTTGCGGTAGTTCGATTTTGTGATGGGGTCAGAAATTAATACCGATACAACAGCATATTGAAAATATTTTCAAGTTTCGCACACGAATGGGCAGCAGTGTACAATTAGGTAGTAAGAGAGACCAAATTACAATAGACTAACTTCATATGCCCCATCTCTTTATCCCATCTAGTTAAATAAGTTGAAAAAATAAAAGAGAATGGTAAAAGTGTTGTTATTAATGTTATACTCGTTGCATAAATGCGTACAACCATAAACAATTGAACGAGAAACAGTTGTTTTTCTAAAAAGAACCGAATAAGATAACAACCACTCTTGTTTACATTTCAACCATGGTACGATAGTAAACGTTAAGTAGAATAGGACTTGATATATTTTTACATTGTACTCTAAACATTGTACTCTAATTAGCTATAGAGAAAAGATCAGCAAGAAAGTATACATTACTGGTAAATTTAAGCTGCAAGTTGCAGCTGAAGCTGAGAAAACAATGTTCAGGTTCCTAATGAAAATAAATTGTCTTGCATCAGCAACATGAATGAAATCCCCATAAACTCTGATATGCCATCAAACTCACCCATAAATAAAATTGAGAGAAAAGTATTTTAATCAAAACTGTTGGGCATGAAAGAATACATTTTATTGTTGTTTTCACGCCAACAAAAGATAAATACATAAAGCTTGTGTTATGATGGAATCAAATCAAATGAAAATAGCAAATGGAATCTGTTGATTCTTTTACACAAAAACAACCCCAATGCCATGGAAAAAAAAATAATTTGGTTCACAACAAGATATATCAAGCCATATTTTAACTTGAAAACACTTCGTATAATGAAAAATTAATGAAAAATAATCTTGTCCCACATAAATAGAGTATCTAGAGATTCAGGTATGCTAACTAGAAGCAAGAAAATTCACTCTGAATTGGGTTAAATATGGCAAAATAAACTCACTAGAAGCAAGAAAATTCACTCTTGAATTGAGTTAAATACAGTAAACCCCCGTATTCTTGTTCTCACGATTCGAGGACTTGCATATTTATGGATTTCTCTTTGGAACTTATCTACCCATTGTTTGCGGAAAATTCACCCATTCGCGGTATTTTTCGATGAGAAATATTCACTAAGTACTGTATTTTCATCACATTTTCATGACTAAATGCACTTTTTTGTGATAAAACTATTAAAATACACGGGTAATGCTCAAGTTACGATAATTCACCTTGCAATAATTCAATTTTGCAATGGAGTAAGCAGTTAATACCGATACAACAATATTATTTATAAAATATTTTAAAATTTAGTGTGGACACAGGCAGCAGTGTAATCAGGCAGTGAGAGAGACCAAATTACAATAGAGAACTTTTCCTTCATCTCTTTATCCCATCTTCTAGTTAAAAAAGGGATTTTGACAAAGGAAAAATCTATTTCTGAGGGAGGCCCCATGTCACCCGGTGAAATTCCATACTAACACGAATTTCTAGGTATAAATATTGCTAAATATACCAGAGAAAAAAGCTTTCAGGAATGCTGGAGTTACTACCCCAGATCGAGCTTCTTCTATATTGAAGACGTTGGTATTACCAAGGGTGAGTGAAAGAATCACAACCACAGAGCCACACTCGATAGACATCCCCATGTCAAAACCCCCGGGAAGAGCGGAGAGCCGTACCAGCTCCCACACTCACCCGACCGCCAAGCGGCGACTCCAGCGCCATCTGAACTCATTCTAGACTAGCACCATCCCCAGGCTTGGCATGTGCAAGTAGGGGTGGTAAAACAGCTCCTGGGAGGGTCACCGGGTGACACGGGTCCTCCCTCAGAAATAGATTTTTCCTTTGTCAAAATCCCTTTTCTGAGCTCGGCCCCATGTCACCCGGTGAAATAGTGACCGAGAATCATGCCAAGACTGCAAAGCTACAAAAGAAAACAAAAGGTGATTAGAACAAAAACACACGCTATGAAAAAGTAGATTTAATTATGATATCTCTCCAATAACAGGTAAGTACGGGAACTTAAATTCAAGAGTAATGTACAGAAATAGATATACAATGTAAATACGGGTGGAATAAGACACACCCAACAATATAATTAAATTCAAGAGTAATGTACAGAAATAGATATACAATGTAAATACGGGTGGAATAAGACACACCCAACAATATAATGGCACAATCAGGTAAATATAAACTTAAATCTAAGAACAATGAGAGGTATACAATATCAAGAGGTGAGGTACATGGAGCAAAATAAAAACAGCTCCAGTACCCCTAGGATAATCTAAATTCACAGCACATCAAAATACAATCACCAAGACAAACAATAACAAAGGCAATACCAGCATCAATTATGAGGAGCAAGGCAGTGAGGCATGATTAAACCAGAAGAGCAGGCAGAGAAATAAATGAGGCAGGCGGGCAGGAGGGAAAGGAAAGGGATTAAGGATAATTAAGGTGGGGGAATGACACTCCCCACAGCCACTGTAGAAAATTTCAGGGCTTCGAGTGATTTTAAATAGTGGCGTTTAAACACTAGAGGTGATTTCCATCCCGTATACTTGGTAAGTTCAGCAAAATCCGTATTATGAAAATAATTGGTAGAGGTAGCTACCGCACGGATATCATGAACCTTAGGGACTGAATCCAGGTTGGCTTGTTTAACAAAATACAGAATTTGCTGTCTTATAGCGTTCAAGGAAAGAGTTCCACCTTTTTCCCTGATAAAAAGAGGACCCGACTTACACTGTGGAGTTCTTTGTAGGTAAGACTTTAAGGTGTAGACTGGACATAAGGACTGGTCCTGTGGAAGAGGCACCACCTGTCCTGAGGGTCTTCATTTTTAGCTAGGAATCTATGATCAGGGGAAAGGAGGACTTCTCCAGACGGGAGGAAATCAATGTGATCAGCACCTCTAGCGAGAGCTGATAGCTCTGAAATTCTGGCACCTGAAGCCAAGCTAATCAGAAACAAGGTCTTTCTTAATAGGTCCAGATAAGAGCACTGTGAATTATCAATATCAGAAGCTAATTTTAGAACATCGTTGAGGAACCAAGTAACAGAATGTGGGCGTGTTACCGGCCTCAAACGAGCGCATGCTCTAGGATGGATGAAAAGTATGAATCTGTAAGGTCAATTTTAAAATCATACAAAAATACCTTCTTTAGGTTGATTTAGCTGTATTTAGGCTGTAGTAATTTTTCAAACAATGATCTAAAGAAAGTAACCGCTAGGTTAGTAGTCATTTTGAGCAGATGCAATGATCAATGATAAAGAAAGTAACCGCTAGGTTAGTAGTCATAGTTTGAGCTTCAGATGCCCTCAAAAGGATGCTAATTTTTTGACTGCTGAATCATATTGCCTGAGAGTAGAATTCTTATCAGATTCCAGAAACAGAGTGTTAACGGGTCAATGTTTGCTCCCTTTTTCGCAGCAAACTTTATAAAGTCCATAAAACCAGGGCATTCTGAATTTTTAAGGAAGCTAACACAGTCTTGGTTTGTACTACTTTGGTCAGTCTGGGTTTGGGTATCTGATGACACCGCAACTCGAGCTCCTGAAGCAGAGGGAACCAGTTGCTCTTCGGCCAATAGGGAGCTACCAGAGCTAGTTGGCCCTTGAATGACCTGAGTTTGTGCAGTACCTTCAACAACATGTTTATTGGGGGAAACTAGTAGATCCTCTCCCAATTGTTCCAGTCTATGGTCATCGCGTCCGTGGCATAGGCCTGGGGGTCCAGGTTGGGAGCCACATAACAGGGAAGCTTGTGATTGCTCTCCATAGCGAACAGATCCACTTGGAGTCCCGGAACCCGGTGGTAAATCCAACGGAACGAATCTCCGTCCAGAGACCACTCCGTCTCCAACGGAGTAGTCCTGGACAGGGAATCCGCCACCACATTCCGCACCCCCGCTAGGTGGGTGGCTGACAGATGCCAGCCGTGCTTGTTCGCCAGGGAGAAGATAGCTACCATCACCTGGTTTACGCGACCTGATTTGGAGCCGCCCCTGTTGATGCAATGAACCACCACGGCGCTGTCCAACACCAGCCTGATGTGAATCTGGCCGGCGGGGCTGAGTTTCTTTAGAGTTAGAAACACTGCCATAGCTTCCAAGGTGTTTATATGGAACTGTTGAAACATTGTAGACCATGTCCCTTGTACTTTTTGTTTTGGTGAGTACCCTCCCCAGCCGCTTAACCCTTTCCTGCCCAATTGACGTCATATTACGCAACAACCCCTACCCCCTTCTTGTCTGACTGACGTAATTGAGCGTAAAATTTACCGACATTTTTCAATGCGTGTGGTAGGGGTAAATTTTTTTTTTTTATTTTCGGACAGTTGGTGGTTTCCATAGGCTAAAGCATACCTTGGACCGTGTAACTCAGGCATCGATCGCCAGGCAAGCAGTGCCTATACTGCGCATGCGCAATTCCTGGCATAGTAAATTTCCCACAATGAAATCAGCTGATCCTACCCACGTTTCTCTCTCGTATCTTACATTTTTTTTTATAAAATGTAGGATTACATTATTGGAAACACTCTGTTTGGTATCCTCTATTTTCTATAAATTTTTAGTTCCTCTACTGCGCATGCAAAATCCATGGCGTAGTAAAATTCTCACAATGACATCAGCTGATCGCACCCACGCAGGCCTGACAGGCCACACTTCTGTCAGAGACCATGCGTGCGAGGCTGGGTAAACACGTGTGGCTGTTTACATACAGCGGCGTCAATCGAGAACAGTTTCAACATGCTTTCGCAAAGTTTTTACGGTAAAACTAGCGGAAATTTGTTAGTGCATCACATAAGAGATGTCTGGATTTTAGGCAGGGCTCTGAATCTCATTTTTCATTATCATATATATCGATATTTAGAGAATTTTGTTGGCTTTCTCATAAAAAATAATTCATTCACCCAACTGTTATAGCTTTTGAGCTACGAACGATAATGTTGACAACGGTAACATTTTTTTTTTTGTTTCGAACAGCTTATAACGTCAAAATGAAACTGTTGCTGTTACCAAAGCCATTTTTCTTGACTCACTTTATTCCTCAACCTTTCCTCTACATTTTTGTATATTTACAAAGTAATTTCTATGAAAAATCCGAGTAGGGCTCTTCAAAAAAATGTCTAGCGATAATTCTCACCTTATGCCTGGCGCGCTCTGTTTCTCACCCTCTTTTCTATCAATTTTTTTCACCAACTGGACTTATTCGTTTTTCATTTTTTTTATATGTCGATATTTAGAGAATTTTCTTGGCTTTCTCATAAAAAATAATTCATTCGCCTAACTGTTATAGTTTTTGAGCTACGAACAATAATGTTGACAACGGTAACTTTTTTTTTCGTTTCGATCAATTTATAACGTCAAAATGAAACTGTTGCCGTTACCAAAGCCATTTTTCTTGACTTTCCCTTTATTCTTCAACTTTTCCTCTACTTTTTCGTATATTTACAAAGTAATTTCTATGAAAAATAACCGAGATAGGGCTCTTCAAAAAAAAATTTTCTTATGCGATAATTCTCACCATAGGCTGGGCAAAGTCGCTCTGTTTCTTACCCTCTTTCTATAAATTTTTCACCAACTGGACTTATTTGTTTTTCATTGTTTTATATATCAATATTTAGAGAATTTTGTTGGCTTTCTCATAAAAAATAATCCATTCACCTAACTGTTATAGCTTTTGAGCTACGAACGATAATGTTGACAACGGTAACATTTTTTTCGTTTCAATCAATTTATAACGTCAAAATAAAACTGTTGCCGTTACCAAAGCCATTTTTCTTGACTCTCACTTTATTCTACAACTTTTCCTCTACATTTTCGTATATTTACAAAGTAATTTCTATGAAAAATAACCGAGATAGGGCTCTTCAAAAAAAACTTTTTTCTAGCGATAATTCTCACCATACGCGGGGCAAATCGCTCTGTTTCTTACCCTCTTTTCTATAAATTTTTTCACCAACTGGACTTATTTGTTTTTCATTGTTTTATATATCAATATTTAGAGAATTTTGTTGGCTTTCTCATAAAAAATAATCCATTCGCCTAACTGTTATAGCCTTTGAGCTACGAACGATAATGTTGACAACGGTAACATTTTTTTCGTTTCAATCAATTTATAACGTCAAAATAAAACTGTTGCCTTTACCAAAACCATTTTTCTTGACTCTCACTTTATTCTACGACTTTTCCTCTACATTTTCGTATATTTACAAAGTAATTTCTATGAAAAATAACCGAGATAGGGCTCTTCAAAAAAAAACTTTTTTCTAGCGATAATTCTCACCATACGCGGGGCAAATCGCTCTGTTTCTTACCCTCTTTTCTATAAATTTTTTCACCAACTGGACTTATTCGTTTTTCATTGTTTTATATATCAATATTTAGAGAATTTTGTTGGCTTTCTCATAAAAAATAATCCATTCGCCTATCTGTTATAGCCTTTGAGCTACGAACGATAATGTTGACAACGGTAACATTTTTTCGTTCCAATCAATTTATAACGTCAAAATGAAACTGTTGCCGTTACCGAAGCCATTTTTCTTGACTCTCACTTTATTCTACAACTTTTCCTCTACATTTTCGTATATTTACAAAGTAATTTCTATGAAAAATAACCGAGATAGGGCTCTTCAAAAAAACTTTTTCTAGCGATAATTCTCACCATACGCGCAAATCGCTCTGTTTCTTACCCTCTTTTCTATAAATTTTTTCACCAACTGGACTTATTTGTTTTTCATTGTTTTATATATCAATATTTAGAGAATTTTGTTGGCTTTCTCATAAAAAATAATCCATTCGCCTAACTGTTATAGCTTTTGAGCTACGAACGATAATGTTGACAACGGTAACATTTTTTTTCGTTTCAATCAATTTATAACGTCAAAATGAAACTGTTGTCGTTACCAAAGCCATTTTTCTTGACTCTCACATTATTCTTCAACTTTTCCTCTACATTTTCGTATATTTACAAAGTAATTTCTATGAAAAATAACCGAGATAGGGCTCTTCAAAAAAATCTTTTTTCTAGCGATAATTCTCACCATACGCCGGGCAGAGCGCTCTGTTTCTTCCCCTTTTTTCTATCAATTTTTTCACCAACTGGACTTATTCGTTTTCCATTCTTTTATATGTCGATATTTAGAGAATTTTGTTGGCTTTCTCATAAAAAATAATTCATTCGCCTGACATTCATAGTTTTTGGGTTACGAACGAAAATATGAAAATAAATAAAGATTTTTTTTTTTTTTCGTGCAATAACTCACATTTTTTTGTATTTAGAGGGCTGGGACTCTTATTCTGACTATTCCACCATAAAATATAAACATTTAGAAAAAAATTTCAGCAAAATGAACGTTGTTGGCATAAAATTTATATTTTTTGCTGAATTTTCGAAATAATTATTTTTTCGCACTGTCGAAGCGCTCCCAGACACATCGGGGCTCATGTGCCCTCAGTGATGTGATAACTATACAGATATGAAAGGGTTAATGAAGCGTCTGTGTGAATTACCAGAGCTGGAGGAGGAAATTAAAGTGGCTCCGACTTCGACAGGCCTTTGACTGTGGACCATGGTAGTAGCCTTGTCTTCAAGATTCGCGAGATTGAAGAGACCCTGTCTCTGAGCCTGATATTGGCTCGTCTCCGCCACACTCTGTTTATGTCTTTTAATTTCGCTTTTAAGAGCAGGTCTGTCACTTAAGCGAACTGAAGGGAGCCGAGAATTCTCTCTTGAGACCGGCGGGATGCTGCTTTGTCCTTCAAAAATTTTCTGGCAGCAGCGGCTATCTGCTTCCGCTTGGACGGCGGGAGGGATAGCTTGTACGAGGACAGGTCCCACTGGAGACCCAGCCACTGAAACCGGGACTCCGGAGTCAGGCGGGACTTCTCCCTGTTCAACTGAAAGCCTAACGACTCCAGGAACTTTATCACTATGGCTGTAGCCTTCCGGCACTCCTGTACTGTCGGAGCCCAGATTATCCAATCGTCCAAGTATGCTGCCAGGGAGATCCCCCGGGACCATAGCTGCTGAACGACTGTTTCCGCCAGCTTTGTAAATATCCTGGGGGCTGTATTGAGTCCGAAAGGCATGACCTTGAAGGAGTAGGCTTGTTTCCCCAGTCTGAAACCCAGGAAGGGAGAGAAGTTCCGCGCAACCGGGAATTGATAGTAAGAGTGAAAGATCGATAGTGGTGGTGACGGCTCCACGCGGCAGTAGAGTCCGTACTTGAGCCACCGTAAGCATGCGAAACTTGTCGCATTTTATGTAGAGATTTAGACGCGAGAGATCTAGAATCACTCTTTGCTGACCGGAATCTTTCTTTGGGACAGTCAACAGCCTGCCTTGAAATTTGAGGTGCCTTACTTTCTTTATTGCTCTCTTGCTGAGAAGCTCCATCACAAAGTCCTGTAGGACTTTGGAGTGGGGTTGGTAAAATCTGGTCAGGGGAGGGGATCCATGACCCAGCTCAACCCAGACCTTTGGACACAATGCTGTGTGCCCAAGGACTGAAGGACCACTGGTCTCTGAACCAGTAAAGGCGACCACCTACCTGACTGGTCTCAGTGGGAGGAAGCATGTTTGTTTCCTCTACCGCGGCCAGGTTTTCCCGAGAGGCAGATCCAGCCTTACCTCTGTATGGGGCGCTTACCTCTACCCCCTGCGCTCCTATTAAGACCGTGAAAGACCCCACTTTCCTCATAGGTAGGGTTGTACGCTGGCGAGAGACGTCACGAGGGCGCAGCAGGGATTGGGCTGGTTGAACCAGCACGTATTGTTGGGGATGAGCCTTGGAGGTGGAGGGTTGGCCCACCGCCGAGACTGGGACTGCCTGAGCTACCGTCCGGTGTTGAGGTCTTCTGTGCCGCCTAAAACGTTTTCCAGACTTAATCTGGGAGCTGCCAGATCGGGGGTCTTCCGCTGAAGGCGGAGATACCCCCAACGGGAGCGTAGGCTCTGGTTGGGCCTGGTAGCCTCGCTCAGGACACTGGCAACTTCGTCCTCTGGGAAAAGATTATCCCCCCAGATGGAACTCTTCATGAGCTTGTAGGCTCATGACTTAATGGTAGCATCCGCGAAGATGTATGTATGGCACTCCAACTTAGCCACCATAAAGCCATACAGGTCTGTCTGAAACCCTGCGAACAGGGATTTAGCCAGAACCTGGAACAGAGGCTCCTCTGCACAGGAGACGGCAGTCGCCTCTGTTAAGCACAGGGAGTTCAAGGATCGGCTCAACCGACACCGAGCCTCAAACTCCGCCTTCAGCAGAGCTTCCGGGAGCTTAGGAAGCTGCTCACTGAATTGTGAAGACGCTGGCAGTCAGCGCCCAATTTACCCACTGTAAATGTGGACGGGCGTCCTTCAGAACTCCTCACCTCCTGGGAATACCAGAGATGTGGAGTCTGTCTCCCTCAGCTGAGGCAAGGGTTTGCCATCGAAGCAAGCCTGAGCCGTTGCCAAAGCAACTTTGTTTAGGCAGGGAGTGGGCAACTTATCACCCAAGGAAAACATGGTACAGTTGCCCTTGAAGGGAGTCAATTTAGTATTATCTGTCCGCCACTCCGTAAGAGTGCGCAACAGAGCAGATTGCGCTTGGTCCCTATGGAAGATCACCGTCTCCTTAGGGACCTTGTCTGAGCATATCCAGGCTTCCTCCGTCAGCCTAACGAAGCCTGGGTAGGGGGGCAAGAGATCAGGAGGGAAGAACTCCAGTTCCTCCAGACGCCTCGTGCCAAGACCCTCGATGGTCAGGGTGTCTTCGTGACGAATAGCACGAAGAGCAAATGCCATGGGTTCCTTACATCGAAAGGAGGGAGGTCAGTAGTATCAGGGATCTCATACTGTGGACCGGCCCCACCGGAGCGAGCCATATCCGCCAGCAGAGTCTCCTGATTATAAAGCCTTTCCGTAATCTTGGTAAGCTTCGCTTCTACCTCCGAGATTCTTTCGAGCAACATCCCTGCAAACGCCTCAGGGTCAAAGGCAGGCTGGCGAGGAGGGCTTGGTTTGGGCGCCCTCTTACTCGCTCCTTGCCCGAGGTACCTGGTTTGCTCCCGGAGGCCACAGGTACAACAACCTGGCCTTTATGACGGGGGAAGGAGATGCCTTACGGGAAGACGAGGACTTGTAGCCCTTCGCCTTCCACGACATCTTCAAACTTCAACTTGGGACAGCAGATGGAGCCCTGTCCCCAAGATGGAAGACTTGTAAACCCTGAAAAGAAGACACAGAGGAAGATGGGGAATCAAAAAGGGGACCCGCCCCCGCTGCCTCACTTACCTCGCTACCTACCACTTGGTCCGGCTCCGTATTCATTGGCTCCAGGTCCAAATCTAAGGTGGCGACGTCCTCAGAAACCCCCGCGTACAGGTCCTCTTGTGGCTGGGTCGCGGCTCGGATCTGCTCGATGATAGGAGTGGCCAGATCCGCAGGTACAGCCGCAGCAATCCGGGCGCCGGGGTAGAGCAGGTCCCTCAAGCTCGTGTCGAGGACATAAGGTTTCCCCGACGGCACGTTCCTTCCGAACCCAGCCACCCAGGCGCGGAGAGACTCTAGGGCCTCCTTCTTGGAGGACTCGTCAGCCTGAAAGAGAGCAGGAATCAGGTCTAACATATTGTAACACAAAAGTCATGACCTACAATATGAGCAAATATCAGACTGAAAGTAGCGTGAAGAACGAAAGTCAAGCTTACCGACTCGTCCTGGATACCACTGCACAGAGCGAAGCAAACCTCGCACCCGTCAGGATGCCAAACGACAAGATCATCCAGCCGTACCGCACAGCCAGCGTGGGTCCGGCACACCACATGCCTGTAAGGTTGATGGAGGGTGGCTGTGCATCCTGGCTCCTCACAACGCACAGTCTGTAAGTGTGAAAGTACATGAACCTACCACTCTAGAAACTTAAACTAAGCAGGCACGGGTATTTTCAAACCTACTACCGAGTACTCCGGCGGGAAGAAAAAACCCCATCAGAGACGGGCCTACCCAACAAGTAACTAGATATAGTGGTAAGCAAGCTGCTCTCCGACCACCGGAATACTCCGGCCGAACGATTGAGCTGAGTCAACAGGGCCCTACCACAAGGGATGCCGGGAATAAAAAATCGGCGGAACCCAAGGGTAGGACACCGCCCCTGTAATAACAATATGTCCAACGAGGAGTGAGCTGCCCGAACAAAACAAGTGTATATGCATATATAAAATACAGGGATTGTAACGAAACTGGTTAATTCCATATACTCGAGTCCGGGAACCACCCTCCGGAGATCCCAAGCCTCAACCGCTAGAGAACAATAGTAGGGTGAGGCTAACAAACATCACAGGACCACAAGGGCCGGAGTTAGCGCCAGTCAACCCAACTAAAGTATCTCGAACGCCGCCGTAACACGGAAAAGGAGCGAGAACCAATAACCCTAAGAATGTTGAAACCTGCTCGATCCTAGGAGAGCGGGTTAAAGAGACATTGAGCCAAGCAAAAGCCATCGGGGACTTGCCCTGGGAGGGAGCGAATCCCTCCACCAGGAAAGGCCCCACAACTGGAGTGAACGCCAGCTGACGTCACCCGCACGAGAAGATGACAGAGCTTGACTTAGGTAGGTTGGGGTTGGAGGGGTAGGGATGGGAGTAGGCCAGAGCAAGTGAAAACAGGAGACTGGGGAAGATTATTTCACCCGCTCGACTGCAGACACACACCACGCCAAGTAAATTAATACCAGCAGTGGAAGAACATAGCCTACTCGAATAAGGGGAAGGAAGGGATACGACCTAAGGCCTCAACGCTGCTCGCCCCACACCTAGGCGTAGCCTAGCTAACAGGAGGGAATAAGGAAGGGAGGAAAGAGGAAACAACGGGAGAGAAATTCCATGCTGAAAACCAACCAGAGCCGAACAAAAGGAGGATGCTATGATAGCACAGAGGAGACACACCCTCAGAAAAAGCCTCTACCCTCCATAGAAGGGGGAGGACAATGGGGTCTCACTCTACAACCCAAACAACGGCCAGTGGAAGGAACAACAACAGAAACTCTCTCTACCTACTGATCCCCTCCTCACACCTAACCTAACTCAGGGTAAAAGGGAGAGCGGGAGGCCAAAGGATGCAAAATACAAGCCTAACGTGACATAGGCAGGCTAGGGGAACCCCACACAACTTAACCAGATAAAAATAAATCACATCACTAAGAATAATATATATACATAAAACAATAATATAATCTTGTGCTCGTGCAAGGCGCATAGCCTAACCGAGAGGAGCGACAGGGTAAGTAAACAATAAAACCGTATCTGACGCTCCCCCACATAACATAATCAGAGCAATAAAACACTTGATTAGCACCAGCACGTCACAATATAATAATAATGTAGCTAAAACTGTCAAAGCGGAAAACATCCTTGGGAGAAACCTAAGCGGAAAAATGACGGGAACCCTAATGAAGGAACCCCGATATGCGGTTCAACAAAATTAATGCAGAGAAACACCAAACAACCCTGCCCAGGAAACGCCACCAGGATGAATCTTAGGGGATAATGATAAGAAATGTAAACGACAAGGAGAAGCCCCAAACAGAATAAGCTGGGTGGCGAATCTTAACGGTCGACATGGCTGACTGGGGACGCCACGGCGTCATAACAACAACCACGTATAATATTAAAATACGGGTTGAAACAGCCAAACTTATAATAAAAACCCCACAGTAAGATGGTACTTAACTTGGTGACAGTAAACTTGCTGGAAGACATGCTGAGAAAACAGGCAAATTCAGCCAAAAGCACAAGCACAAAAATAATTAAGTGAGAATATCACGTGCTAGAAATGGAATGAGTTCAGATGGTGCTGGAGTCGCCGCTTGGCGGGCGGGTGAGTATGGGAGCTGGTACGGCTCTCCGCTCTTCCCGGGGGTTTTGACATGGGAATGTCTATCGAGTGTGGCTCTGTGGTTGTGATTCTTTCACTCACCCTTGGTAATACCGACGTCTTCAATATAGAAGACGCTCGATCGGGGGGTAGTAACTCCAGCATTCCTGAAAGCTTTTTTCTCTGGTATATTTAGCAATATTTGTATCTAGAAATTCGTGTTAGTATGGAATTTCACCGGGTGACACGGGCCGAGCTCAGAAAAGTAAAAGGGTGATAAACGTATTGTTAGTAACGTTATACTCTTGCCTAAATGTTTACAGCCATAAACAACCTACCAAGAAACTGTTGTTTTGCTTATAACCAAATCGGATAACAGCAGCCATTTACGTGTATTTCAACCATCGTATGGTAATAAAAAATTAATGTAGGTTATGGCACAAATGACGTTAAGTAGAATAGGACTGATATATTTTTACATTATACCCTTATTTGGTACGGATAAAAGATCGTCAAGGAAATGTACTGCTAAATTTAAGGTGCAAGTTGTAGCTGAAGTTGAGAAAACAGTGTTCAAGCTGCTAATGACTACTATACTGTAAATTATTGTGCATCGGCAAATTATCGTGCATCGGCAACATGGATGCAATTCGATCATAATTAAAATTGGAGAGAAAGTATTTTAATCAAAACTACTGGGCATGAAAGAACACATTACTGTTATTTTTACACCAATAAACGATAAATACATAAAGTTTGTATTATGATGAAATCGAGTGAAAATAGCAAACGGAATCTTGAATTTTTTTACACAAAACAAACGCCCCCAAACAGCCATCGTCAGTCGTCATCTATCTACTAATAAAAATAATAGTTAAATTAAAATCACAACAAGACGTATTTTAGTTTTATTTCAACTTGAAAGCACTTCGTATAACGAAAAATAATCTTGCCCCTTATAAATAAAGTATCTGGACTCGAGAGATTCATTTGCGCTAACTAGAAGCAAGAAAAGCTCTTTGAACTGAGTTAAATGCCGCTAAGTAAACACCGCGTAAACATTTCGAAACCAAAACACTGATCGCTATGAACGCAGTTTTTAATACAAAAGCAATATAAGAATATATACAATATTATTGGATACAGTGAATTAAGGCATAACATTGTAAAAGGTCCTTGGAAAAGATGCATATTCATTATGTTGACGTTTGTATAATACGATATGTGAATATAGAGTATAGTATAATGTAGGCTACGCTACTGTGTATGTATACAATATACCATAGTGTAGGTTAAGCAAATTTTTTTTTTGTTATTCAGTTTCTCCTTGTATTGAATTATCATGAGTCACTTTGCATGAACCTCCAGAATTAGCTGATACAGTATTATTAATTACTCTACCGTGTATGTAAAGAGTATGTTATATAGTGTAAGCTAGGCTACCATATATGTACAGGTATTCCCCTACTTACGATGGGGTTAGGTTCCAAAAAACCCATCGTTTGTTGAAAAAATCGTAACTCGAATATGGCCTAGCCCTACACTAGGGTAATCAGTACCATCTATACATATATGGTAGCCTAGCCTACACTACACAGTATACTTTATACATATATGGTGTAGTAATTATTAGTGTCAGCTAATTCTGCAGGTTCAATGCAGACTGACATGATAAGCCCGTATTAAGAGAAATTGAATAACAAACAAGGCCTGGCCTGCACTTTCGTATATCATATACGGTAGCCTAGCCTACATTATACTGTATTCTATTTTCACATAACACCGCCGTATTATACAAACATCAAAATAACGAATGCATCTTTTCCATGGATCTTTTAAAATGTTATGCTTTACTACACTGTATCCAATCGTAAATATTCTTATATTGCTTTTGCATTATAAATTCCGACCATAGCGATCAAATGTTTTGGTTTCGGAATCGATCACGCGGTCTTTATTTCGATGCATTTAACTCGGTTCAGAGGGCATTTCTTGGTTCAAGTTAGCGTAAATGAATCTCTAGATACTTTATTTATAAGGGACATGTGTATTTTTTTGTTATACGAAGTGTTTTATGTCGAAATATAACTTAAATATGTCTCGTTGTGAAATTATTTTAGCCATTTTTTTTATACTAGTAGATGACGTTGGCGGCTGGCCCTTTGTTTTGTGTAAACAAAAATCAAGATTCCGTTCGCTATTTTCTCTTGATTTCATCATCATACCACGAGCTTTTCAACTATGTGTCTTTTATCGGCGTGAAAACAGCAGTAATATGTGTTCTTTCATGTCCAGTAGTTTTGATTAAAAATACTTTCCAATTTTATTTGCGGTCGAGTTTCATCCATGTTGCCAATGTACGATAATTTATAGTCATTAGCAGCTTGAACATTCTTTTCTCAGCGTCAGCTACAACTTGAAGCTTAATTTTACTGTAGCAGTATATTTCCTTGCGATCTTTTCTCCAAAGCGGATAAGGGTAGTGTAAAAACATATCAGTACTTAACGTCATTTTTAACATAACTACGATAATTGTTTAACAGTACGATGGTTGAAATACAAGCAAAACAGTTGTTATCCGATTTGGTTATTAGCAAAACAACAGTCACGTTCGGTTGTTTATGGCTGTACGCATTTTTGCAAGAGTATAAGGTTACTAACAATGCTTTTATTATTCTTTTACTTTTTAAATAGAAGATGGAATAAAGAGATGGAGAAAAAGAAGTTAGTCTATTGTAAGTTGGTCTTTCTTGCTTGCCTGATTCTACGGCAATTGTAGTATGCGCTGTTGCTTGTGCCGCTCGAAATTTAAAAATATTTTCTAAATATTGTCGTACCGGTATTAATTGCTAACTCCATCGTAAACTCGAATTATCGTAAGACGAATTATCGTCACTTGTGCACTACCTGTATTTACAAACGCACAAAAATTGCAAACGATCACTGACCTATTTTAACTTCCGACACAACGAGCAAGTGAGGTTAGCTCATTAAATTAATGTACCTATTCCAGCCTCTCGCCCAACGTATGGATTACCGTCGTCGCTGCCTAGTTGTACGTTGTTGCCTCGCCAGTCACCACGCGGTTTAAAGTTACGATTTTCAAAATATTGTCGTATCGATATTAATTGCTAACCCCATCGTAAAAGCGAATTATCGTAAGTCGAATCATCGTAACTCGAGCACTACCTGTATACAGTACATGGTACCGAATACCCTAGTGTAGTCTAGGCTATGTTCAAGATACGTTTTGGTATTTCTTACATTATTTCCAACAATTGTTTTTTTTTTCTTTCTTTTAACCTAACCCTGTCATAAGTAGGATAATACCTGTATGAGCATTTTTAGTTTGTTTTGTGTTTGTTTGAACTATCAAAATAGGCAGTTCTAAGTGTTTTAGAAGGGTTCTATTGGGGTGTGGTACGCATCCTCCACGAATACGGGAGTTTACTGTATGGCAAAATAAACAGCTTGTAGTTGCCATCAGCTAATTTCCAGACCCAAAAATTGATCACTGGTCACTGTTTGTATTTTATAACACAGTAATACCTCGGACTTTGAGGTTAGGTTCCAGAACCCCTCGTCTAAGTTTGGTAGTCACTAAAAATGCTAATACATACAGTAAATGCTTATTTCTATAGAGTATAAACCCTAAATGTTATAAATCATGCTCCCAAAGCACTTTAATTTCATTTAAAAATTAGCTTAATACTGTACTGTAATTTATATTTCATCACAACGCACAGAGAAAGAGAGAAGGGGTCTCCTTACGTTAAATATCTCTTTGAAATTATTCATGAATTGTTACAGAGAGAACAACGTGAGATAGGGGCCGGGGTTTGTTCATACTAAATATCAAGAGTGAATTATTTATGATTTATGACAGAAAGAGAGAATAACTTTGGAAAGTGAGTTATTTTCAAGTTAGATATCAAAAGATAGAAATTTGAGATTTATGAGAGATAGAGAGAGAACAACTTTGGAAAGAGAGAAGAGTTATTCTTCCATTAGATAGGAAATTTGTGATTTACAAGAGAGCGAGATAGAGAGAGAATAACTCTTGAAGGAGAGAAGAGTTACTCTTACTTTAGATATCAAAAGATGGAAATTCATGATTTATGAAGGAGAGAGATTTTTCAGGCCTCCCATGTGAGAGGGACCTCATTCTTAACAAACCTGCTGTTATTCATTCATTGAATATAAATTCTAAACTCCCTACGACTCCTGGCATGGCAAAGGATAGATCTAGCATTGTGACTACACTGGAACCCTATACCCCAGAATGGAGCAAAGGGAAATTGGCCAGGAGTGTATGTGAAGTAGGACCAGGAATATTTGAACAGCTTATGATAAGTATTTGACCTTAATTCTGGAAGAATCTAATTGTGACATTTTTAATATGTATCAAGACATTGTGAAGTATTGTGGCTAAGAGCTTGATATCTGAAGGCCAAGGAAAGCTTACCGTAGAATCAGCCTCAGCAAAGGAAAGTGAAAAATTAAAAGCATTATCACATCTCAGGGGAGGTAAGTAGACTGTGCAGTACATGCTTTTTGGAATCACTCCAAGGAAATTATATTTGCACCCAACTATTACATACTCAGAAGAGAAACTTGTGGAAGAATTAAAAGTTCATGGTGTGATTAAAGTTGAGAGAATGAAGAAGATAAATGGAGCCTTAGTTCCACTTTCAAATTTAATTATCACATTCAGTTAGACTCACCTAGTTTAATAAAAGCAGCATGGTTGAGTTTTAAGATTAAGCATATATCCCGAGACTGAGGAGAGATTTTATTGTCAAGAATATGGACATACGTTAGGGTCTTGTTGGCAGAAGCTACAAGGCAAGCCTAACACTTGTGTTGAATGCAGTGAACCAGGAGCATGGTGTGTGTTATAAGGAAGCTAAATGTATACATTGTGTAGGTAATCATTCATCTTCACCGTCCATCTTCCTCACACAAATGTGATGTGTACATCATGGAAAAGGAGATACAGTACAGGCCCTAATGGTAATGGAATGCATAACATTTACAGAGAATTGAAAAAAAATTTAAGCCAGTATTTTAGGCTAGGAATATCATTTTCTACAATTGCAACTAACAGAAGAAGAAATTTAAATGCCACCAGAGGTACTTCCCATAGTAATGTAAAAGGAAGATCAGTGTTGACCTGTACTTGTGCCTCTGTTCTGGCAGTCCTGCCTCTTCGGAGGCTGCACCATTGGTTTCTGGCACTTCTGCCTCTTCAGAGGCAATGCTAGATGTGCTTGGCACTCCCAGTTTTCTGGAGGCTACACACCTATGCTTGGTGTGTTGGTATTGTTAGTAACATTTTACTCATTGCGTAAATGCGTACAACCATAAACAGCCAAACAAGAAACAGCTGTTTTGCTAAGAACAACTGAATCGGATAACAACTACTTTTGTTTACATTTCAGCCATCGTACGTTAGTAAACAGTTATTGTAGTTATGTTACAAATTATGTTAATTAGAATAGGACTAATATATTTTTACATTGTACCCTTATTAGCTGTGGAGAAAAGATCAGCAAGGAAGTATACAGTACTGGTAAATTTAAGCTGCAAGTTGTAGCTGAAGCTGAGAAAACAATGTTCAAATTACTCTAAATTATTGTGCATCAGCAACATGCATGAAACTCCCATAAACTTTGATAAGCCATCAAACTTGACCATAAATAAAATTGAGAAAAAAGTATTTTAATCAAAACTGTTGGGCATGAAAGAACACATTTAACTATTGTTTTCACGTCAGTGAAAGATAAATACGTAAAGCTCGTTTTACACAAAAACATGCCCCCCAACGCCATCTGTTAATGAAAAAAATTTGATTTACAACGAGATGTATTTAAGTCATATTTCAACTTGAAAACACTTAGTATAAAGAAAAAAATAACATTTTCCCACATAAATAGAGTATCTAGAGATTCATTTATGCTAACTAGAAGCAAGAAAATTCGCTCTGAATTGAGTTAAATATGGCAAAATAAACTTGTCTTGTAATTGCCATCAGCTAATTTCCAAACCAAAAAATTGGTCACTGGTGACCATGTTTGTATTTTATAATACAGTACTTGTAATACCTCGGACTTAAGCGAGGTTAGGTTCCAGAGCCCCTCGTGTAAGGCAAGATTCGAGTAAGTTTGGTACAGTCACTAGAAATGTTAATACATAGAGTAAATGCTCATTTCTAAAGTTTAAACCCTTGTAAAGACGTCAGACATCTCATTTTGGATCAATCACGTTCATGCATCACACTTATTAACGTCAAACAATCTCAAATAAGTATTCATATGTAAATTTCCTGGCCTTTCCGCCAATATATATTTTACCATTAAATGTATGGTATGTCTCTTAAAATTGCCATTTGTTTGACTGTCAACAAACACCAATTTGCTCAGAGTGCAGGTCACGAATGATTGGAGGTCGGACACTACTTGTAATACCTCGGACTTAAGCGAGGTTAGGTTCCAGAGCCTCGCGCGTAAATTTTGGCAAGATTCGAGTAAGTTTGGTACAGTCACTAGAAATGTTAATACATAGAGTAAATGCTCATTTCTAAAGTTTAAACCCTTGTAAAGACGTCAGACATCTCATTTTGGATCAATCACGTTCATGCATCACACTTATTAACGTCAAGAATCTCAAATAAGTATTCATATGTAGAATTTCCTGGCCTTTCCGCCAATATATATTTTACCATTAAATGTATGGTATGTCTCTTAAAATTGCCATTTGTTTGACTGTCAACAAACACGAATTGCTCAGAGTGCAGGTCACGGCAATTGGAGGTCGGACACTACATTTCCGTCCGCACTGCCATGTATACCTAAGCCCAGGTGAATAAATCGGTTAATACCCAGTTCGACCTTTTTGTCCTCACACCCTAATTATGATAGTCATTCTCCCAAAGCACTTTAATTTTATTTAAAAGTTAGCTTAGTACCATACTGTAAACATGTTTCATCATCTCTTAAAATTATGAATTACTATGGAGACAGAGAGAATAATGTGAGAGAAACATTTTTTTTTTTGGGGTTGGGGGTTGGGGACTGGGTTGGGGTTTGTTCTTACTAAATATCAAGAGTGAATAATTCATGGTTTATGGCAAAAATAGAGAATAACTTTGGAAAGAGAGAGAGTTATTTTTACTTTAGATATCAAAACTTGGAAATTTTGTGATTTATGAAGGAGGGAAAGATTTTTCAGTATCCTTCGTAGTGGTATATTATTTGATCATTAAGTGGGCAACATTTTCTATCCTTCACAGTCAGTATGTCATTATGTCAAGATAATTGACAGTTAAGTTACACCCCCCTCGCTCCAAAGCTTCAGAGAAGACTGGGAATCGATATGTATTCTTTTAAAATTTTACATAATTACTACAGAAATGCATAAGCATTGTAATTATAGCATGGAAAATATGAAAAAATTAATAACAATAATGACACGTTTATCTGTTAAACTACAGTATACAAAACAAATAAACATGTATACGCATAAAAAAATCTCTCGTATCTCGGTGAAGCGAGAACAAAAATACAATTTAATGTCAAAGCAAGTATTAAAGAGAGAGAGAGATTGATTGATTGATTGATTGATTGATTGGTTTACATCACAGCTGTTTTGTGATTTTATCATCATATAAAATCTCTCGTATCTCAATGAAGAGAGAACAAAAATACAACTTGATGACACAGAGAGAGAGAGAATATTAAACATAATCACTTCTGCAGGATTTCTTGAGGATTTTGCAAATGTCGCGTCTGTGAAAAAATCGCGTATGCCAATTAGTTAGGTTCCAGTGGAAAATTTTGCGTGTGTGAATTTGTGAAATTCAAAGCGCCTAAGGTAGTACTGTACAATAATATGAGAATGCATACAATATTATTGTATATAGTGAAGTAAAGCGTAACTTTTTAAAAGATCCATGGGAAAGATGCATAATTGCTGTTTGTATTTTATAATACGATACGTGAACATTACATATGTTAATTTTGTATCTCGTGTATGATGCGACCCCTTTAAAATTATCTTTAAAGTTAGGTCTTCAAAAGTCACATGACATGTACATTTATATGGTAAACTCTCTAAACCCAAATTTGCTGCTCTATCATCCCCCTCCTCTCCCAGTTTTTGGTTACATATGTACCCATCACCGTTGTATGTCAACAATGGTATGTGTAGCCATCACCATTGTATGCTGATGACATACTGAATCTTGGCGAGTACCCCTTACAGTACACAGGTTTTTGTGTCATTCAATTTCTTTTTGTACTGAATTATCATAATTCAGTCTGCATTGAACCTGCAGAATTAGCTGATACTAATAATTCCAGTGCTCCCCCATTTTTACACAGGAATAGGTTCCAGAACCTACCGTGGAAATACAAAAATTCCCTCTAAAAATGCTTATAACTGCCAAATACCTTGTATCCCTTAAACTAAAATGCTAATAACTGCCTATTTTAACATTTCACAATATACCTTAAATTATTATACTAAAGCAATTTTAATATTTCAAACAAAAATACACCCCAAATCATCATCACAAAGCACCCAAAGTAACCTCACATTATAGTACTGTCCTACTACTGTTACTCTTAAGTAGGCTATATACACCCCTAAAACACTTATAACTGTCTATTTTAACAGTTCATTGCCAAACTTGACAATTTAAACAAAAATATACCTCAGACTATCATCCAGAATACCCCAGTATCATTTCAAGGTCATGTTGCAAAATTAAGTTAGAGCCTACAACTATTACTCTTATCAACTGTCCCCTGTCATTAAGACATGCACGTTTTCTTTGGCCTACGTAACTTTGCACATCGTTCTGCTCATGTTGTATGTAATGCAAGGGCCATATATTTTATGTTATTTTTCTGGGGTGTAAGGTGATTTTGAAATGATATTTACTGTACAGGTACATATTTTAGGATAATATATACTTCTGTATAGAGCATACTTAAAATATGTGGGTAGTTTAGCAACTGGACACATGCATACCTCCAAACAGAATGCTAGCATGTTAGTATTTTTGTGATTACATACAAATACATTTATGATAAAAAAAAAATGGTTTACTACATTAAGTTGTTATTGATTTTTCTGTATCATTCATAGCTATTTTATTTAACCAGCAAATGGGCATAGTAATAATAATAATAATATACTGTAATTAAAAAATTTATGCACTTCTGTATTGAGTTATGAACAAACAAATACACAATCCCAATCTTTTCTAAAGCTAAGTGAGGGGGTTCATTGGACCTGTCACATATATGTCAAATATCGGGGGGGTCACAGTCAGATATTTGACACATGACCGGTCCAGTAACCCCCCCCATCACTTCAGAACTTTGGAAAAGATTGGGAACATGTATTTGTTTGTTTAAAATTTCACATAATTTACTATTGAAATGCATATATTTTTTAATTACAGTATATTATTATTACAGTTGTCCCTCGCCATATCGCGGTTCACTCACCACGGTCTCACATCACAGATTTTTTAATTTAATATACCGGTATGTGAATTTGTATCGCAGATTTTTCACTATATCGTGGAATGTTTTGGTATTTAGTTTTATTTTTGGGGTAAAATAAGCATTTTCTAGCCAAAATTTTTATTTTCATGACCTTTTTTTTTTTTTTTGTTTATAAAAAAAGATTTACCAATTTTCAAATATTAATATTAATGTAAACAGCAATAAATATATGAAATGCTAAATTAAAATCCCACAAGATCACAAAACAGCTTACCAGTGTACATAACACCCCAGTTCAGTTCAATATATATATATATATATATATATATATATATATATATATAATTACATATTTATTTATTTATTTTTATTTTTTTATATATTTTTTTATTTTTATTTATTATTTATTTTTTTATTTTATTTATTTTTATTTTTTTTTTTTTTTTATTTAATTATTTTTATTTATTTTTATTTATTTATTTATTTTTATTTATTAATTTTTATTTTTTTTATTTATCTTTAATTTTTTTATTTATTTAATATTTATTATATTTTTATATTTTTATTATAATATATATATTTATTTATTTATCTATTTAATTATTTTTATTTATTTATATATATATATATAATGTGTATATGTATATATATATATATATATATATATATATATATATATATATATAAAATATATGTATATGTGTATGTATGTATGTATGTATGTATGTATGTATATATAAATAAAGATTTTGATATAAAAATCTATTTCTGGGAGGGGCCCGTGTCATATGAAGTAATCCATTCAGCACTTATTTAGGTAATTCCGTTGCTAGATACCAGAGAAAGTGTAAATGTAAAGCTGTGTTACTACCCCCAGAGCGAGCTCAAGAAATGGAGTTGTATATGGTAAAGGGTGAGATTGTCACAATCATACCCTGCCCTATAAAGATTCCCAATGTCAAAAGTCCCAACGAGAGGTGCCGATACAAGCCCATGCACTACTCAAGCGGACTGTACACAAGGCAACACTAGTCGCATTCCATGTTAGCACCCATATACTAGAATGATGTTTCCCATGGGAGGGAGAGAATGAAAAACAGGGTGTCATGTATCCCAGAAATAGATTTTTCAAAAAAAGGATTTTGACAAAGGAAAAATCTATTTCTGGGGAGGGGCCCGTGTCACCCGGTGAAGTAATCCATTCAGCACTTATTTCTAGGTAATTCCGTTGCTAGATACCAGAGAAAGGCTAAATGTAAAGCTGGGGTTACTACCCCCAGAGCGAGCTCCAAGAAATGGAGTTGTATATGGTAAAGGGTGAGATTGTCACAATCACGGACCCTGCCCTATAAAGATTCCCAATGTCAAAAGTCCCAACGAGAGAGGTGCCGATACAAGCCCATGCACTACTCATGGACTGTACACAAGGCAACACTAGTCGCATTCCATGTTAGCACCCACCCCGCTAGAATGATGTTTCCCATGGGAGGGAGAGAATGAAAAACAGGTGGGTCACCGGGTGACACGGGCCCTCCCAGAAATAGATTTTTCCTTTGTCAAAATCCTTTTCTGGATCGGGGTCCCGTGTCAGCCGGTGAAATAATAATAGAGAAATAAACATCATTCTTATGCTATTAAAGACTTAAATAGAGACGTTGAAAACTAGGAGAATTCTACCCTGAACATTAGTAAGGTCCTCTAAATTCATGTAATGAAAATAATGTAAGTGGTCACCGTCTAAGATCATGAGCTTTAGAATTGAACCTGAATAGGCCTGTATTAAGAAAATACTTTCTGCCTAATAGCATACACAATGACAGTAAACCCCCTTTTTTTTTTTTTTTTTTTTTTTTTTTTTTTTTTTTTTTTTTTTTAAAGAGGATCTGACAAAATTGCGAGGTCCTGTCTAAAAAGGCCTGTAAGGAGAAAACTGGGCACAGAAACACCTTGTAAAAGGGGAGTACTTTCCAAGGTGACCACCGAAAATGAGGACCTTCATCTGTAGATAGAAAGTTAGGGTGAGGAATTCGCAACACTACCCCTGATGGGGAAACCAAAATGATTGGTTCCGCTAGACAGGGCAGACAGTACAGGAAAACTAACACTAGAAGCTAAGCTGATTAAAAATTTGGGTCTTCCCCAACAAGGAAAGGTAAGAACAAGATGATTGTTAGTTACCGAAGCTAGCTCTGATACATTACTCAAAGACCAGGAAACTGAATGTGGACGGAATACTGGTCTCAGACGAACACAGACCTTAGGGATGAAAGTTAAGAGCCTGTGAGTCTGGTTCCAACAAAACACTTTCCTCGGGGCCAATGCGGCCGCATCATTACTGTAGCTTCGAAAACTATGTGAAGAGTGCTAGTTACCTAACTGCAGAACCATACTGCAGTAGAGTAGGATCCCTTGACTGATTTTAGGAAAACAGTAATAACAGGACCAAGATCAGTTTCCTCCTAAACTGTAAGATTCACAAAGACCACAAAGCCAGGGCATCAGAACTTTGAGGGGGCTGACGCAGGCTGAGTTTATACCAGTCGTGACAGCTTGATAGTTGTGGCTGAATTGGGTTGCAAACAGACCTACTTCCAGGTCCAGGAAAAGGTCACAAGACTACCTGAATGACACTCCGTCTAAGGACTATTCCAACACCAGGGGGGAGGCCCTGGATAGGGAAAAAGTAGTGACCTTTGGACCCCTACGAGAAGGGTGGCAGACAGAGGCACTTGTGGCTGTTGGTTATGGAGAAGAATGAACCATAACCTGAATGAAGCAACTCGAGTTCGAACCCACTTGTTTACGCAGCGCACTATTGCTGTTTTGTTCAGAACCAGCCTAAAATGAAACCTCTTGGGAGGAAGAAGTTTCCCAAGGACAGGAAGACTGCCACAGCCCTCCAAAGCGTTGATATGGAACTGCCGGAACGTGACCGACTAAGTTCCATGTACTTCATGGGGCCAAAAAATATCCACCCCACCCGCCCAGAGAGGTGACGGTGTGGAATACTGAGGCCGGAGGGGAAAGCTGGAGAGGAACTGACTTTGATAAGCACTTGACAGTTGTGCAAGGCCGGAGGCCACTATTCAAACAGGAGGAATCAGGGAGACACGTCCCTGACTCCGCCATACCCCCTTTATAAACTCCAGCTTTGACTTCGGAAGGAGAACCGTCACTGAAGCAAACTGGAGAGAGAGCCCAAGACCTTTTCTTGGGCACGGCGAGAGGTATGCTTGTGTTGATGAAATGTTAGGTCGCCCTTGCTATCTCTTTCCGCTTCCACTGGATTCACAATTACGGAAGGCTACCCTCCTGAATCAGGTGGGATTCCTTCCTGTGTACTTAGAAGCCCAGAGACTCTAGAAAACCGATTATAATGACCGGCACCCTCAGGCAATTCCCGACGCTGGGTGCCCAAATGAGCCAGGCAACTAGATATGCGGCTAGCATAGCCTTCTAATACCGGAGCTGTTGAACTACGGTACTGTTCAAACTGGCAAAGACTCTGGGGGCTGCATTGAGGAGGGCATGAACCTGAAGGGGTACGCCTGCTCCCCAAGTCTGAATCCCAAGAAGGGATAGAACCTTTCTGCAACCAAGATGTGAAAGGAAGCGTCGGAAAGGTCTATAGAGGTGGTTACGGCTCCACGGAGCAGTAGGATCCGAACCCACAAGACTGAAAGCAACCGAGACTTGCCGCATTGAATGAGGAAAATAAACGGGACGCCCGGAAAAATGTTCCAGTGGATGGGAACTTCCTTGGCAGACTGAAAAAGCCTGACAGGCCATTCACAAAGTCCTCCAGAACTCTGGCCGGAAGCTGACTGAACCTGATTGGGGGAGGGGGACAAACAGTCCAGCTCCACCCCTGGCCTTGATAACTATACTCTGGGCCCAGGGACTGAAGTTCCAGTGGCCCCGAAAATGGTACAGCCTCCCACCCATGTGAGAAATACTACAGGGAGGAGGCTTGATTGTCTCCCCTGAAGCGTATGCCTTCCCAATTTCTCGGAGAGGAGCAGGATGCTTCCCTGCTCCTATGATAACCCCGAGGGTCAAAGCCTCTGGCAGAATGTCTAGTGAAAATTCTTTCCTTGTGTTTTCATATGAAGCAAAGAAAACTCCGGCGGAGGCACATGGGGGAGGCAGAGACACACGGGTGTGTTACAAGGGGCTGATGTGTTGGCTGAACCCGCACACATCGAGGTGGAGGCTGGGAGTGAGAGGCTGACGGCTGTCCAGGGCCAGGAACCTGAAGAGCCTGCACCACCGCCTGAGCAAGGGGCCGCTTGAACTACATGAACTTCTTGCCGGACTTGGGATAGGGTCCGGCAAGATCAGATTGTTTCCGCTCATAAGGTAGACACCCACGAGAACGGAGGCTCTGATTAACATTAGTAGCCCCAGACGGACCGTAACAACGCCCACCTTGGGAAAAGATTAATTCTCCAGGTGAAACTGTTCATAAGATTTTTCAGCTCAAGGCGGAACGTGGCTGGCGAAAAAAGTGTTTTCAGCTGTCCAACTGGACTGATGAAATAAAGCGGGACCTGCAGAAAACCTGACGAGAGATTTTATCAGGACCCGAAACAACGAACCGCCATTATATACCACAGACATTGTTTCTGTTAAAGTCAAAGAATTCCAGGGCCTGGCAAGCCAGACTTAAACCCTGTTTCAGCTTCCGGGAATTGACTCCGGAAGCTTAGGGAGCTGTACACTGAATAAATTAGAAGCGTAGTCCGGGGTTAGCGGTTTATTTTCGAAACAAGCCTGTTGATAAGAGGGGCTACATTCAGAGCACAAGGGGTAGGAAGCAGGGCTCTCAAAGAGAACATGGTAAGACCCCATAGCTGGCGTGAACTTGGAATTCTCCGCCTGCCACTCCGTTAGAGTTCTCAACAGAGACGATGTGCCCAGCCCCTAGGGAAGATGAGGGCTCTCTTAGGGATCCTGCCAGATAGATACCATGGTCCTTTGACAGTCTGGTAAAACCCGGATAAGGGGATACCAGGCCGGAAGGGAAGAAATGCAATTCCACCAACCTCCGTGTGCCCACACCCCCGATAGGAGGGTGCCTTCATGCTGGGAAGCATAAAGGGTTAGGCGCCAAAGGTTCCCCAGACCGGAGGGGAAAAGAGGTGGAGGTGTCCGGAACAATAGAATTCCGGAACGGAGCAGGATTTTACAGGTGATCCATTGACAATGAGTCTTGAGATTAATCTCTCTGGGATTTAAGCTCCTGGGAAAGGGAAGGCACGGACCATGAGGTAGATAGATAGTTTGATAGGTTGACAATGACCCTCAAATCGAGCTCCTTATAAGGATACCCGTAAAAGAGTCTTCAACAAAGGAAGGAGGGGGTAACCGCCTTGCTTTGTTTGGGCCGTGTCCCTTTCCAGAAGACGAGGCCAAACTCATAGACGGCACCGGATTAGAGATTCCGAGACGACCTCGAGGGAGCCCCTGGAGCGGGTCTTCTTGGTTTAAAAAGGGGTCTTTTTTTTTTTTTTTTTTTGATTTCACCTTAGGGACGGTAGACCAGGAACCGTCGAAAAAGGATGAGAGGAGCTAACGAATCCCCTAAAGGAAAAGTTTGCCTCACCTAATTCCGAGCTAAGCGGAAAAGGTTTGTCTCACTTATTCTCGCACCTACTTATCGCTTTGGGACGATGTTCACAGGTTCGAGAACGAGACAGAAGGCCGCAATGTCTTCAGAAAACTCTCCGTAAAACAGCAGAGAGTTACGAGTCTTTGCGGCCGCCTCCAGGAGGGGGAAAATTAGGACCCCAAACACCGGAGGAGCAACTATTAATAAGTCATATGAGACGGAGTTTGGCGAAGGAAAAACCGATAGGTGTATATGAAACCTACCGATTTATCGAGAATCTCACCGATAGGTGTATATGAAACCTACCGATTTATCGAGAATTCGCCTGGAGACGGAGATTAACTAATAATAAGGAGGGAAATCGATAGGCGATATGAAACCTACCGATCCACCAAGAATCTCGCCCGGAGAGAGCCCAAACACCAAAGAGCGACTATTAATAAGCCACATGAGGCGGAGCTTGACGGAGGTAAAACCGACAGGTGTATATGAAACCTACGGATTCATCAGGTAGCCTGCTCGGAGAGAGCATAGCGCATAATGCAACCTGCCGGGTACCAAACGACTAACAATAAGCCATATGAGGCGGCGTTTGGCGGAGATAAAACCAACTGGTGTAAATAAAACCTACGGATTCATCAAGTAGCCTGCTCGGAGAGACCATAGTGTACTTTACAACCTTCCGATTCTTTTACTTTACAACCTTCCGAGCCAAGAATAAGCCACATGAGCCGGAGTTTGGCGGAGACGAAACCGACAGGTGTATATAAAACCTACGGGTTCATCAAGAAGTCTGCTCGGGGAGAGCATAGCGTACTTCACAACCTTCCGTGCCAAACTATAAATTCTCCAAAACAGACTGCGCGACCGAATGGGAACTATAGACTTCGGTGACCGCTGGCATGTTGCAGGATAGCGGAGCATTCCTGCACTCGACAAAACCAGCTGAAAACGTATGAGAAGTGGGCATGCTGGAACGGATGCCGGAGCAGAGTACCGTAGCAGCAGCTTCTAGCCTAGTCAGACCAGGAAAACCCCCGGAGAAAACCGGAGAGAAAACCGGGCTAACAGGACAAAACTCATAGACATAAAAACAGAGTCAACGGAACATTCCGGAGCGACCATGTTTTAACAATATGTGACGGATATAAACATAGTGGGATGAACTGTTTGGAAGTGGGCGCACTCAGAGCCAAGAGAGGAAAACCCCCGGAGGAGGATATCCTGAACGAAGTGATAGCGGTGGGTGGAATAAACGCCGGCCGCTAAACACTAAAATCGCTGGAGCAGTAAGCAAGGAGAGCGCCCAACAAGATAACGAAACACCGAACAGGTAGTAGCAAAATGGAGGCAAAACGCCGAAAGTAAATAAAACAGAAGACAGTTAGGTGGAAAACGCTAACTGGCCTCGTATGAGATCCCAACAGTGAGGTGCGAACATGTAGGAAGCACCACGAAGGGAAACAGTCGACGTAAAAGGAAGGGGGAAGGATATGCCAGGAGGTTGGTAACCCAAAGTAGCGACCAGGGGTGGGACAGCACTCCCCGGGCGCCCAGAGATCTCATAGATCCCCTCGCTATGTGAGCTGTGTTGCACGACAAGAGCGAGAGAAAAGGAGAGGAAGGGCAAAAACCTCTATGGCCAGGAGAGCAAAGAAAGGCAAAAGGAGTGTGAACAGGAGTGGGGAGAGCACTCCCAGTCACCTCCAGGTCCAGGTGGAGTGCCAACCGATAAGGTCAGACACACCGAGGGACAACCAATCAATGCAGAGGGAGGGGATGTAGGCTACAGCAGAAAATAAGGATAAATTGCTCTCAAGCCTTGGAAAGTTAACAAACCTTGAAAACGAACCAAGGGGAGAGAGAGCAAAGGATAAAAGGGGGAGAAGGGGATTCTCGATACCACAAAATAATATATATATAGTCGGTAAAAGGAGTGTGAACAGGAGTGGGGAGAGCACTCCCGGTCACCATTGGTAAGCAACCCAAAGAAGGATTGAACTAGGATAGGCTACGCAGGTAAACCCTCGCTATTCCAGCTTAACTTATTAGGAACATTAGCCTAAGTGAAAAGCCGAAACAGGGAGAGGGTGGACGTAGGCAATATATTCAAGCCAAAACCAAACAAAGGGAAGCACCAGACATAAAACACATATGTACAGAACGAGATCACAGACATGAAACTCATACGTACAGATCGAGATCGCCCTTCCCTTAACGATTTTTCCCCGAAGGGAAAAAGTGCTATAGCCAACCCCTAGACTAACCTAACTGAGGCGATGCAAAGGAAGGAAGCCTAGGAGAGGGGTAAAGGCTAACTAATAACTCAAATAATGCATAATAAAAAAAAAATTTTCTATAAGGTACATGTAGGAGGATAGGCAGACCCAACACGACATGAACGTGAAGGGAAATGGCCGACCTCCAGTTGAATGAAAGTACCCAAAATAATTAACAAAATTCAAAAGCATCCGAGCACAAGGTCAAAACTTAAATGTACCAATGAAAATCATGTTCCCATAAGCTTAGAGAAGTGAGAGTCTAAAATAAGGCAAAATAAAGCCAAAATAATAAGCGAATAGGCCCGAGGGGGAACCACGTAGCCTTAACAGCAAGACAGCACTTGACCAGGAAGGGAACACAAAATAAACAAAATAAACAAAATTATAAAAACAATGTAAAAACCGTAACAGTACCAATGAAAATAAGATCCCCAAAGGCTAAGAGAAGTGTGGGACAAAATTAAGGCATAATGAAGCCACGATAATAAGCGAATGGGCCCGAGGGTGTAGCTCATAGCCTAAACGCTAAACATCACTTCTCGTAATGAAGACATGATAAAAAGTGAATGGGCCCGAGGGGGTAGCTCGTAGCCTAAACGCTAAACAGCACTTCCCGTAATGAAGCCATGATAAAAAGCGAATGGGCCCGAGGGGGTAGCTCGTAGCCTAAACGCTAAACATCACTACCCGTAATGAAGCCATGATAAAAAGCGAATGGGCCCGAGGGGGTAGCTCGTAGCCCAAACGCTAAACAGCACTTCTCGTAGTAAAGGGGTACAGAACAAACATAAAATTAATCAAACCCACTAAAGTTAGGAATCATTAATTGGGAAAATATCCCAAACAAAAATGGATACTAATAAATAAAACAAAACAAACGTGCCGACCCAAGACCAAGAGAAGTCAAGAGACGCCGTGAGAGGAGATCGAGACGGGCGTTATAAATCCCTTTAATTATTAAACTAAAGGAAAATAAGGAGCCTCAATCGCCTAAAAAACAATAAAACACTGGTACTCAAGTTGTTGAAGAAGAACCTTGCGAGAATGCCATAAAAATGCCAAAATAGAGCACAAAATAAGGATCACAACGAAATTACGTGTGAACGAAATCGCGTGCTAAAATGGAATGCGACTAGTGTTGCCTTGTGTACAGTCCGCGAGTAGTGCATGGGCTTGTATCGGCACCTCTCTCATTGGGACTTTTGACATTGGGAATCTTTATAGGGCAGGGTCCCGTGATTGTGACAATCTCACCCTTTACCATATACGACTCCATTTCTTGGAGCTCGCTCTGGGGGTAGTAACCCCAGCTTTACATTTAGCCTTTCTCTGGTATCTAGCAACGGAATTACCTAGAAATAAATGCTGAATGGATTATTTCACCGGCTGACACGGGACCCCGATCCAGAAATATATATATGAAAAAACCATTGTCCCATTTTAACTGTGGGTACTTGTCCATATTTTTTCTTTCCAATTTACTAAACTGTGCTTCATTACAAGTTTAGTAGTTGACTCTGATTATCACACATATAACAGTACACGAGAGTATTTTAACACTGTTGATGTTTCATCCCTGATCAACGTAAAAATATTTAAAATCCGAATTTCATAAGTAAGGAACTCAAGGTTACTGTATACTCTCTCATCCCCAGCTTATCAAGTCAAGACTGGACATGACAAGCTGGGGATGAGAGAGTATACAGTAACCTTGAGTTCCTTACATATGAAATTCGGATTTTAAATATTTTTACGGTGATCAGGGATGAAACATCAACAGTGTTAAAATGTTCTCCTGTACTGTTATATGTGTGATAATCTCAGTCAACTACTAAACTTGCAATGAAGCACAGTTCAGTAAATTGTAGAAAGAAAAAATATGGCACGTGTGTCTTGCCCCAAGCTACTGTGCTGAGACTTTGTGTATACGTAGTAATGTAGTAATCTCTCTCTCTCTCTCTCTCTCTCTCTCTTCTCTCTCTCTCTCTCTCTCTCTCTCTCTCTCTCTAACTAAAAAAATCTTAATTCTTTTTTAGTAATGAGCAGCTTCAGTCAGCTGCTTCTCAGAACGTAAACATTTCAAATGTGGGACAATCAGTGTTTTATGCACATTACGATGGTAACAGATCAAATCAAAATAATAATACAGTATACTAAATGGATTCTGTAAGTGGAATAACATTAATGTGTTAACATTAATATTAGTACAGTACTTGAAAATTAGTAAATCATTGTATCATGTACATACACAAGAGAGTTTTTATCACTGTTGATGCTTTGTTCCTTGAACTATTACATAGGTTTAAGAGGATAGGAAGTGTTTTAAGTGCTTAGGAAGTGTTTATAACATTGTGGGAAAGGTTAATAAGAGTGCAGGAAAGGTTTATAAGAGTGTGGCGATGGTTAATAAAGCCTTAAAATACGTATAGAGTAAATAATAAAATAAATATAAGGTAGCTACTTTGCGGATTTTTGCCTGGGGGGGGGTTGGTTTCTAGAAGCTAACCCCTTTGATAGACAACAGACAACTGTATTATTTTTTTATTTATTAATGTAATTTTTTTTCCCATCACAATCATCCTATCCTATTCGACTGGGTGTTTTTTATAGTGTGGGGTTCTGGGTTGCATCTGGCCTCCTTAGGGTCCATCACTTATCTCATTATGTGCCCTGTTTCTAGTAGCACACACTTCTGCATGAGTCATGGAGCTACTTCGGCATCTAGTGTTATCAGATTCCTTTTCAGGGATCTTGGGATTGTGCCTAGTGTTCCTATGATTATGGGTACAATTTCCACTGCCATATCCCATATCCTTCTTATTTCGATTTTCAGGTCTTGATACTTATCAATTTTTTCTCTCCCTTTCTCATCTACTCTGGTGTCCCATAGTATTGCCTGCCTGATCATTTTCTATCACTCCCTCAGATTGGTGTTTGTACCACTTAGTACTGCAAGCTAGCCGGTGTTTCTTGCACAGGCTCCAGTGGAGGGCCTTTGCTACTGAATCATGCCTCTTTTTGTACTGGTTCTGTGCAAGCTCTTGACATTCGCTTGCTATGTGGTTTATGGTCTTGTCTCCTTGATCACAGCTTGCTATGTGGTTTATGGTCTTGTCTCCTTGATCACAAGCTGCTAATACCATTTGTTTTTTTATTTTCTGTGAGATTCACTTGCTCTAGTACACTACATGAAAACCTCTTGCTTCCCCTTCAAGCGTGCTTTTCCCTATTGCTCTGCTACACTAATTCCTGACTTTTCATACCTAATTATAGAATCTCTAATCTTTACACTAGATTCTCTTGCTATTTTAAAATAGTTTTTCATTTTACTGTAATTTTCCATTGGCGTATCGTTTGGATACACTTGATCTAATTTGGACAGGATTATCTTTGAACCGTCTATCCTTAAGTTCGTCTCTATCTATTTGTTCTGTTACTTCTAAAGCTTTTGCTATTAGGCTCATTCTTATCTCTATCCCCGGATATTTCACTTCACACACCACAAGCCAATCTTCAACTTGCCCTCTCCATCCTTTATAATTGGCCTGTGCCCTGCTGAATCTCGTACACTCTCTCCTCCATTTCATCTCCTAAAGTTTACCATCTGATCCATCCATCTTTAACCAACCATGCTCTGGTACCACTTGAAAGTTTTCCTAGCCTAACCCATCAAAACTGCCCACGTGTTCACATTGTTCTTCTTTTATAATTCAGCTTACAACTTCAAAAACCCACAAAACTGGCTTACAACCCAAAATTGACAATCTAACCATCAGAGAGCTCTCTCTACCACACCACAGTGTTTTTCATCCCTCACACCTCCCTTGTTTTCATTTTGCTCCCTCCTGCCATTTGTCATCCTATGACGTTACTTCCTATGACGTCACAACACGAACAGATACCTTTAAACATAAAGAGTGTTTTGCTATAAAAAATCTTATAAAATTTAACGTGCTTTTTATACATTATGTAAATGAATAATGCCCATACCATTTCACTAATGCAGAAAATAAAAATGAAATAATGATCAAACTTTTAAAACTGACATCATCAAAGTGTACACCTCAGCAAAGCCCAATAGCCTTAAAATTGCAAATTCAATCCATCGTGGAGGAGTAAGATTAGTTACAGGAGCATTTAAATCATCTCCCATCTAGAGCATGCTATAGCTGCTGGTGAGATGCCTCTGGATCTACATTACCGACGTCTGCTGGTTTGGAGCTGGTACAGATTTCAGAGGCTCCCTAAGTCCTTAACCAGCATTTGTATTAGAAATGAAAGCTATTGGCAGCTCTATGAAAATCACCCAAAGCAACCCTCAACCATTTGCGGAAGTAGAATATCCTGTAAATCCTCCATGGCTTATTCCAGAAGCATCAGTATGTAAGAAACTGTTTAACAAAAAGGACTGCACTGAAGAAGAGATTGGGGGAAAATTCTTGGAGCACGATGTTACCCATGCTGATTTTACGAAGACCTATACAGATGGATCAAAGTCAGATGGTGGTGTTGGTTGCGCTGTTATCCTTGGTGATACAGCGTACATAGCTAAATTACCTGACTGCATCAATATTTAATGCCGAATTAACAGCCATAGTCTCTGCCCTAGATTTAGTTTTTCAAAGTAGTGACTCTAATTTTGTCATATACTCAGACTCTAGAAGCACCTTAAAAGCTATTAAAAAATTTAATAGCTTTCATTCATTAATTCAAAAAAATCAGGAGTGGCTTTTTCATATCTACTGTCGGCGTAAATCAGTCTCTTTCTGTTGGGTCCCTTCTCACGTGGGGATTCGCGGAAATGAGATGGCAGACAGAGAAGTGAAAGCTGCCAGTATTTTATCAGAAACCTCTTTCAGAAAAGTGCCTCATACAGACCTAAAAGGTCCTATCAGATCTTATGTTTTAAGTAAATGGCAAGAAAAGTGGACTTCTCCTCTTCTTGCCAGTAATAAGAAATATAGAAATATTAGGGATAATAGACTATCGTGGTCTTCGTCATTCCAACTTGACAGACGAACAGAGGTTATTTTAACCAGTTTAAGGATTGGGCACACTTGTTTAACCCATCAGTTTATTTTAGAAGGAAGCAGCCCTCCAGAGTGTGCTTACTGTGACGAGACACTAACCGTGGAGCACATTCTGGTGGTCTGCCCCAGATATTTTAACCAAAGAGAAAGTTATTTCCAGGGTAAATCCCTGTCTAATATTTTGGGAGATGAAGCATATATTTCTGCTGTCATCTCCTTTTTTAGTGTTAAATTTTTTAATGATATTTAATTTATTTCTTAATATATTTATTACATCACAGAATTTTCATGACATTTAAATTTTTTATTATGAATATATCACATTCATTAAACTTCATACCTTTATTTATTGGTCACCTCACTTCATTTTATTTATTAATCATTTCCTTCATGAATTCATAACCTAAACATAATTTATTTTCTCTTCATTAAGGCACTGAATGGCCTTCTTGGGCCCAGTGCCTGGGCTTTTGCCCTAAATATCATACATCCATCCATCCATTTGCATTTTGGGTAAAACTTATAACCTGTGAATTGAACATCCCAAGGACAGCAATTGTACCAGCTAGGTATTATGTAACGTTTTAGTTTCCTATTTAATTTTATTTTGGCATCGGTAACCTAGTGGTTTGGTGCCAGTTTTAGTAGTCATAAATCAATTAACCCTTAAACGCCGAATGTACGTATCGCACATCAACTGAAATTGTCTGTCGGGCGCCGAGTGGACGTATGGTACGTTAACTACAAAAAGTTTTTTTAAATATTCGCAGAAAAATAGGTATAGGGTGAAATCGGATGCTGGGATTTCACGGATCAACTGAAATTGTTTCTGAAAAACACAGGATCTAGATGGAAATAATATTGAATTGCTCTGGCTAATCGAGCTGGACACAAAGAAGGAGGAATAACAAAATACAGTTAACTAAAAAAGAGTTTTTTAAATATAAAAATCTTAAACAAAAAAAAGGCCATAACAAATGAAAAAAACAGGTAAGAAGTAGGCCAAGTTTGCTAACGAAAGATTTTAAATCACACACCTTGAGGGATGCTGGGTTTCACAAACAACCATCTTTGGATCACGCTGTTGTTTTGTTTGGTACTCAAAAGTTCTCATCAAGCGTTACCCAAAAAAAGGTTGGCGCCACGCCAACACAGACGTAAACATGGAGGATTAGCCAAATAAACAAACTTCTCTTCTTCTCGCACTTATAGATCATCAATGTGGTGAAAACTCCGCATCTCGAAAATTTTTTTTCGTCACTTTGTCGATAATTTTGGGGCTGCCGCTTTATATTAGCCACACAAAGTTACATAAAAAATTTATATTAATGAAAAAAATCTTAAAAAAAAAAAAGGCCATAACAAATGTGCAATTTCATGTAAAGAAGAAGAATACAAAAAAAAAAAAAACCCATGGTTGTAGCTTTATCATAAGTTTTGAAATATTTTCATATAAAAACACGATAAGGCTGCCAAAATTTCAACTGCTTCGATCAAATTTGGCTGCTGCCCGAACCTTGACCGAGATAGTCGAAAAATGCAATTGTAAGCTAAAACAACCAAAGATCCTAATCTTACATTCTAGTAATATTCAATCATTTACCTTTTTTGCATTTTGCCAAACAAATTGCAAGTCTCTAGCACAAAAACAACCCATATTTTGATTTATATAAATGAATTTTTGAAAAAAGATTTTTCCTTTACGGTAATATTCAATCATTTACCTTCATTTTGCAACAAATTGCAAGTCTCTAGCACAATCTCAGAAATTCAACACTTTGTCGTAATTTTTGCACCGTTTTATATTAGCCATTACATAAAGTTTTATATATGAAAATGTGTGCAATTTCATGTAAAATACAACAAGAAAAAACCCATGGTTGTAGCTTTTATCAGTTTTGAAATATTTTCATATAAATCACGATAAGTGCCAAAATTTCAACCTTCAGTCAACTTTGACTCGACTGAAATGGTAAAAAAACGCAATTGTAAGCTAAAACTCTTACATTCTAGTAATAGTCAATCATTTACCTTCATTTTGCAACAAATTGGAAGTCTCTAGTACAATATTTTTATTTATGGTGAATTTTTGAAAAAACTTTTTCCTTACGTCCACACGCGGTAACTCGGCCGAAAATCTCTGAAATTCTTTCGTCACTTTGTCGTAATGTTTGCACCATTTTATATTAGCCGTTACATAAAGTTTTATATATGAAAATGTGCGCAATTTCATGTAAAATACATGAAAAAAAAACCATGGTTGTAGCTTTTATCAGTTTTGAAATATTTTCATATAAATCACAATAAGTGCCAAAATTTCAACCTTCAGTCAACTTTGACTCAACTGAAATGGTCGAAAAACGCAATTGTAAGCTAAAACTCTTACATTTTAGTAACATTCAATCATTTACCTTCATTTTGCAACAAATTGAAAGTCTCTAGTACAATATTTCGATTTATGGTGAATTTTGAAAAAAAAACTTTTTCCTTACCTCCGCGCACGGTAACTCTGCTGAAAATCTCAGAATTTCTTTAGTCACCTTATCGTAATGTTTGCACTGTTTTATATTAGGCCTTACATAAAGTGTTATACATGAAAATGTGCGCAATATCATGTAGAATACAACAAAAAATAACTCATGGTTGTAGCTTTTATCAGTTTTGAAATATTTTCATATAAATCACGATAAATAGAAAAAATTCGATCTTCGGTCAACTTTAACTTGACCGAAATGGTCGAAAACTACAATTGTAAACTAAAAAACTTACAGTCTAGTAATATTCAATCAGTTACCTTCATTTTGCAACAAACAGGAAGTCTAGCACAATATTTCGATTTATGGTGAATTTTAGAAAAAAAACTTTTTACGTCTGCGCATTACGAATTCATGCATTAATTTGTGGTAATATTTTCTCTGTGTTGCTTTGATCGTTTTACAATTTGTTACATACCAAAATCATTGCAATTTAGTGTACAATACAAAAAAAAAAAAAAAAAAACTCATTATCTTCAACCGTTTTGCTAACAGCGCGATTTGTATACAATTATATATGAAATTTTTTTTTGCGCTGTCATATATTCCAATATTTATATATGATAATGATTTTTTTTTAAATTTTTTTCATTTCTGATGGTTGCATACTAAACTTCAGGCAATGACAAAAAAAGGAGCCAAAAATGAAATCTTAATCTTGAAAACTAGCATGCTGTGATTTAAAAAAAAAAATCCACTTCGGCGCTAACTCCCGAATGCTGCTGGCATATGACAGACACTTTTGTAAATAGAGGCTCGGCGTTTAAGGGTTAATCAACAAAACTACCACCTCAACTTGACAGAAAATTCAAGGGTCTGGCAGAAGTCTTGTAATTTCAGGGCACCATCTCTGAGTTGGCAAATACACAAAAGCAAACCAGTTATCACTGAGACCTGGGATACTTTGTGCTGTTGCATTAACTTACTGTAACCAGGTGAACTTTTTTCTGAAGTGGAATTTTGTGTCTGGAATTTGCGTAGTGCAAATAAGCCGTGTTAATGGTTTGGGCTTATGGTGATAAGTAATGTTACTACATTGGGTTTATTGTGAAAGCATCTAATTGCATGACTACATTATTCCTTTTTTTTATCTTTTGTTTTTCTTGACAGAGAATTTCATGAGGATGAGAATTCAGACTTAGACATTGTTAATGTCACGTACTGCAATGGACAACTTTCTGTTCCACTCTTAGATAGCAATGGATTCCTCATCATCTATTCTTGGAATGAGTTCTCAAGCATTAGATTGCATTTTCAAGATCACATGCAAGGCAGTAGAGTACAGGAAGAGAATGGAATATATTCTGAAGGTTCGGCTTCTGATGACAGAAATGCAGCAAGGGAATCCAGTACTGATGCAAAAATGTCAGACCAGCAAGACAGTAAGCAGGAATCTGTAGGCCAACTGAAGACGGAAAAGCCTACGGATGGAACATAGGTCATCTAGATAGAAGTCAAGTTTAGTATCATGGATTTAAAGGCTTTAAGACTAATGGAACGTATCAGAACATGTGGACAAATGAACCTAGATAGCTAAGAATAACACAACATTATGGGTGTGGTAAGTGACAACTTATAGAATTAGCAAAACAAGAAAAATATACATGTCAGAGCACAAATGAGGTTGTAGGGAAAAAAGAAAAATCAGATTTTAGGATTAAATTAGAAATAGCTAAGATTAATATAGTTTAGCCAAGTGTCAGTTTCGTAGAATCAGTAAAACAAGGAAGTTATACATATCCCAGAGCACTAATGATGCAGTATACGATTAGAAAAAAAATTTAGATTTTAATTTCATTTTTTCTACTATAATCACAGCTTTGTTATTTTTATCTTTTTACATAAGAAACCAAGTATTTATATTAGGAGAACAAGACTCTTTCATGCAAAAGTGCATACCTTAGTGGCTACAAAAAGTTGTACAACTATTCAAAATGTAGTAGTAGTGGGTTTTGGAGTCAGGATGCAGGTACTTCATAGGTGTGAAGAGTACTCTGGGTAGAGGAATTCAGTAAATGAGAAGTGAGAGGAAAATAATAAGAAATTTTTGTTACTGAACTCTCCCATCATTGATCATCATATGGGTGATAAAGAACTCCAAAATTTTTATGCCAGTGGTTTTCTTGTGATGCAAGAATAACTTGAGATGTAGTTTTCAAAAGGAGGTATGTGTATTCATGCATCATTTATAAGATCAGTAATGGTCATTCTTATAATTTTTTTTTCTGCCAACCAATGAGGTCAGGGCATATTCAGAATAGCTAAAGCATGATCTCTTACTCAAGTAGGAACAGTAAACATTGAAAATATACAGTAAACCCCCCCATATTCGCTTTCTCATGATTTGTGAATTTTTTTTGTGGAACGTATCTACCCATTATTCACGGAAAATTCGCCCATTTGTGGTATTTTTCACTGAGAAAAATTCACTAATTACTGTATTTCCTTATCATTTTCAAGACTAAATGCACTTTTTGTGATGAAACTATTTTATACTCGGGTATAAGCAGTTCTAAGCGTTTTTAGAGGGGTTTTAAGTATTCGTGGATTTGAGCTATTCGCGGGGTGCGGTACACATCCCCCCACGAATACGGAGGCTTTCTGTAACCAAATTTTATATTGTTAAGAGAATGTATGAGTAGGTAAATAAAATACTAGAGTTCCTGTATGGAGTAGGTTAGCATAATAAATCTAGCCATTAAAAAACATTACAAAAACAGATGCAAGTTTTTGGTAGGAAGCCAGAAAATACTAAAACAACATAGTTTGAAAAGGTATAGACTAAGTTAGTAATCCTTGTGCTGTGTAAAAATACTGTTCCAATAGAAAATAAATAAGAGAGTAAATGAATATGTCATCTACACGGGCCAAAGCTTCATAATAAAAATTTTTGGGGGGTAGGCAGATATTTACTGTATAGGAAAATCAGAGGAATTTCTTGGTAAAGGCAATTCTTTCTTTTTTTAATTTTGTTTTACTAAAATCATGACCTCTAGTAGGGCAGGCTTGGGCTTCCTATGCCATTCTCAGTTTTAGTAGGTTCCACTGATAATGCATAGTACGTATAAGTAGCTTTCAACTAATGAATAGCCTAGAATCAAAAGTTCAGTAGGCTAAATGCAAATTGTCATATGTTCAACAGGCTTACCAGATGTGGCTTGTCTAATTGTTCATGACTGTCATTACTGTTCCTTAAAAATAATAACCATAAACACCAGCAAGTACTGACATAAACAACTGTATCGGGAAACAACTGTTTGCTGACTTTTCTTACAATAACTATAGTACAGTCTGTTTATTAAGAGTTGTGTTACATTGTCAGTGTGATAAAAACTTGCTGGCTCTCAATGGTGACTTCGCATAAGTAAAAGTAGAATCAATTTTCATTCTTCCTTCATGTGATGCAGATCTTAAAACTGTATATCAAAATTTAAGCTGCAGCATGTTGCTGTGGCTAAAGAGCAACTAACATACAGTCTGCAAAAGTTTTGGAACAGGAGAAAGCAATGCCTGAGACTGGCAAAATCACGCTATTACTTAATTTAAAAATTACTGCATTCATAAGTAAAGTTGCATTTTTACAACCCATCTTTTGTAATTTACAAAAAATGCATCTCCAAATTAGGTTTTATTTAGCAACTAATGGCAATACAGTACTCAATCAGTTTATGAATTTGCAACTAAACATTATCAGAATACAAGCCTGACATGGTCTATGTTCATGTTTTTATAATTGATAAATACATGCATTATAATTGTATACATGCATTATAATTGTATATAGTGAAAAAAGTTTTATTAAAAATTTTTGTTCATGTTTTATAATATGATAAATACATGCAGTATAATTGTATACAGTGAGTGAAAAAAGGTTTATTAAAACTTGTTTTACTTATTTTACATACAGTTTTACTATTTGACTTTTGCAAGTAGATCCTTCCTTCCTTCAATAAAATCTTGGTATTAAAAATACGGATAAGAGATTGTAAACTTTTACTTAAATTTTACTTATTTCAATCACTACCAGTGTTGGTTAGCTTATTTAGTGTAAGGTGAATTTGATGTACTAGTGCCCTGGTAGATGTACCATACGAGTGCTTTCAGTGAAACCATTATGTTACATTACTGTACTGTCAAACTTCTTGTAAAAATATCTGTAGGTAATTAGAATATAACTGATAAAGAACCGTCATGTATTTACTGTATCTTCAGTTACTTCTTGTTATAGGATTAATACAAAATATTGTATAAGCCTCTGTTTTAGACAAATCAACATACAGCCGACCCTTGTTAAACTGGACCCTGTTAATCCGGATATCGGATAAAACGGACACGGAGGAGGGTCAGCTGATTTAAAATACGTAATGTTCATCCTTGATTTAAGATAGTTACTGTTCCTCCGTTCATTGTGTACTGTTTTCTTTTTTATTTACCTTAAAAAACTTTTCATTTACTTTTTTTTTTATAATATATATATACTGTTCTGTATTTATACTGTACTAAACTGAAATGCTTTTAACTTGTAACCAATTTAAATTTCACGCAGTACTTACTGTCGTCGGTATTGTCTGGAAGGGTAGGAAGTATCATAGCCAGCTACTGAGCATTAACAGTGTTACCTATCTGCTGCCTGACTGGTAGCTACAGTATGGTGCTGTGTATGTTTTTTTACGAAAGAAAAGACATGACAAAGGTAAACTTTACGAAGACAAAAGCTGACTTACTGAACAATACTTATGTTTATGTGGCAAATGACATGAGAGAGAGAGAGAAAAAAAAAATGCCAGTTCCCTCTATCCACATAATTCTATCCTCGAGAGATTAAAGAGAAGAATGTTGTTCAACGCACCGTTAGTAAATATCTTCTGAAAAAAAAATTGTTGCTGAAGAATTGAACCAACAATTAATTTTAGAATACTTGAAGAATCGAATGACCAGCACTCAATTAGTAAGGATTTTAATCGGTAAAACACATACTATCAAAAACTACATACAGGCAGTCCCCGAAGAACGTCGAGGTTACGACGCTTTTCAAATATATTCATCAGAAATTATTTCTTGCCTGGGTTACGCTCAAAATGGCAGAATAATCATAATTTGAAGGTTTTTTTATGTAAAACTCATAATGCAGTTTACTCGTTTTCAATGCAATCAGAGCATTAAAAGTAAGGTTTTCTTATGATTTTTGACGATTTTCGACTGTTCAAAAAAGAACGGAACCCCGTACCGGGATATATTCAAAACACACGCACTTATGTCATCGTTACATCATTGTCAGCTTCTCTGAGCAAAATGTTCTTCCTCGCACAGAATACAGCTAAAACCTGATTGGCTGGATGGTTGCCATGGAGATTTGTTAGCCAATTACTGCCCTATACTTCTGTACTATTTATAGGCGTATATCATAAAGGCACTAAGTTTAAACGTTGCCATGACCGTGATTATCTGACTGCTGGTGGTAAAAATTACACAGTTAATTTTGCTTTATATAATTATTTCTTCATGAAAAGATCTCAACAACAGTTTTAACTTTAATATACAGTAGTGGTCTGAAAAATCCAACAACAGTGTGTTGTGGTGAAGCATCATCACTTGCGATTCCTAATCCCGGACTGGCCTCAGATTTGTGACTGCAAACTGATGACAACGTTAGTAACAATAAAAAACAACCCTTTCCAAGATCGATATGATGAAATGCCTTTTATAGTCTTAATTATCTTTAAAATTCATAAGTTGAATTACAAGTATTTTTTATCATGTATATATTTGCATTTTACGGAATCTTTTTGTTTTAAACAGAATGTGTTAGTGAACTTATGGTCTTAATAATAGTGTCCCACTATTTTATTACTGATGATTTTGAATGATCTCATATTCATTTAACATTATATTAATATAAATAATAATAAACTGTAATGACTAAATAACTAAAATGAAAAAACATGGAGAAAGGAAAAAACTGTTTTTGCTGCTATAGTGATTTTTGATTATGCTCCGGACCCCGCAGTTCCAAATCTGAAAAATTACAAAAACCAAAACACATCTGGCCCTGAGTGTTTTGGGTAAAGGATTGTTTACCTGTAATCTAAATTTCATTATCTTACTTTTCATTTTAGAGACCATTTCATTATCTTACTTTTCATTTTAGAGACCACTTCTTTTTACTTAAATATGTGTTCATGAGACAGCTGAATTCTATCATTTTTATCATGGTATGGTCTTCATTTTTCATCTTTTACCATGAGGGTTAAATCAAACTTTTCTACATTGGTTTATTATTCATACTCTATATAAATAATGAAATACAGTATATTTATAGGTGTGTATATATAGATATTACTGATTAAACTAGACTATCAGCTGAGACTGACACCCCCCCCCCCTTTAGTCTGTCTTAACGAGGGTTGACTGGTGTGTGAAAACCTTATTTAAACGGAAGTTGTAATTGGCACGATGTTATAGTAGACCCTTTGAATTGCTGTACTTAATTTTTTTTTTTTTTCTGGACTTCCATGAAAAAAATTTTTTTTTTTAGAATTACAGATAAGGAATTATAAACCCCTACTGATATTTTACCTAGTTCACCCATACTTTATTAAGTGTAAGGCAAATTTTATTAAATAGTGTCAGTTTAAGGTGAAAATGAAGTGATATTGCTTAGTAGATGCATCATAACTATGGTTTCTGAGAAATTGGAAACAACCATTTTGCAAGTATTCTAGAGTTACTCTTAAATTGTCTGTAAACATGCGCATGTCTTGCATAAAGACAGGACAGCATCTGTAGAATATACAGATGGTGGTAAAGCATCGCAGTCAATATAAATTTTAAGTTACTTCATTTTTACAGTTACAGTATTTTTATAAAATAAAATTTTATAAGCCTCTGTTTTGGACAAAATATCACTGCAAAAAACTTGTAACTGAAAATTTGGTTGGCTTCTTATGGGATGATTCCTATTATGCAACGTTGTTTCCAAAGTTTATATATGTTTATCATGAATTGCTTCATTATTATTTTACTACTTCACAATAAACCTGTATTGTGTTTTGTGAATATACAGTATATTCAAAGATAGTATGGAGGTAAACAGTCTTAAAATGTGTCAGTTTGGAAAATAATTATTCAGCAAAAATTTTGTAATGGGTTTTGGTGTGATATCAACATTTATATTTTGTTCAGAAAAGTTTGAATGTTTATTGTCCTGAAAATATGTTGATTATTGTAGGATAAGTATATAGTGATGTCTAATAGCTTGTGCATAGGTAATTTAGTTTATTATAAGGTGCATGTGGTTCATTTAAATATTACATTAAAACTTGGTTTCTTTTAACAATGTAACATAATGGCCTTGTTGGGGTAGTTTAGCCAAGTATTAAAGAGGGAGGGTGTTATATACTTTTTGAATGGTCATATAAAGACTTTTGTAAAGAAAATATGCTTATTAAAACTAGTTAGTGTTTTATTGAACCCTACATGTTTCCATATTTTGCCTAAGGCTCTAGAATGTTTTTTATAATTAAAGTTCAGCCCAGCTGAATTTGTGTGATGTATTTATGAACTGTAGAATTTCTTCTTCTGTGATTAATGTACCTGTATTCAAGTTTGTTTTCCGCAAGTTGTGGATTCTTTTGTCATTTGGATAATCCTAAATCATGCTAAATCACAACAAGTACAGTAATGTTTAGTTAATAATGAAACCACTAAGTATTTTGGAATCCAGTATAGTATAGGTTATTTAGGCTTCCACCTTTAGTGAAATACGGCTATCATGTTTTCCTTTTAGTACAATTTAACTCTGTTTGAGAAATACAGGCTATCATATTTTCTCTTTAGTACAATTTACCTCAATTTTGAATTTGTTTCAGCATTTTCTTTCGTAGGAATGTTTAGCAACATGGCAAATCTTAAATCTACACTATTGTATTTTTCATAACTAACAAACCTGCAAGTTTTAACATGGGGAAAAATCTTCAGCACCTGCTTGAAATCCAGTAAAAAAAGTTACAAAATTTGGTGGCATTGGGAGCTACCCAAGATAGTGTGATGAGAGGAGGGATAGCCAACCTTCCTTAACCCATCTCGAGTGCATCGCCCCAGTGTTTTCTCAACTGCCTCAGATCAGGTTGTGCTGCTGCACCTTCTGCCTAGAAACCGGTTGTTTTCACTTATGCCTGCATTATGCCATTGGATCATGGTTAGTTATTTCCTTTTGTTGTGTGCTATTGTGTATTTGTGCATTTATTGCTTTCAGCTTGCAAACCCACGACCCATGTAAGCCTTCCAAACCTCAAAGAAAATGTCCTTGGGTGATGGCAATCCCTGCATCCATTTTCTGCCTTTCTTTTGTGAAGGTCTAACATCTGTAGCGTAAGTAATGCAAGTCCAGTGTGTGTTGATTGGTCTCCTGAGCAGTGGAAGAAATTTTATATGAAGGTATATAGAAGAAAGTCTACTATGCCATCCATTGTTTTGTCGGTGTTGGCATCGGCATATTTTCCTTCTCATTCTGGCTCCTCTTTACCAAAATCTTCTCATGGTTCTTCTTCACATGAAGATTGTACTCCCTCGCACTCTTCTGTTGCTTCAGCTTTAAAAGATTCGATTGGGGGTTCAGGAGATCTGGTAATTGTTTTGGCTGCCCTCTTCTCTCTCCTCTCGTAGAGATCAATAACAACTCCAACCAAAAAGATGCAAAAACATGCACAGACATAGTGAAAGGATATGATCCCTCAAGCTGGAGCAAGTCAGCAGAAACCATATGAAAATAATTGAAGGAATACCAAAGAAAGTCCAAGTGATCAAGAGACTTGTAAAGAAAATTTACATCAATCAACACGTTCCAACAAAGAAAATGAACAAGGTGAATATACTGATTGGTGCAATAGAAAAACGAATGCCTAAAGCATGCAGGCTATTTAATGTGTGGTATAGCATTGTAAGTCCACAAAACCTGATAAGGAAATGCTGTGCATGCCATGTACCAACTTGCCCTACATGCACATAAGTACAGCAAAAAAAAAAAAAAAAACAAAAGACAAAAGTATTTTGCTCAACGTATCTAATATGGATAGGCAGTGTTGTTAACCCTCAAACGCCGAGCCTCTATTTAAAAAGCGCCTGCCACATGCTGGCACTGTTTGAGAGTTAGCGCCGAAGCGGAAAGAAACTATTTTTCAAAAAATCACAGCATGCTTAGTTTTTAAGATTAAGAGTTCATTTTTGGCTCCATTTTTTGTCATTGCCTGAAGTTTAGTATGCGACCATCAGAAATGAAAAAAAAATTATCATTATCATATATAAATACTGGAATATATGACTGACAGCGTGAAAAAAAAAAATTTCATATATAATTGTGTACAAATCGTGCTATGAGCAAAACGGTTAAAGCTAGTGAGTTAGTTTTGTTTTTTTTTTCGTTGAATTGTACACTAAATTGCGATGAATTTTGGTATATAACAAAATGTAAAATGATCAAAGCAACACAGAGAAAATATCACAAAATGATGCACTAATTCGTAACGTGAGAACTTAGAAAAAAAAAGTTTTTCAAAAATTCACCATAAATCAAAATATTGTGCTAGAGACTTCTCGTTTGTTGCAAAATGAAGGTAACTGAATGAACATTACTAGAGTGTAAGAGGTTTAGCTTACAATTGCATTTTTCTACTATTTCGGTCGAGTCAAAAGTTGACCGAAGGTTTAAAATTGGCACTTATTGTGATTTGTATGAAAATATTTCAAAATTTATAAAAGCTAGAACCATGAGTTATTTTTTGTTTTTATTCTACGTGAAATTGCACACATTTTCATATATAACACTTTATGTTACGCCTAAGAGAAAACTGCAAAAATTACGACAAGGTGACTAAAGAAATTCAGAGAAATTTCAACAGTTACCGCACGTAAAGGTAAGGAAATTTTTTTTTTTTTTTTTTTTTTTTTTTTTTTTTTTTTTTTCAAAAAATTCACCATAAATCGAAATATTGTGCTAAAGACTTCCCGTTTGTTACAAAATGAAGGTAAATGATTGAATGTTACTAGAATGTAAGAGGTTTAGCTTACAATTCCATATTTCGACCATTTCGGGTTAGTCAAATTTGACCGTAGGTTAAGAATTGGCAGTTATCGTAATTTATATGAAAATATTTCAAAAGTGATAAAAGCTACAACCATGGGTTTTTTTTTTTTGTTCTATTCTACATGAAATTGCACACATTTTCATGTATAACACTATGTAACACCTAATAGAAAACGGTGCAAAAATTACGACAAGGTGACTAAAGAAATTCTGAGATTTTCAGCCAAGTTAGCGCGCATGAAGGTAAGGAAAAAGTTTTTTTTTAAATTCACCATAAATCAAAATATTGTGCTAGAGACTTCCCGTTAGTTGCGAAATGAAGGTAAATGATTGAGTGTTACTAGAATGTAAGAGTTTTAGCTTACAATTGCATTTTTTTACCATTTCGGTCGAGTCAAAGTAGACCAAAGTTTGAAAATTTGGCACCGTGATTTATATGAAAATATTTCAAAACTGGTAAAAGCTACAACCATGAGTTATTTTTTTATTGTATTCTACATGAAATTGTGCACATTTTCATGTATAACACTTTATAACTTTTCAATTAATAATGTCATTCTCTTCTTAAACAAAATTAAATTGATAAGTAAAATATAATCTTCCCCCTTTTTTCCCTCCATTTTTTTTTTTTTTAATCTCCCTATTTTTTTTTTTTTAATTATTTATGTATTTAACTACTTAATTTTTTATGTACTCTTTCTCCCCCTTTTTTCCCAGCCCGAGAAGAACCTAAAAGAGTTCAGAGGTCTGCTTAAACAAATCATTTATAACTAACTAACTAACTATGTAATGCCTAATTGAAAACTGCGCCAAAAAAGTTTTTTTTTCAAAAATTCACCGTAAATCGAAATATTGTGCTAGAGACTTCCAAGTTGTTGCCAAATGAAGGTAAATGATTGAATATCACTAGAATGCTAGATTTTGCTTACCAAAAATACCCATATATATTATATATATATATATATATATATATATATATATATATATATATATATATATATATAATATATATATATGTATATATATATATATATATATATATATATATATATATATATATATATATATATATATATATATAAATTTTTACATTTTTCCGTGGTTTTAGTTTGAAATATGCTCTGTGAGACAGGTAGCAACAATTTAAGGTAATTTAGCCTTGTGATTCTGACTTCGTGGGTGCATGGAAAACGTAAAAAAGAGGAAAACAAAGGAGAATTTCATATGAGCATAGGGCTCTTGTTACTGAGGGAAATATTACGTAAAACACGTGGGCACATTTAAAGGAGTGTATTTACATAAATGATATCAGTACGGGAAAGAGGAACTCAAGTAGATTACTATCCTGAAGGAGATTCCTACGGGATTGAATGAAACTGGGGGATTCCAGACACAGTCCGAGAAGCTTCCACGAAATAGGATCCCTCTGAAATGAGAGATATGCACATTATACGCCAGTAATGAAAATAGACAAAAGAATAATGAATTTGAAGCCGCACTGAGGGTGCCAAAGGAGTAATAAAGAATTAATACTGCCGATGCAAGAGGCGCACGGACATTAGACAAGGGTGATTTCTGGCTTTCTCTTTAAGCAAATTTTACGAGACAAAAGCGTGACTGAAATGGGGCTCTTCCAGGGCACTTTACCTTAGCAGATTTTCCGAGGGCGCGTAGAAGGCGGTCCGTGGATGACTTGCGATTTCCGAGGACGAGTTTCTTCCACGTGGTGAGATGCAAGGGCTTCCGTAAAGGGGGCAAGGCGATGGGGACTCCTCGAAACTCCAAGCAATGGCGTGTGGGCTCGAGGCAGGCCAGCGGTGGAGCGAACACTTGGAATACGGTCGAAGGGCACGAGGAAAAGTATACTTTGGAAAGGGCCACGTGGTTAGGATGCAAGGGCATCGATGGGCCCAGGTGTTGGGGACGTCTTCACAAGTTCACTCCATATCTTCCAGCCCGCGTGTGTGTGTCGAGAGCTCGTGGGTTTCTGCTTTTTATCCCCCTCCTATGGGGCAGGGGGGCGTCCAACACAGATGTTTTGACTCATTGCACCTGCTGCCCGCAGGGGAGGTTTTGGCCTGTAGGAGAAACACCCAAGCCAGATTACTTTTTGCCTCGAAGGAAAGATCTTTATCAAAAATGGGAGCGCCTTTAATCTCTTAAACCCTTGTTTTTAAGTCGATAGACAGATGGTCTATCGATCGGCCGGCTGGCAGTAAATGAAACACAACAGAACAACCAACAACAACAAAGGGGGAGGCAGTTTTGCTAGCGAATTCTTGCTAATCATAATACCTCCCCATACAAGATGATGTACATACCTCCTTCGGGTGTGTACATCGATATTCAAGAATGAGCGGCAAATGCTTTACGTTACTCTACATTCTGCCTTGCAATGAACTTTACTCCTAAGGGTTTTATGAAGCTGTGACATTACTTTTAATAACACATTGGGACAATTTTCGTTAACAGAACGCAAAGTGATTTAAACACTTGCAAAAGAATAATTACTTTAGATTTGGTTACCCACTGGTAACTTTATAATGTGACTCGAACAATTGTGAATTATAGGACCACGTATATGAGGCTATGGCCAACAAATGAAAAGAAAGGTTATTGTTCAAGAATTAAAATACACGGTTACTTAATTTTAGATAAAATGCATGCGGTTAGTACAATCTGCCTTGAAGAGGCTGTGTAAATGAAAAACAGCGTTTACTTTGTAAATGACATCCCCTTTACGCGATACTGTAATGACTATACATATTCGCATTGATAATTTATCTTCGTTTTAACGTATTTTGCTTAGCCGCCCCACACGGATTTTGACAGCTGTATGCGGGCGAGAGTATTCGCGAGGTTTTAATTCGCTAACCTTAAACTACGCTAATTTTATGCGTCCACTGCCTACTCAATGTTATGACGGGGCGAGCAGACAAAAGATGTGGGTAGGACAAACAGAGATCTTGGAAGGAATGGACGGGGGAAAAGGGATAATAATAACAAAAGGAAAATTACCAAGATGATACGAATGAAAACTTGACCGCATATGAAAGGCGGGACACGTCTCTCAGAGCTTACGAAAGGGGCATTTAAATCACAAGGGCAAGAGTTTATGACTCGCGATTCATTAAAATAAAGATAACTAAATGACTAAAAGAAAGTAAATGATATTGGCAGAAGAGCTAAGGGAAAAAGAGTGAGGGTTTTATTGTGTTAGGCGGGAATTTATCGTCCTACGCCTATAAATCACGGCCCGGACTATCACTTCAGTCCCAGGGCGAGGAAAGTGCACCCGAAGGGCGCGACTCCTTCAGGAGGGGCTGACACGCACGCCCGGTGCCAAGGTAAGGGCGCAAGGGCGTGCCACTTCTCACTCTGTTATTCTTAATGATTTATACATTGTGTGGGGAATGGTATCCCGTATTTAATTTCCTCTTGTGGTGATAATTTAAGGGAAGATTAATAGAGGTTGATAAGAGATAGAAGTTCCTGAGGAACGGAGGAAGATAGAGGAGGGCCCGATATCCCCTTCTGGATTAGGGGTGCCAAGACCTTCGAAAGATGAAATGGGGCACAGGTGCCATGGGAGCTCTGGAGCTCTTTTGTAAACTACCTGGAAATTCCCACGCCCGTGGTAAATTTCGCCTCGAGTCTTTCTTAATGGGACAGTTGTCCTCGGCCGAAAGCGGAGGGCCCGCGACCGGAGGGCGGCACGGAGTACCACCTGGGCCTGCTGATGCGACAGCTGACGCAGGAGTGTTCCGTGCGGGTTCTACCATGATCCGTCGCGGCTCTTGTAGTTCATCGGCCAAGTGAGATATGGCAGAATCCTGACTTGCAATTGCGTCGGCGACGGGCTGAGGCAGAGAGGAGGCGGTCGGGGGTGGCGTGAGCGGCTCGCAGGTATCGATGACCAGCTCAGGCACGGGTTGCGAGGCCGCACCTGCAGGTGAGCTTCGCAGTGGTCGGGAGGAACCGTCTCTCTGACCAACGCTGGTAGCGGTGCCAGGCCGGGAAGAGAGGGGTCCTGAGTTGGATCCCGTGAATGGAGATCGGCGTAGCGCTCTGGCACTGGCACTAGGCAGAGTCAGGCGCTATCAGAGGTTTCTTGGGCTCGTCGGTCAGGACGGACGAAGCTTGGCCCTGCTCGGGGCATGCAAGTGGCACCGGCAGGAATTTGGCATCTCCTGAAGGGAGATTTGATTGGGGCCCTGGCACTGAGGCAGGGCCGGGCACTGGAATTGGATCGGGAACCGATCGAGGGGGCCACTGTACATCGTACTCAGGTGGCACTGGTGGGGACTGCACGTCCTCCTGGTACCCAGGGGCGCCAGTCTTGGCTGAGGGAGAAGGGGGGGAGGATTACTCGCGCCCATGAATGATTCGGGAATGTGGACCCCTAGATTGTCGTGATTTCGTTGGGGACTGAAAGTCCTGTCCCAGGATGATGTCATAGCCTCCGGGAGATGGCTTGCTACTGCAAGATTGCAAATTTTGGATTGGTGAGGTCTTGTGACTCTCAATTGGACCGTAGGGAGTATCATTTTAAATTGATTTATTCCCTCGATCGTGACGAGTTTTCGTCTATTGACGATAGCTCCGTAGGGAACTCTGTCCCTTCGGATGAGGGAGATTTGCGCGCCCGAGTCCTCGAATGCAGTGACTCAGCGCGCCGCTGGCTGCCTCGTGGAGGAGCCACGTATACGGGCCCTTCGGCGAGAGGGCCTAATGACTGGGGATCTGTGACAGCCAAGGCGACGGTGGGAGTATTTACTTTATTATTGCGTGGGCATTTTGCCCATGCGGGAGAATGGCCATAGACCTTGCACGCCGTGCAAAAGGTCTGGCTAAAGTCTTTCCGCTGCCCTGTGGAGGGCGCAGGCGAGTTATTTGTCGGTTTTCGGGAGAGAGAGGAGCCGGTTTCTTGTTCCGGCACTGTTCGGAGGAATGCCCGTTTTCTTGCAACAATGGCAAGTTAGGGCTTGCCCGAGTTCCCATTTTTGTGGGAATTTGAACCTCCGAGGAGGGACGGGGATTTATCTTCCGCCCCATGGATCCTTCTTGAGGGTGGTGAGTTTCCCACATATCTGCTATTCGGCAACACTCGGTAAGTGTTGCTGGGCCTTTTTCCACTATATGAGTGGCGAGGGCAGGAGGGGCGTAGCGCAGGAAATGCTCAATTTAAACCGCTCGAGTACCTCGCTGGTGTTAGTGGCTCCTTCGAATCGAGCCATTTTGTTAATGCCCATCCGAATGGTACGCCCAATCGGACCAAGTCTGGCCTGCTTCTCTGGGCTGCTCTCTCCAACGTCTCCTCCACCGCTCAGGAGTAATCTCGTGACGCCTTCGAACTGCTTGGCGACGGCTTCCCAGTTTCCCCGATCGTCTGCGGGAAGGGCGTGGTAGGCAACGAGGGCCTTTCCGCCCAGGAATTTAGTGAGAACAAGGGAGAGTTCCGCGGGGAGAGATCGCAGCACTCCAGGACTCGTTCGGCCCTTTCAAGCCATACTGGGTTCGGACTCTGTCCATTTTGGCATGAACGAGTGAGCTTGGCTGAGGGCACTCATCCCCGCGGCAGGGGCGGGGGTGGCGGGCTGTCGTTCTAGCATCTGGAGCTCGTGGGCGCGCTGTTCGCTCGATCTTCCCATTCTCGTTCCTCCCTTTTCTCTTGGGCGATTCTGTCTCTCTCTCTCTCCTCCCGTTGTTCTTGAGCGATTCATTCTCTCTCCCTCTCTTCACGTTCTCTCTCCCTCTCTGCACGTTCTCTTGCTCTCTCCGCCTTGGCATCGTCCACTCGTTCTTGAACCCATGCTCTCAGATCTTGCCCCGATAGTCCCATGTCCTTCCCAGCGGACATGTAGAATTTGAAATCCTCGTTTTGTAGGGCTCTGGTATTAGCCATTTTGAAATAATGGTTATATGATATGTCTGAAAAGACTCAGGTTATCTGAAAAGACTCAATTGCAGGAATCTGAAACACTCAATGGTTGAGACTGCAGGAGAATGGATCTGTCTGAATAAGACAGGTGATTAGTAAGTCTGAGGAGACTTTTTGTTAAAATTTGATATGTCTTGGAAAGACGTGGTTGTTCTTGGCGAACGAATTTTAATATTTGTCTCGGAAGACGCTTGGTTGGATTTGTCACGCTCGGACTTGGCCGGCTGTAGCGTGAAGTTAAGGAGTTGTTCTAACGAACTAGACTGATCAGTCCCGTAAGGGCTTAGATGTGTGTGAACTACACTATATAATGTCTCAAGGACTTAATTTTGGGTTCCAACAGGAATGAGAAATTCTCGCCACGTGAGACTGAGAATTTTGTATGAGTCTCTGAGGACTGGAATTTGGAGAAATTCTCGCCACGTCTTGACGAATAAATTTTAGGAGTCTCTGAGGACTGGAATTTGGAGAAATTCTCGCCACGTCTTGTACGTGTAGAATTTTAGGAGTCCCTGAGGACTGGAATTTGGAGAAATTCTCGCCACGTGCGACGTAGAATTTTAGGAGTCTCTGAGGACTGGAATTTGAGAAATTCTCATCCAACGTCAAAACGAAATTTTAGTCTCTCTGAGGACTGGAATTTGGAGGAATTCTCGCCACGTGCGACGTAGAATTTTAGGAGTCTCTGAGGACTGGAATTTGGAGAAATTCTCGCCACGTGCGACGTAGAATTTTAGGAGTCTCTGAGGACTGGAATTTGGAGAAATTCTCGCCACGTGCGACGTAGAATTTTAGGAGTCTCTGAGGACTGGAATTTGGAGAAATTCTCGCCACGTGCGACGTAGAATTTTAGGAGTCTCTGAGGACTGGAATTTGGAGAAATTCTCGCCACGTGCGACGTAGAATTTTAGGAGTCTCTGAGGACTGGAATTTGGAGAAATTCTCGCCACGTGCGACGTAAATTTTAGGAGTCACTTAGGACTTGGAATCTGTGAATTTGGAGGAATTCTTACGTCGACGTAGGATTTTAGGAGTCACTTAGGACTTGGAATTACGATTAAATGTTAGGACTTAGAAATTACTAACGGAAAACCCAAAGAAAAATTAAAATGAATGGCTACACACGCGAGCATGGGCGGGTGGGGGGTGCAGGTCGTCTGGCCAACACCGGGTTATTTTTAGATTCTGTGTGAATGAACCCGTATATGTATAGACCGTCTGGGATTCGGGGAATTTCCCAGTCGTCTGAGAGGATAACAGTACAACGGCCTAGTAATTTTCCTATAAGAGGAGTTTAAATTTCGCTTTCCTAACACCTAACTCGAATTCTAACTACACTGAGAGAATTGTCAGCAATGCAAGCTGACTTCGTCGTGTCCCACGTGGGAATTTTATTCGCGCCTAAATAACAGTTCGCTAATTCAAAATGCGAAGTAAAATTTATCACAGAGGAATTTCTTTCGCACTATTCCTCGAAGCAAAATATGGCAAGGATTTTAACACAAAGGAATTTCACACTATTCCTCTAAGCAAAGGATGGTTAGCACTGGTTATTTCCTAACTACCTATCCTGAAAGGCATGCATTAACGAATCTAATACGGCGGTTCTTTTCTCTCAGTGATTACATGCGTCCTATTTCTAATTCCTAGGAACAGTCACGATTGTAAAAAGGTTTTGCTAAGATTAACACATTACTTACGTGGAATTTTCTGGATCTGTGTGCTGGTTTTACACATAAGGTTTGTAATTGTCTCGTACCCAGCTTAGCTTTGCTAATAGCTGATCTGGCAAGTTGCAAATGCAATAAAGCAACGCTAGGGAACTGCAACTGCAAAACGAGATCTATGGCCAGGTCGCCATTTTTACGTTTTTCCGTGGTTTTAGTTTGAAATATGCTCTGTGAGACAGGTAGCAACAATTTAAGGTAATTTAGCCTTGTGATTCTGACTTCGTGGATACGGGAAAACGTAAAAAAGAGGAAAACAAAGGAGAATTTCATATGAGCATAGGGCTCTTGTTACTGAGGGAAATATTACGTAAAACACGTGGGCAAATTTAAAGGAGTGTATTTACATAAATGATATCAGTACGGGAAAGAGGAACTCAAGTAGATTACTATCCTGAAGGAGATTCCTACGGGATTGAATGAAACTGGGGGATTCCAGACACAGTCCGAGAAGCTTCCACGAAATAGGATCCCTCTGAAATGAGAGATATGCACATTATACGCCAGTAATGAAAATAGACAAAAGAATAATGAATTCGAAGCTGCACTGAGGGTGCCAAAGGAGTAATAAAGAATTAATACTGCCGATGCAAGAGGCGCACGGACATTAGACAAGGGTGATTTCTGGCTTTCTCTTTAAGCAAATTTTACGAGACAAAAGCGTGACTGAAATGGGGCTCTTCCAGGGCACTTTACCTTAGCAGATTTTCCGAGGGCGCGTAGAAGGCGGTCCGTGGATGACTTGCGATTTCCAAGGACGAGTTTCTTCCACGTGGTGAGATGCAAGGGCTTCCGTAAAGGGGCAAGGCGATGGGGACTCCTCGAAACTCCAAGCAATGGTGTGTGGGCTCGAGGCAGGCCAGCGGTGGAGCGAACACATGGAATACGGTCGAAGGGCACGAGGAAAAGTATACTTTGGAAAGGGCCACGTGGTTAGGATGCAAGGGCATCGATGGGGCCAGGTGTTGGGGACGTCTTCACAAGTTCACTCCATATCTTCCAGCCCGCGTGTGTCGAGAACTCGTGGGTTTCTGCTTTTTATCCCCTCCTATGGGGCAGGGGGTGCGTCCAACACAGATGTTTTGACTCATTGCACTTGCTGCCCGCAGGGGAGGTTTTGGCCTGTAGGAGAAACACCCAAGCCAGATTACTTTTGCCTCGAAGGAAAGATCTTTATCAAAAATGTGAGTGCCTTTAATCTTTTAAACCCTTGTTTTTAAGTCGATAGACAGATGGTCTATCGATCGGCCAACTGGCAGTAAATGAAACACAACAGAACAACCAACAACAACAAAGGAAGGGGGGGCAGTTTGCTAGCGAATTCTTGCTAATCATAATAATATATATATATATATATATATATATATATATATATATATATATATATATATATATATATATATATATATATATATATATATATATATATATATATATATATATATATATATATATATATATATATATATATATATATATATATATATATATATATATATATATATATATATATATATATATATATATATATATATATATATATATATATATATATATATATATATATATATATATATATATATATATATATTCATACATACACATATATATTTTTATACGAATACATAAATAAAAGGAATGCAGGTGTAAAACTTTTTGCATAAAACGAAATAATATACAAAACACCAATAAATACAAATATATAAAAGCTTGGTAATAAGTATAAAATTAAATAAAATCAATGCCAGAATACTCACTCGTAATCCTGACTTCGTTCTATTCTTGTTTTCTCCCTCCTCCATTGAAGAGTCTTGCATTTTTTTCCTCGACATGACTAGGTACAGGTGGAGGAGGGAGACACGCGCCCTTACTGTAGATGGGCCACCCTTTGGCGGTCCGCTGCGCCCTCCAGTGTCCCTTGGGTAGGCGCACTCCAATATATGACCACAGTGTGGTATTTGCTGTCACACTCCCCGATTCATATGCTACAGGTGCGACAGACGAACCGGTGTGTTTCTTCTGCCATTCATATGGCACACTTTTTCTGCTACGCCCTTCTAGGGGCTCCAGTGTGTGATCCCCTGCCTGCAGCTGACACACAGGGTCCACTACCCGACGGGACATTGGAATGTGAGGGAGGGCAGCAGCAGGGACGGGGACAGGGACAGCAGGGGCGGCGTCGGCAGGAGCAGGATGACCGAGGTTGGCCCTCCCAGCGACATCTGCCCTATCCTCTCGGGGCAGATCTGGAGCACGGGGCAGGGGCCCGGTGTTGGAAGGCCACTCCTCAGGATTAAAGTTTATGAGGGCATTCCCGGCCACCTGGAGAAACTGGATGTGGGACAACCTCCTGGTGTCTGAATTGTACCCACAGTAGAGGATGTAGGCATTCTGGAGGGCCAACTGAAGGAGGTATTTGAGGAGCTGCTGTGTCCACCTCCTGGTTCTCCTGGCAAAGGGATAATACTGGATGAGTTGATCAAAGAGATCAACTCCTCCCATGTGCCTATTGTAGTGCCCAATGACAGTAGGCGGTTGGACATGAAACTCCTCATACATAACTCTGCCCTGCCAACATGTCTTCTACCGCTGAACGACCTCTTCTTGGATGGGCTCATGACTGGTCGTAATCATGGGCACGAGTCGGACCCCCTTCCAACAGATGACGAAGACATCTCCCTTCCGCCGCCACTCTGTCTCTCCTCTTGCCAGATGTTGCGGCTGGCTAGCAAACCTCTTGAGGACATTCGGGGCCCCACGCACCAACTGAAGGGTACCACTGATGTGCATACCTGCTTCATACAGTTCCTGGGCCAGGGCTACCGAGTTATAATAGTTATCCGTAAACAGGTGGTATCCCTGGTTACAGAAACGATCCACAAGACCGAAGACAGTGTCACGCCGCATGGAGAAGACCCCGGAATACACAGAGAAGTCAACGACGTATCCAGTGTTGGATTCCGTAATAAAAAATAACTTCACACCATATTTCTTTGGCTTCTTGGGATTGTACACTTTTATGCTTAGACGCCCTTTGTATGGCATCATCCCCCTCATCCAAAGAAAGGTTCTTGGAAGGAACCACAAGAAACTGGCACCGTTCACGAATGTACTCCAACACTGGGCGGGCTAAGATGAGGTGATTGGGTTATTCCAGGGAATGGCCCTTCGGTTGAAGGCGTTGAAATACCTGTCCAACGCCGGGAAACTATCACGGGGCATAATGCCGTGCACGTTGGGCGTACTTAAAAAAAAATTCCACCTCCAATATTGCTTGACGTCGGCAGCAGGTATCATTCCAAAGAAAATGTGGAGCCCCAAAAAATGCGCCATGTCCGTGAGGCTGCAGCCCCGCCAGCGATACGACGTCATCTGCAGTTCCTCACGGCAGTACCGAGCGTAATCCACCGTCTTTGCAACGAGGTATTCCAGCAATTCCCGCGTAAAGAAGAGCTGAATGAACCCCAGTGCAGTGAGAGGCACAGGGACGGCCAGTCCAGGTGCTGCCGTGAATGGGTGCATGTTAGGTGGGGTGGCGTCCTCCAACCACCCTTCATCACTCGGACGAACGGCCTTCACCTAAGCTGCCACGGCGTTGCGACCTTTCACGGGCCCGTGCGCGGGCACGACTTCGCACTCCCCCCACCAACTGGCCCATCTCCCTCACTTTCACCATCACTTCTGTCTCGTTCCCACCAGCCACATTCGGTGCCTCCTCCTCCTCCTCAGACTCTCCCTCATAAGCACTGAAACCACTGAACTCGAGTTCACTTTCATGCTGTGGCTCTCGTACGGACATTGGGGGCAAATACTCGTCATCACTGACATCGGCCGTGATGTCCTCGTCACTAGATGACCAACTGCCATCAAAATGAGGACTTTCCACCTGCTCTCGATCGAGCTTCAACAAGTACTCATCAATGTCCTTTTGTTGGAGGCCTCCCAAATGCTTACGAATGCCCCTCAGGACACCCCGATGTTTCCTAGGGGTCGTAAAAGGCACAAGGTGCAGTCGTTGCTCCCTTTCGGCCACAGGTGGCTGTACAACACGTCATTGAAAAGCTGGGTCACCTTGGGTGCTTGGTCCCTCTCCAGCATCCAAATCTAAAACTCGCCTCACACACTCACTACCGACAGGCAATACGCGCCTTTCATGGTGCTGACGATGTTGGGACATCTCTGCAAACATCCTATTGCGTCACAAATACGCTAACACTAGTACAAGTTCTGCAAAACACGAATGCGTCGAGAAATTGCTCTCCGACGATGCGTGACTGATGCTTTGTAGTGCGAGAAGAAAGAAATTCGCGCATGCGCAGCTGGGTCACGCTTGTAAACAAAACAACAGCGTGATCCGTAAACTCCCAGCATCCCACAAGGCGCGTGATTTAAAATCTTTCGCAAACTAGGCCTATAACTATTTTTCTGCAAATATTTAAAAGAACTTTTTTGTAGTTGACGTATTTTACGTCCACTTGGCACCCGACAGACAATTTTTGTCAACGTAAAATACGTCCAGTCGGCGTTGAAGGGTTAAGTCAAGACTTAATGTACAAATAGTAGAGGATGAAGAAAATGAGGAAGAGGAAGAAGGGGAAAATGAAATAGAAGAAAATAAGATTGAAGAGGTAGAAAACAATAATGAAAACAAAGAACAGGATAAGAGTATGGATGCAGAGAAATTCATAGACTACATATTAGGCAATACAACAGCATACATACGAAGAAATAAACTATGGAATATGGAATGACAACCCAAAATAAGATCCCAAAGAGGATGTACCCAGATATACATACTGATGGGAAAGAGCAAAAAAAAAAAAAAAAGGGAAAGAGCAAGGAAAAAAAAAGAGGGAATTGCAGATTCAGTGAAAGATGTCACTACAAACATCCCAAGATATGTCACAACTGAGATTTATGGCAAATGTGCATATCTAGACGGCTATGAGGTTGAATGCAGCGATCTACATCCAAAAATATGCAGAAACTTGAGAGAAGGAAAAGGGTGCAGATTCAACAAAAAGTGTAGGTATATGCATCGTGTAGCCATGAAGAACGAAAATCAAAATCAAGTACATATCAAAAATCAAAGTAAAAATGAAGCAAATAAAGAAAGGCATAATGAGTACAAGACGAAGGATCCATGGCCTACTAGAGCTCCATGGTGACCAAACTAATATCAAAGAATTCTCTTCTAGTGGGTCTTTTGGCCAGGTATTGTGTTGTAATGATTAACATTATAACACATGATGGAGTATATAATGGACTCAAAGATAAGAGGGCACTTTCCCTTATCTTCACCGAAGCTGAACCCAATTTTTCCAACGTCAAAAGAACCTGCAAGAAAGAGAAGCGACTATTGCACATGCGCATCCGCCCTCTTGTTGATAACCAGGTCGTTAAAAGACCAAGGAGCCATTACTCTCTGTTTGGTCTAAAGCAAACAGTTCACGTTGTTACCAGTGCTCCGAAAAAATTCTACTTTTTTCTCCGTTTTAGTATCAAGGATTATGGAAACATCAAGCATATCAAGGTAAGTGCTCAATATTAACAAACAGTTGAAAGTTTTAATTTTAAACTTCTGGAATTTATATAATTTGTGTTAAAGCCGTATGCTGGCTCGTTGATCACTAGCCTACCTAGTTTCGTAAATCGAAAATCGTTTTTTAAATTCTAACTAAATGTTTTAACTAAAAGAAATGTTCCACAACTTATTAATATGAAAATCCTTTCAGATTGTATGATGTCTATAATAATCTAGGCAGTAAGTGAGAATAATTCAGACTAGATTAATAGTGGATGTTGTCTGTAGCCTATGTCCTTGGATTACGTATCCTAAGTGGCCTAGCTTAGACCGAGGACCGTAGAATCAGATAGTAACAATATCTGGGCAAAGTAAATCGATAGCCTAACAATGAGGCTACAATAAATTTTTTCCCATTTATATAAGCATGTGCACTTTAGCATGAGCTAAATAATCCAGGACTAGCCCAGGCATTACCGTATATCAAGTTAAGTGGTAACTTTTCATGAAACATCCCATTTTTTGACTAAATTGTTAGCCAAGACCATGTAATTAGGACTAGATGAAATTACAATATGCTAGATGAGATGGTAACCTACCCTTAAGGCTACATACTAAGGTAGGCTAATTGTGTGTGTTTATGTAACCCATACACTTAAGTGTGAATAAAATAATATAGATTAGGCAGTAGCCTAGATTAGAGTAAGTTATAACCTGGTTATAGGGTTACACATTAGTGATTACTGTTTTATATAGTAAACCAAGTAGCCTAGGATTGGATATAAGCAACAACCTGGGTAAGACAAATAGTTCAATAATTATAACGTTATAATAATCTGGATTAGGCAATACCCTGTACTAGGTAGGTTAAGAAAGAACAAATAAGCCTAGGATTATACATAAACAGTATCCTAGCCTAAGTAAAATAACCTAGTTTGTTAAGTCTCAGGTAGCATATCTGTAAGGTTACATGCTAGTAGGGTCTTGTGTAGCCTATGTCCTTAAAAGTGATTTAAATCTAGAACAGGCAGTAGCCTAACCATATTAAGTAGGAACCCCCTTATAAGGAATATCCTACTATTATCCTAAAACAGCGATGGCCGAATATCTGAAGAAAAGGTAGTCTCGGCCACATAAAACATAAGAGAATTATTGTCTGCAAAGTTTATATCTTTTAGGCTGTAAATAAGCCTAGAATAGGTTAAGCAAGAACCTTCTAAGAAGTTCTGTATTCTTAGCTTAACATAGATTAAACTAGAATCATTACCCTAAGCTATACAAAACAGTAGTTTGGGTTAGTCAAACAAATTAGTTCATGGCAGTTAGTCTGAATGGCATGACAATTGGAATTAAAAATTTCACTTGGCCATTGCAAAAGGACTAACAGTGTATAAGTAATACAGGTATCAGAACTAACCTAAATCTTAGAAGGTTTAACAGATATTTAATTAAATGTATTAAAACTGCACAATTGTAATCAAACTAACCTGTAATATGGAAACTATATGAGGAACTACAGAAGTGTCCCTCACTTAAAAACAATTAATACTGACTATTGATAACAACTTGCTTTATACCACTACAGGGCCGCCATTAGGCAGGATCCTCCGTTCAAGTATTCCGTAGAAAATTGCTAGGTTCACTTTTTGCCAGTGGGTACGGCCCATACCACCTGCCATGAGCATAGTCCTTGTAAAAAAACAAGGAAAATTTGCTTGGTCACCAGAATTGGGCGAGATCTGTAGTATGCTCTTGGCAGCAAGTTTTAAGGACGAAACGGTTCCTTTTAAGCTGTCTCAGTGGGGCCTAGGATTCAATAGGGGTGAGGAAGCGGGAGGTTATCTTTCCGGCAGAACTCTGGCAGCAGATATTTAACCCCTTCCTCTGAACAACATCAATGTGTGGGCCAAAACTCATTAACATCAGTCGCCAATACCTCCCAGGTTAACCCCGTGGAGGAAGTAGAGGAATCTTTACATGGAGTTCACATTCTTATTAAAAAATATGGCGTGAACATTGCCATCGAAATGGCCCTGCTGAACCCAGAAGGCTCAGGGACATAAATTTAAGCTAGCCATGAGAGAAACCTCCCAGAAGGATTTCTATTCCCCATGCAGCTATCATTGCTGAATAGGATCTTTCCCCCAAAAAGGGATACTGGGATCCACCTAACTCAGACTGAAATATCTAATTTTTGGAAAGGTATAGTAACTTGCCCAGGACTTCTGCCCCCTTCATTAACAGGCAGTTACAGTTTAGTTGCTGAAGCTCAGTTAGATTACACAAGCCCCCCAAAGGGATACACAGTTTATGGCAAGCTCCCCAAAAAGGATACACAGTTTATGGCAAGCTCCCCCAAGAGGGATAGATAGTTTGCGGCAAGCTCCCCAAAAAAGGGATACCTACACAGTTTGTGGCATTTGATCAGTTCTGTGGGGAAACTGAGTTTTTATTGACTTGTACCCCTAAAGGGATACACAGTTTGCGACAAGCTCCCCTAAAAGGGATACACTGTTTGCAGCAAGTTCCCCCAAAAGGGATACACAGTTTGCGCCATTTGGTCAATTCCGGAAGGAAATTGAGTACCACCAAAGATGCCCTTGCCACAGAACGGCAGTATATAAGGGACATGAAGCATGAATCTGAAAAGCAAAGTCAGTCAGTCATGTACGCACCAAAGTGTAAAAGTACTACATCCTGTAACCGAAAAGTGAGTGTAGATACAAATGCCGCCCAAACAAGGTCTGATTTTAGAATTCCGACTAGGAACAACAATGGGTCAGTTTCGAATACAGAACTTCAGATCAAAACATAATTGGGGCTTCAATACTCACCCCTGATGATACTGATAATCCTTGGTAAGACACCTCAATGTGCACTTTCTCTCCCAATGGCAAGTAGGTAATTAATGAGAGAAAAACTGATTGAAGTTGTAAATGTACAATTTATAAATGGCAGCATTCCTTAATACAGAATGGCACCTGATACCATCCTCACCAGACTTGGAGAAACCACTAACAAAAATGGTTTTCTTACCAGTGCCTTTAGCATTAAAAACTAAAGAAATCACCCTTTACCAGGTCAATGACAAATGGATCTCTACTTCCTTTTTGAATTAGACCCAAGTTGCTCACCAAGTAGCCTCGTCAAAATTTTATGCTAGGCTCCGACTCCTTAGCATTATAACCTCTACCACCTTGCTGGAAGTTGCCATCTTAAGGCTTCCAGAACATCCCAGGATAATTTTTGCTGTTGAGTCCAAAAGTCTTATGAGAACCCGATGGAAAGCACTCTTTGACTTCCTAGAATGGCACATAAAATTGCAAATGAAAACATTGGAGAGCTCCATCAAATCACTCTCAATGTCACTGCATTGTTACATTCTAACTCCTTCTGTAAGGACCTGTTAGATGAGTTGTTGTGGCTCAACTCAATGAGCATACCCACCAACAGAATTGTACAGTGTACACACTTATGGGAAAAGGGGAATTCAGGAAACAAAGAACCCAAAATTTCCCTTTACCCAACCCCAAAAAAAGGCTCACTTTGATCAAAAATCATATAAGCCTTCAATCACCCCCAAAATTTTTCCTCAAAAAACAGTTAGGTGGTCAGAAGGGACAATTCCCTGCAAAGGGACAACAACATCTTCAAGGCCATCCTTTTTCACAAGGTCCAAAATCCATCTCATAGGGGGGAAAAAAGAATAACAACACCTGGAATGTCTTATCAAAGATGAAGGCAGAGGAATAGGCAGATACCAAGAAGAATTATATTGGTTGGGGGTCAGCTTCGATGACATCACAGACAATGGAAGTTTTCCTTGGGGGGACAGAAACTTACATGTATTCGCCACCAAGTATGTCTCTTCAGTGTCCTCAAAAGGGACTCATCCAAAAGAAGAGTGATCCTCAACCAATCAACATTGAATCATTTCAAAAAGGGACTCGGACAGTTTCTATGGATCTGAAAGATGCACACTGGCACATCCCTATAGCCGTTCCCTTCCGCCCCTTCCTAAGGTTCCGAATAGATTCAAAGTCCTGTCCTTTGGGCTAAACATTGCCTAAAGAATATTTTTCAAAACTAGCAACAGTATTCATTCAAGAACTCAAACAAAAAGATCTGGGTGCCCACAAGAAAAGAGTGCTCGAAAAACCTAAGAGCAATGGTCAACAGACTACAGTACAGTCAAAAGGTTTTTTTTTTTATAAATTTGAAAACATCCTGTCTCACACCCAGCAGACACTCATCCTGCCTCACGCCCAGCAGATGCTTTCAGTGGCTGGGACTGTGTTGGGATACTCTTCACAGCCTGTTGTCTCTCCCTGTCATACTCAAAACAGAATAAGGCAAGTCCTCAAAAGGTTCCTTGCACAGCCCAGAGTTTCCAGATGGCAATCAGAATGTATGATGGGCCTGCTGCCATTCTCATCAGTAATAGATCCAATACATAGATTGCAACTAAAAATGTGAACAAATTCTGGCTATCGCATGCAAGAAAAAAGAAGCGAGACATACCTCATCAAAGGATTAAAAGAGTTAGGGAGATACTTCGGCCTTAGATTTGGAAGGAATCTCTGGTGAAACAGGTCACCCTGACTCCTCCACCTGTACGAGTGACAAACTCGCAGATGCCTCATTGACACGTTGGGCGGATTGTCAGGTGGCAGGGAGGTGATCAGCTACTCAGTAATTGTTATATCAATTTCCTGGAGCTGATGGCTGTCTTTTTGTCTCTCTCAAAAAATAAATAAATAAATAAATAAAACCAGAAGAGAGAGAACATAACCACAATATCCTACATCAAGAGGTCTGGATCACATTTGCCTCCTCTCAATATGGTAATGTTAGCCATCCTTTGGATGGCGCAAGCAAGGAAGTGGCACATGTCTGCAGTTCACCTCACAGGGGGTCTCATTGTAATAGCAGACTCTCATGATAGACAGCCTTAACAGAGTGGATGTTGGACAACCACTCTTTTTAAATAATAGCCAACATGCTTCCACAACCGGAAGTGGACCTGTTCGCCACATACTAGAATCACAAACTCTTAATGTGTCTCCAAACCTGGACAGTCAAGCAACAGCAAGAGATGCTTTCCTTAAGACTGGAACAAGGGTAGGACGATAATTTTTCCTCCATTGTCCCAGATTTCAAAGGTTTTGAGCAAACTTCTAACCTTCATAGGAATAGTGTACTTAATAGCCCTAAATTGGCCAAACAGGCATTAGTTCCTATTACCTCAACAATGGACAAAAAGACCAATTCCACTGTCGTCCGTTGTTCTATCCCAGACAGTAGGAGACCTTCACATATAGGTTGAAAAAAAAAAAAAATCTATCGTGATAATTACTCTCAACATTGCTAGGTACCTAGTGCAAAAATTACGGACATCTATCCAGCATTACCAGTCCGTATGGAAGATATGGTTAGATTATATCCATACTGAGAGCCCAGTTGAGATTTCTATAGAAACTTTATTTATCTTATATACCTTTTTGAAGACAAATGCCTTGTGGTTACAACAGTCATGACAGACAAGGCTGCATTAATGGAACCCTTGCTTTATGGATTGGGGATTGACTCAGTATAGAAGTTGTCACTTCCCTTCTGCAGTCTTTTGCTCTACAAAGGCCCCTTCCCGGAAGGCTTCCAATTACTTGGTCCCTGAACAAGGTGCTTAGAATTCTATCAACCCCTCAATTCAGCAGACCCAATACAACCACAACGCACAGGCTAATAACATTCTTGATTGCATTAGCATCAGGAGCTCGCACAGTATTAGTGAACTGGGCTCCCTTAGATGGGGATGATGCATCACGCAAATAGCTGACCATCAATTATTATTGTCCCCTGGCCCATCATTCCTGGCCAAGAATATGAATCCTTTAAAAAGAAAATCCATTCTCATAAGAAAAAATTCAATTTAGCAGACAAGACATTATGCCCAGTTCAAGCACTTAAGGTTTACCTAGAAGTCAGGGCAAACATCCCAGAAGGTTCTATTTTCCTACACCCCAGCACAAACTAACCACTCTCCCACAAAGACTGAGAATGATTGTAGTATTTTCTCATTAAAAAGGGAAATCCACACTCTTTCCACAGGTCACATGATGTTAGGAAAGTAAGTTCGTCTTTCTCCTTCTTCAGAAATGTCTCTTTCAAAGAAGTCTCCAAATGTACAGGGTGGTCATCAGTTAGATTACTGCCACATGTTCGAACAAATTTGGCTACACTGTGTATCAGTAGGTGGCATAGTCTCAACCCCTAGGTGATGTGGCAGAAAACCAGGGTCATACAGTGAGTATCCTAAAACTTAAGTTCGTGTATAGTTTCTTGTTCCTTGGTATCAAAACCTGAAGAGTATTTGGAATAAAGAATGGGACTTGAAATCTGTGGCTTGACCTTGGACTGGAAATGTTATTTCCTTTGGGGTGTTGGGATTAAAAAGCGAGAGGTTAAGCCTTTTTCGTCACCTGTCAATTTCTTTGTAGAGCTCCTTGAGGACGAAACAGCAACTATATCAAAAAACAGGTTTTGATGTAGGAAAAACCTATTTTTGGTAGTCGCTGTTGAGTCCTCAAAACCCTCCTACTCCCCTGACAAAAAGCATGGGATTTGGGCAAGGGATCAACCTGCATTGACCAACAGAGAGTAATGGCTCCTTGGTCTTTTAATGGCCTGGTTGTAAACAAGAGGGCGGATGCGCATGTGCAATAGTCACTTCTCTTTCTTGCAGGTTCTTTTGACACACTTCTCTTTCTTGCAGGTTCTTTTGACATTGGAAAAACTGGGTTCAGCCTCGCTGAAGATAAGGGAAAGTGCCCACTTATCTATGAGTCCATTATATACTCTTATCGTGTTATAATGTTAATCATTACGACACAATACCTGGCCAAAAGACCACTAGAAGAGAATTCTTTGATATTAGTTTGGTCACCATGGAGCTCTGGTAGACCATGGAAGGTAACTCCTTGAGGACTCAACAGCGACTACCAAAAATAGGTTTTTCCTACGTCAAAACCTGTTTTTTAATGTCCGAAGTTATGGAAATGGAGAAAAGAACAACATATCGGAACAGGAGAGAGACATGGGAAAATCCTTATTATTACCCATATTAGATAATGGGGATAACACGCAAACCATCATAGTGATGAATGTGCAGAGTTTAGTTTCAAGTAACTCAAAAAAGAAAAATAGAGTTCTTAGAAAAACTAACCCAAACTGAAAAAATATATTATAATGAATATAAGTGAAACTGGTACTCCCAAGAGACCGGTAATGATGATCAGATAAAGGGTTTCTAAACCTATAGATCAGATAGAAAAAATAGGAATCAAGGGGGAACCACGATATATTGGAGAGACGTAAATCAAGGAAAAATCTATGAGAAATATAGTAACAGAATGTGAATATGAAAAACTAGTGAACATCGTAATATACAGACCCCCTAATACTAAAGAGTTTGATATAATAAAATAGACAAATTAGATGATATATGTAGAAATCACAAAGAATGGAATACACTCATATCTGGAGACTTTAAATTTCCTTTCGTTGACTGGAAAGAACGAATAGGAGACTGTGGTTGTATTTATACATATAAAAAAAAGAGAGTAATAGTAGAGCAGAAGATAAGAGGCAATTTGAAAAACTATTAGATATGCTACTAGAACATAACATCCAGCAAATAAATCGCCTGCCAACAAGAAAGGATAATATTCTAGACCTAGTATTTGTGAACAAGGTGAATTATGTTAAAGATATAATAGTATATAATACAAGTATTTCAGACCATAATAATGTCAGAATTAACAGTCCATTCCAAAGCAAATGAAAACAGATAAGCAAGAGTAAAAAAAGTGAGAAGGATATGGAAAATACAATTTCTATAGTAAGAATATAAAATGGTCAGAAATAAATGAAGAATTAAACAAAGACTGGGAAAACATATTCGCAGGTGATAATATACAGGTAAATACAGATATATAAAATATTAGAAAATAGTGGATAAATATATACCGAAGAAAAAAAGTAAACATCAGTCATGCGTACCAAGGGACAAAAGGATCCTGTTCCGGAAAATCAGAAATGGAAAATAGCTCTTGCAAAAAAAAAGAATGCATGGAAAGTGATGGAACTAAAAAGTAAGATAGAAAATGCAGAACAAAAGATTATACAATCAAAAGAAAATGAAAAACGGGACGTAGAAGAGAAGACCCTACAAAGTATCAAACAAATCTCAAAAATTTTTTACTCATATGCGAAAAAGATGAATAAAAGAAGAGTAGAAATAGGTCCTCCAAAAATTGAAGGGCAATTAACGAATGAAAAAAATTAAATTGTAACATAGCAGAAAGATGTAAGAGTGAATTTACACCTAGAATTGATAATGAAGATAACGATACAAAAATAGATGAAAATAGTGAATGTTTATTGGACATATACAGTAGAACCCCGGTCCTCGACTGTACTAGATCGAAATAATCGGATTTCAACACGAAATGTTGAGTAAATTTTGCGTCGGAGTTCAAACAACAAACCGGAATCCGACCCGATGAATCCTGTGATGTTTGTAGAAAAAAGTTTCAGGCGGCTGCCGCTAGTTGGCGTTGTTGGTGGCCTTCTTCCCATGCTTATTTAAAAGCATTTAAAGCCCACACCTGCTGCTGCTGTTGAAAAACAAGCCATATCACATGAAATTAATAATACAGTATTTATAAACCGAATTACTGTATGTCTGTTATCATAAAATTAAGAAAAATTTCCAAAATTACATCGGAACTCGGCAGCCTGTGGCAGATATAAACAAACCAGAGCGCCGCCCTGGTAGTGTATCGCGGTACTAATTACAGAAACATTCTGGAGCGCCGCCCTGGTGGTGTATCGCGGTACTAATTATATAAACATTCAGAATGTTTATGTAATTAGTACAGCGATACACCACCAGGGCGGCGCTCTGGTTTGTTTATATCTGCCACAAGCTGCCGAGTTCCGACGTAATTTTGGAAATTTTTCTTAATTTTATGATAACAGACATACAGTAATTTGGTTTATAAATACTGTATTATTAATTTCATGTGATAATATGGCTTGTTTTTCAATGTTATCATTATTAACAACAGTTTTCATGTGTACCTGTTTCAGTACATTCTGGTAGTGCCTATAAGGCTACTTAGCCTAGCCTATGGCTCTCGTTATATCATCGGTAATACAGCCGCATTGGTCATAGGCCAACTTTTTTGATACAGTATTCATTTAAAAATGTAAAAAGTGCTTCTGATACGGTAAGTTATTCAACTCTGAACCTATTTAATTGTAATTTGTGTAAAGTTTTGTATAAAAAGGCAAGGTGGGGTAATGACTGGTGGTCAGGAATGGATTAATCCATTTTCATTTATTTCTTATGGGAGAAATTAACTCAGAATTCGACAAAATCGAATCTCGACACTTCTTCTGGAACGAATTAGCGTCGAGAACCAAGGTTCTACTGTATATTAATGAAGCCGATATTGTGCAGGCTATTAATGAAATTAAAAATGGATTAGCAGCTGGACCAGATGGCATTTTGTTAAAGTGGTTCATTCAATCACAAAGCCGCTCGCCATATTATTAAGACAAAGTGTAGATACAGGCAAGATTTATGATGAGCATAAATTAGCATATATTACCCCTATTTTCAAAAGTGGATCAAGTAATTATAGGCCTTTGAGTCTGACATCTCATATTATGAAAGTGTAATGAAAAAAAATATAATGAAACATTTAATGAAAATTAGTTTGTTTAAAATAGGACAACATGGTTTTGTACCTGGAAAAAGTACACAAACCCAACTGTTAGTCCACCATGAAAGCATATATAAAAATATGATACACGAAAAAGATACAGATGTGGTTTACCTAGACTTTACAAAAGCTTTTGACAAGGTAGACCATAATATATTGGCGAAAAAAATTATAAAACATAACATTGTGGACAAAGTAGTTAGATGGATAAAAGAATTTTTGCAAAACAGAAAACAGGTAGTGATTGCAAACAATGAGAAATCAGATGAAGCTAAGGTAATATCCGGTGTGCCACAAGGTATGGTGTTAGCTGCATTGCTGTTTGTGATTATGATTGCAGACATAGACAGTAATGTTAAGGACTCAGTAATGAGAAGTTTCACTGATGATACAAGAATATGTAGAGAAATTACTTGTGATGAAGATAGGAACTCGCTATAAAGAGACCTAAACAAAATATATAAATGGGCAGAGGTAAATAGGATGGTATTTAAGTCTGATAAATTTGAATCAATAAACTATGGTGATAAAGAGCGAATGCTATATGCATATAGAGGACCTAATAACGAGACAATCACAAATAAGGAAGCAGTCAAAGACCTTGGTGTGATGTTGAATAGGAATATATTATGCAATGATCAAATAGCAATACTATTGGCAAAATGCAAAGCAAAAATGGGAATGTTGTTCCGGCACTTCAAAACAAGAAAAGACGAACACATGATTATGCTTTATAAAATGTATGCACGTAGTCTGCTTGAATATTGCAATATAATATGGTACCCACACTATCAAAAGGATATTGCACAAACAGAGAGTGTACAAAGGTCCTTTACAGCTAGAATAGAAGAAGTTAAGGACCTTGACTACTGGGAAAGACTACAATTAAATTTATATAGTCTCAAAAGGAGAAGAGAACGCTACATGATAATACAGGCATGGAAACAGATAGAAGGAATTACCAAAAACATCATGGAGCTAACAATATCAGAAAGAGCAAGCAAAGGTAGAGTAATAGTGCCCAAAACTATACCAGGAAAACTAAGGAAAGCACATAGGACATTAATACACCACGCACCAGCATCGATAATGCAGCGTCTATTCAATGCACTACCAGCTCATCTGAGGAACGTATCAGGAGTGAGCGTAGATGTGTTTAAGAATAAGCTTGACAAATATCTAAGATGCTCCCAGACCATCCAAGATTGGAAAATATACCAGAAGATGCATTAGCAATTCTCTGGTAGACATCAGAGGTGCCTCACACTGAGGGACCTGGCCAACCCGAACGAACTGTAAGGTCTGTAAGGTAAGCTAAGGGGCAAGGGGTTCCTCCCCTAGGAGGAAGCTTCCTGCTCTCCCTTATACAGTTTTTTCAGGTGATGTGCAGAAGATGACTGAGTGTTGGGGCTCTCTAGGCATACCAAGGATATCAACCCTTTCTGGCCTACTGTCTCACACTGTCCTCCCAAATTCCAGCTTCAAGTCTCTGTAATGTCATCTTGTCTTATTACACCTCTACCTTTGACGGGCGCCAGAGTGTCAGTAGCGTCTTCTCAGCTGTCAATGGCTTTCACCACTCCCTGCCATCTGCCGTGTCACTGACACCAACCTCTACGCCCAAACCTTCTGACTCTTTCACCCAGACTTTTTGATCAAGTCAAAGGTATTTTTGCGAAGAGGTTCAGTCACTCAGAGATCAAGAAATCCAAGAAGAGACGTTGTAGGTCCCCTCCTTTGTCTTCATCTTCTTTGTCCTCTTAATCATCGTCTGCTCCTTCCATCCCCGTCAGACGATGGAGGAAAAGAGACTTCGTAGTCCCTCCATGTAAGAAGATTCGCAAGACCTCCTCGGAGTCTTGTTGTTCTTCTCCAGGAGCCGTTCTATGTTCTGTCCCATTAAGTAGACAAGAGGTTGCGTGATGTATGAAAAAACTGGTGAAAGCAGTGGACATGGGGATAGACACAGCTGTCATGATTCCTCTCCTGTTTCCCTCCGGACGCGGATGTGTGAAGAGACTGCCGTGTACAAGGTAACGGATTTACTGCTAATTACTGCCTTAGAGTTGGATACGACCATGGTTCTTCATCTGACTCGTCGCTTCAATATTCTTGACGACTTTCCTCATCACGATCTCCACAGCCGTCGTTCATCTTCCTGCAGCCAGAGCTGTCATTCGTGTTCCCACATCCATGGCCATTGTTCACCTTCCCACGTCCGTGGCTGTCGTTCGTCTTCCCGCATCCGCAGACGTGGGCTACAGGACGATGCCCGTCCGTCATACAAGAAAGGGTCTCCTGCATCTTAAACCTGTGATTAAGACACCTCTCTTCCCTCTACTTCAAAACTTCAAGTGCCCGTGAAGGTATTAGGATCTGACAGATCTTGTGCTCTGGTATTAAACCCTGTGAAACCTTTGGAGGAGGTGGATGGGGATCCTTGTGTCCAGGAGGTGGAGGATTTGGAGAAACAGGAGTTTCTTCTTCTGAAGAGATTATTGATCTCATTCATGAGTTCAGTAATCTTTCTGAAAAGACTGTGACTCCTACGATCATTCCAACAGGAATAGAAATCCTACAGGGACCAAAGAAGGGCTCTCTTAAGTCATCATTTGAGTTGCTTTACTCCAGTCATGCTGACTCAGTCCTTGATCATGTAAATTCCTTGATTTTGGGATGAGATAACTCCCTTTGTTCCGGCAGATCATGTAAGTTTCTCCCTCCTCCTCTTCCTCACCACAAGAAGTATTATGCAACTTCTCTTTTGCCTTTTCTGTGTTAGGGAAATTAGATAGGGACAGTAGAGAAAGAGAGAGAGAAACATAGAAAGAGTAGAGAAACATAAAGAATAAAGGAGAGGCAGAGAGAACAATGATAACTCCTAGGTTGTTGCTGAGAACTAAGAAGTGCTGACTGAAATAAAACTTCTTCCACGAACTTGAAACAGTGAGCGAGTATATTGCGCCCAAGGCCACAAAACCGATCGTAAAATTTGGAAACTGTAGCCTCGCGATTTAGCTTACTCAAGTAATGACTTAGCACTGCCGAAAAGCTAGCACCAGCCATATCTATAACCCTGCCTTTAATAGGAGGCATTTTCATTGAAATTCCAGGAAATTGGGGGCTGGACAAAGTGATGTACTTCAGCACCCTCCAATCAAACATTCTAGGGAGGGGTCTTTCACACCCCTTCCTAAGATCATTTCCAATCAAGTCCTCTAAGGAGAGATTTGAACGACAACTGCTAAAGTCCTTCCCAATCAACTGTTTGAGGGGAGGCCTTGCAGATAAATCCTTCCAGTAAGGATCTGGAGGAGGTGGCAATTGCAGATAACAAGAAACCCAGGGGTTCGAGAGCCAGGAGTGTGGCAGAGAGACCAGATTTGAGTTAACATCCACCAGGGAGAGTTACGTCTCCCCTTGCTTTTGTGCTCCCCAAATAGACTGAGTCGAACTGTTTTAATAAGAGTGATTTCGTTTGCCTCGCTGTAACTAAAATTTGTACTTAAACTGTAATCCACTTTCATCATTAAGTCAAGAAACTTAAAATGCTCGTCTCTACTACGCCTTTCTGAGAGATATTAGTAAATTGAGAATAAATTCTCTTAAACAATAACAGGTACGAGAAGCAGTAAGGTGGAATCTACACTCGGTGAAGTTCGCAGGTGAGAATAAACAAACTTTCAATGGGACGCATTACATCTGAATAGACAGGTCAACTCCAATGTTGTCTGTCTGAAGTCAGGTTTGACTCTGGATCAGGTCAGGGCAAAAGCTTCTTCCCTTTCCTTTCAAGAAGCTGCTGCTTTGGAGTCGACTGCCTCTTCTGCCTTCCAGACTGTTTCTTGGCTGCATTTGTGGTCTTCAGATGTTGCCAAGATTTCTTCTTCCCCTTCATCAAGGAGTAAAGTCAATAGTTCAGCTTACATCATTGTTGCAATCTGGAGCTAAGGTCATTTCCTACCTTACCCATCTGACTGCTAATTTTTAGGCTAATATTCTGCTGATGAGGAGAGAGACAGCCATCTCCAAAGTGGCTTTGTCTGTCGATGTGGATTCCTTGTTATCCTCGAGGAATGGCAATTTTCTGGACTCCCAGCTGCTTTTCCCCAGGGATCAATTGGATGCTGCTGTTGACAGGCATCAAGCCGACAATAATGATCGTCTCATTCAATAAGCAGCAAGGAAAGCAGCAGCTCCTCCTTGTCTGAATGCTCCAAGGCAGATGCTGCAGCCTCCTAAGAAGCCTATAAGACCTCCTCCTACAATCAAGACTTCCCAACCTGCTTCGTCACTGAAGAAGCCTTCCCAGCAACGTTTCTTTCAGTCTCGCTCTACTAGATCAGGAAGGGGAAATATGGGTGGAGGTAGATGGTAGGATGGGTGCCCCTCCCGCCTCTGTGCCACCAGGGGGGGGGGATGCCTGGCAACCCACTGGGCTACGTGGCAGAATTACGGAGCGGAGCCATGGGTAGTAATGTCCTTCGGGTAGGGTACCTACTACCTTTTGACTTCGCTCCCCCACTCTCTCCGATCGTCTTCTCCCTCACCTCACTTATGCCCAAGGCTCTCTGAAACACCTAGCTCTCGAAGAAGAAGTGAGGAAGATGATGGAGAAGGGAGCTATAGAGCAAGTAAAGCATCCTTCCCCAAGGATCTACAGCCTAGTTTTCCTAGTCCCCAAGGCAACTGGTGATTGGAGACCGGTGATAGACCTGTCAACGTTAAACCTCTTTATCAGAAAGACGAGGTTCAAGATGGAGACTCCTCGAACAGTCTTGGCAATCATTAGAGACGACGACTACTGTACATGCTGACCATAGGTTCATCCCTCTTCCCGGAAGTTACTTCGCTGCAGTCTTGGAGAATTGGTGTTCCAGTTCAAGGTCCTTTGTTTGATCTGACAACAGCTCCCCAGGTGTTCATCACAAGAGTTTTCATCCTAGTATCGATGTGGGCTCTCATGCTCAGGGAATTCGCCTCCTGAGATATCTCGATGACTGGCTGGTCTTGGCGAGTTCTCAAAAGATAATTCAAGACAGGGATCGTCTCCTCCAATTTTGTCGCGGCTTAGGCATTGTGATAAATTTGGGGAAGTCCAATCTTCAACCCAGTCAAAGAATCCTTTACCTGGGAATGATCATAAGATAGAAGTTCAGGGCAGTGGCTTGCTCCTTCCTATCCGAACGGAACCAACCAGCTCGGCAATGGCAAGTGTTCCTAGGACTTTTGACATTGCTAGAGAAGCTGGTTCCTCATGGGCGTCTTCATATTCGTTCCCTGCAATGGAGCCTGAGGGAATTTTGGTCTCCAGCAAGGGATTCTCCTCATCTACAGGTCCCTCTGTCGACAGAGGTAAGAAGCGACCTTCTGTGGTTGTTGGACAACGAAAACCTGACAGTGGGCGTGCCTCTTCATTCGCCCCCTCCAGAGCTCCTCTTGTTCACAGACGCTTCTTTCAAAGGTTGGGAGCACATCTAGAAGATCTCCCAACTTCAGGTGTGTGGAGTCCTCAGGACAGAAAACTTCACATCAACGTGCTAGAGTTGAAAGCAGCCATCCTAGCACTTCAGGAGTTTCAAGAAAGGGTGATGGGGCCCTCCTTGCTTCTGATGTCAGACAGCACCACAGTGGTAGCTTATCTTCACTTTGTTTGGTTTTATGTACAGCCCTCCACAGGGATAATTCTTCCCTCTGGTGGGCCCTTGTACTTTTTCAAAATAAGGTGCCTCTTTTATTTTATAATCGTCTTTCAGTGTTTTCTCATCAGTATCGTAGCTCATGCAGAATAGGAGAGTCTTTAGTTCTTTTTTAAATTTGCTTCTTGTATACTCCTCACTTCACCAAGTCTCCATTGGCATGCATATACCTAGATTGTGATCATTTATAAGATTTCTAATAGTGTTAGTTTTAATTCCTACAGACTGTATGTTTATTAAATTGCAAAGAAGATTATTAGTCAGAGCCATGATCTGTATTATTTTTCACCTTGACACATTGTTTATATACTGTGCACTTATTGTCATGCATGTGTTATATTCAGTATCACCATGGCCTTTCTTTACACATATTTTACTCTTGAAGATGCCGCTACCACATTCATTTGATTTGTGATTTTCACCACATCTAGGGCAAGCTTGGTCATTTCTACAATTTCTTGTGCTATGACCAATTCCTGACATTTATAGCTTTGAAAGGGCATGTAACAGCCGTATACTTAACAACGGCTATACAATGTACACAGTTTGTCATAGGTAGCCTTTCATATTTGTGGTGTACATTTGATGATATGGTGTTTATATTTGTCATCTTTGGCTATCATTTCCTTCACAATTTTCAGGTTGTCATTTTCATGAATGAGGTTACCTATCTATGGATTTTCCTTTACAATCTTATCAACAATGTTGTCATCATCCTTGGGGGCATGGACTACTTTTATTTTTGGTTTTACTGATATATTGCCGATTTCCTGAATCTCCATTTTTGAATTTTCCAAGTTTTTCCTGTCGGGAAATCTTACAAATAAGTGTCCATCCCTTGTTGTTTTAACCTGTTCAACTGGCGCCATTGTTTTACTCATAATTTGTCTATTTTTTTCATTTGCTGCTGTACTCTCTTCATTTGTAGAATTGATCAGAAGCACTTTTTTTGTCAAGGTCTTTACATCTTTACCAACATTGTCAGTTTTGTTTTGGATTTCATCTATGTTGATCATTTTGTCACTAGTTTTCTGAGCCGAATCCTGAATCAATTTTGTCAATATCTCTGTGTTTTCTTTATTTCTTCAAGTTCATCTTCAGTGTTAATATCTCTTGTGTTTTATTTTTTCAGGTTCATCTTCAATAAGTTTTGTGTGTGTGCTTTGTTCAGGCCTCTTGTAATTATTTCAAATGTATAATACGTTGTCACTCTGGAGTATGGGTGTGTATCTGACCTTGATACTTTGTGGCGGAATTTTAACCCACAAACAAACAACACTCACCCTGATCTTCGGTTGCTGGAGATGGGTAAAGGTCCACGGTCGCCAATCACAGCACACAGAAACCACAAAAACAAAATTTCAAACAAACCCTCCACCAACAACGAACAAAAAAAAAGAGACACATGCACCATCAATATCGGTACCGGTATCCAAAACAAAAGCCAGACAAACTCCCCGTTCACTTTCAAGGTTGGACCTCAACTGCCCAAAAAACTTCCCCAAAACCGAAAAAACTCCCGACAGACCGACAGACAGACAGACAGCGCCGTAAAACGAACTCCAACAACCGAACCACTCACAACGACAATTACACTCTCTCTCTCTCTCTCTCTCTCTCTCTCTCTCTCTCTCTCTCTCTCTCTCTCTCTCTCTCTCTCTCACACAAAAACGTTGGGAAATGCTAAATAAAAACAAATTTCTTCATCCCTCTATATTTCTCCCCCCTTTTTAGCATTTCCCAACCAACACCTTTCACACCTCTTTCAAATCGCCTTACGCAACACCCACGGATGCTCACTAGCAGGTCCTCTAGATCGCGTTCACGGGCACGCAATCATTCTCTCAGACTCGCTCTCTCTTCCAGCAACATTCAGATTTACATTTTCTCCTTCCATTCTCTCTCAGATTCACGCTATCTTCTTCACTATTACCACTCTCAATTTCATCCACAATCTCATCTATACCCTCTAACTCGTTCCCAAATACCTCCCCAATTCTTCAACTAACCCATCCCATTCGCTCATTGACCTTTCCAATTCTTTGCAACGATTCATTCATGCTTTCAATCACTCGTATATTACTGCTACGCTCTCTTACTCTTACACTTTCGCTCACCTCCAACCGCTCACTAACCCCTACACGTTCAGTCAACTCAGTTATATCAAACCCGCATATGCTATAATGTTCTATCCATACCATCCCATTCATCCGTATTACACGCTTTATCACTCATTTCCACTTTGGCACTCACACCCTATCACACAACTTACTACGACCATTGAGTTTACTTACGTTCTTCCCTTTCTTACGTTTTTACCATACTCTATCAAAACAAATTGCTGATCCTCATGCAACAACCCCTCACGTACATGCATCACACGCACCGCTTGCATCCTGGAGGATCCACCCATTTGAACCCCCTTCACACTCAGTTTCCCGAATTTGCTGTCACAGTCACCCTCTTTTCGTCTACATACACTTGATACATGCCCTTCCATTCCACATTCGACACACTTCGCTCTCGGTTCTGAACACATTCTCGCATAATGCCCATTCTTACCACAGTTGCCACATATTACATTCACTCGAGTACCCCTACAACCATTAGCAATATGACCCACCTGTCCGCACCTGTAGCATTTAACCCCCCTATCTTTCGTACACTCCCTTACCAAATGTCCCGATTGCCCACACCCGAAACACGCTCCTAAAGCCCACCTACACTCATTCTTTGTATGTCCTTCCTTTCCACATCTAAAACACTTCGCTCGACTTCCACTCACCGACCTTCCCCTTTGTACACTACTATCCCTAACCCGTCCAACCCGTTGTTCCCTTACAAACCCATCATTCATCCTCACTGGCACCTCCACATTACTTGCTCTTACACTCCTATCTATTACACTATCGGCCATTCTCATTGGGCCCCTCAACACTGCATCCCTAAAGCTTCCAAACTCTGGCACTCTCTCATCTACCCCAGCCCTTACACTTACACTTCTACTCTCTTTTATAACCCTGTCAAGCTCATAATCTTCTACAATTTCCAAAATTTCTCCCCTAGTCAACCTTTCATTCGTCCATCTTTTCTTCTCCTTCCGCTTCAAGTTCACAAATTCTCTAACTCCATCTGGCACTGTCCCTAACAACTTCCGTACTAACTCCTTACATTCATCTATCCCATCATCCCCAAACTTCTTCCTTGCCAACGTCTCCAGCCTACAAGCATACAGTGACAAGGTTTCCCCAGCTTTCATTCTTGCCTCATCAAATTCATTCTTCCTCTTATACTTAACACTCGCTTTCATACGCCTCGCTTGCTCAACTAGTCTAGCTTTCACCTTGTCATACTCAACATCTCCCACACTCATAATAACCCTATACATATCAAGCAAAAACCCAGACAAATATTCTCCTAATTCTCGTGCCCACACTCTCTTACTCTCCCCATACTTATCCTGACAAAACCTTTCATACTCCCTAAAGAAATCATGCACATCCCTACTTCCATACTCATTATACTTTTCACAACGGGTACCTCCCTCACATACATAGCCTTTCTCACTTCTTTCTCACTTTCACTCTCACTTTCGCTACTTTCACTCTGTCCTTTCATACCCTCTTCCGAATACAAAGAGTCCACTTCTGCACTTACATTCATCTTACTCATTACACTCTTCTTCCCCTCTTTTTATCCACTTTTATCCACTCACCTCCATCCACCTCACTATCACTACTGCCTTCACCCTCTCCCTTCTTTCCTGCCTTTCCCACTTCCTTACCCTTCTTACCAGTTTCCTTTCCCTTTCCCTTCTTCCCTTTTTCTTCCCCCCTGACTTATCCTTACTTTCCCTCTGTTCCTTCCCTTGCTTTTCATTCCCCTTTTCCTTACCCTGCCTCTCATTCCTCGTTACTTACTTCCTATTCCCATATCACTTTCATCACTCACGCTTCCATTCACTTCTTCCTCCTTTTCTTTCTCTCTTGCCCCTTCACACGTTCCAGGGAACCTGCCTCCAACAGCCCCTTCTCCAAAAACACCCTTGAACCTACCTTTCATCATTTCTTCCACACTTTTCATCATTCCCTCCAACTTTTTATCCATCCTCTCTTCCATTCTCTCTTCTGACTCTTTCATCTCCCCTTTCATTTCTTCTTTTGCACTTCTTAGCATTCCCTCCACCTCCTCCAACTGACTCCTCAATCTCTCATTCTCACCCCTCAACCACGTATTCTCCTCTCTCAACCTTACCAGTTCCTCTTCCATCCTTCTCTTCAGTCACACTACCAGCCACCAATCTCACTTGCAGCTGCAATACCAGCTGCCCCACGTTGGGCGCCAAATATTATGTGGCGGAATTTTAACCCACAAACAAACAACACTCACCCTGATCTTCGGTTGCTGGAGATGGGTAAAGGTCCACGGTCGCCAATCACAGCACACAGAAACCACAAAAACAAAATTTCAAACAAACCATCCACCAACAACGAACGAAAAAAAAAAGAGACACATGCACCATCAATATCGCTACCGGTATCCAAAACAAAAACCAGACAAACTCCCCGTTCACTTTCAAGGTTGGACCTCAACTGCCCAAAAAACTTCCCCAAAACCGAAAAAAACTCCCGACAGACCGACAGACAGACAGACACAGCGCCGTAAAACGAACTCCAACAACCGAACCACTCACAACGACAATTACACTCTCTCTCTCTCTCTCTCTCTCTCTCTCTCTCACAAAACGTTGGGAAATGCTAAATAAAAACAAATTTCTTCATCCCTCTATAACTTGAACATTCATAGTGGAACCATGCATCACACATTTCACAGCAAGTTCCTTCATCATCAACTTCCCCAGAGCAATGTCCGCAGGTTGCTGACTGTATCTCGATTTGGGTTGACTCATCCTTCTCCAGTTCCCTATACTTGATTTAATTTCTACAGTATTCGCGTTCTCACTATTCGTGGACTTGCTTATTCGCGGATTTCTCTATGGAACATATATACAGTACACATTCACGGAAAATTCGCCCATTCGTGGTATTTTTCACAGAAATATTCACTAATTACTATACTTTCATAACTAAGTGCACTTTTTGTGATAAAATCGTTATAATACTCAGGTACCCAGGTAGTGCTCAAGTTACGATAATTTGCCTTATGATAATGCAATTTTGCGATGGGGTAAGCAGTTAATACCGATACAACAGTGTTTATAAAAAGGATTTTGACAAAGGAAAAATCTATCTCTGGGGAGAGACCTGTGTCACCTGGTGAAATAACCATTCAGCACTTATTTCTAGAAATCTATTGCTAAATATACCAGAGAAAGCTAAACCCCATTACTACCCCAGTGCGAGCTCCATGGACTGTAAACAAACCAGCCTCCACCTAAACATTCCATGTTAGCACCCACCATCCTGGAATGGTATTTTACCAAGGGGGAAAAAACCAGCGCCACCTAATTCCATGTTAGGAATGGTATTTTACCAAGGGGAAAAAGAATCAGAGGTGGGTCACCGGGTGACACAGGTCTCTCCCCAGAAATAGATTTTTCCTTTGTCAAAATCCTTTTTCTGGGTTATCCGACCTGTGTCACCCGGTGAAATAATAACAGAGAAACAAAATACCATCCTGAAACAACAAAAGAAACTTGTAGAGGAAAGTAATAAAACTATAATTCCACAAGAGTTTTAATTATCCAAGTAGCAAAAATATAGGTACTTAAATATATACATAGGATTAAGGTGGGGAACTATGTCCCACAAGACAAAAGAACATAAAAGCGTACTTAAATATAAACATAGGAGACAATACAACACTATAACATGGTCAGGAGACAGGCTGTGAAGTATGCCTGACCTGGAGGTGATCGAAAGGGAATAAATGAGGCAGGTAGGAGGGAGGAAAGTGACTGAGTACAAGAAAAGGAATTAAACAGAGGGAGGAACAATGTTTCCTGCCGCCACTGTGGTGAACTTCAGAGCTTCTAGGATTTCAAATAGTGGCGTTTGAAAACTAGGGGAGACTTCCACCCTGTATATTTTGTAAGATCCTCCAGAATTCATATGATGATGGCCACCGCCTAATGTCATGTACTTTTGGAACTGAGTCTGGGTTTGCTTGTTTAATAAAATACAAGATCTGCTGTCTGATGGCTTTCATAGAAATAGTTCCTCCCCCTTCCCTTACAAACAGAGGCCCCGAAGTTATCTGTGAGGTCCTGTCTAAATAGGCCTTTAAAGCAAAGACTGGGCATAAAGACAGGTCTTGTGGGAGGGGGATGACTTTCCAGGGAGACCACCTATCTCGAGGATCTTCATTTTTAGCTAGGGGCCCGTGACGTCTTCGAGGGAACCCCGGAGCAGACTTTCTGGATCTTCAAGGTCTTTTTGTTAATAGACTTAACCTTAGGGACGGTAGACCTTGCACCGCCCATAAGGCAAGAGGATTTCACGAATCCCCTGAAAGAAGAAGCAGAAGAAGAAGGAGAGCTAAACAGATATTCACCTGCCTCACTTACCCCCTTACCTGCTTGGAGATCCAGGTCCACGTTCATGGGTTCCAGGTTCAAATTAAGGGTCGCAACATCTTCAGTGACCTCTCCGCATGCGGCCACGTCTTCCTGGGAGGGCTGAGTCATCTCCCGGATCCCAGCGATCAAAGGGGCAGCTACCTCGTCAGCAACTGACGCTGAGATCCAGGCGCCGGGGAAGAGAACGCTGCAAATGTCCTTGGAAAGGACGTAGGGTTTCCCTGCCCCGACGTTCCTCCCGAAGCCGCTGACCCAGGTCTTGAGGGTCAGAAGCGAAGAGTCACAAGAGCTGCGGTCAATCTGAAAGAAGGAGAATGTCAACTAACCAAATCTCCTAAAAAGAAATTAATATCTTCCAATTATCCATAAGAGACGAAACTCAAAGAAAAGCATGAATCGGAATGGAAATAACTAACTTACCGACTCGTCCAGAACCCGCTCATAGAGAGCGCAGCACACCTCACAGCCATCAGGGTGCCAGACGACCAGGTCCCCCACGTGAATGGTGCACCCGGAGTGGGACCTGCAAACTTCATGGCCGCTTGCTTGCTGCAGGACTGCCGTGCATCCCTGCTCCTGACAACGCACCATCTGTAGGTGGACGGGTACATGAGTATGCTGATAAGGCCGCCGGAGTAGGGTGCTGGAGCAGCGTCTTAGGATAATAGATAATTGGATAATTAGACCAGATAGACCCCACCGGAGCATACCGGAAGGATAAGAGGTCTACTAGATCATGCAAGATCAAAAACAACATAAAGGGACCGCCGGAGTTAATCCAGAGCAACAGGAAGGTCCCGATAAAGACGTGTAAAAATCAAAATATATGCTAGTGAAAGGTCAACTATAAATAAGAGTTGGGTGTTTCCGCTTGGAGCCGGGGGAGTCCTGTTACCCCAATACAGTGACAGCGGAGGAGGTGTGGTGAGCACCGACCGACCATACACCATACCCACTGGAGTGGTAAGCAACGAGAACGCCCGACTACCTAGCGGAAAATGCAAAATTAGCTAGTCGGCGAAGGGTAGATACTAGGGAACGGTATGATTGCTAAATGAATAGAACGAAGGGTAAACGTCAATGGTGTGTGAAAATAAGACAGAAGACAGTCAGGTGGGAAACTCTAACTGGCTACATGTACAAAAAATTTTTTCCCGAGGTGACGGTCTGGGAGAACGACACCCTGGCTGGGGAAAAAAACAACGCACTGACGCTAGAGGGAGGGGGAGGGGGCAGGCCAGGAGAGGGGGACCAGTAGCGGCGACCAGGGGGTGAGTGAGCACTCCCCGGACACCATGAGGCCCACCTTCTCTCTCTCGACCGGTCGAACGTGTACGAACGATTAATGAGAGAGGAGAGAATGGGGGACCCTCAAAGGCCAAAGGAGCAAGGAAAGGTAAAAGGAATGGTGAACAGGAGTTGGGGGGGCACCCCCGGTCACCAAACAAGTCCTTGACAGGGTGCCGACCGGGTAAGGTCGGAAACCCAGTACCGAGAGGACCAGACCAATCAATGCGGAGGAAGGGGATGTAGGCTATAGCGTAAGGATCAGGGTAAAAAGCTCTCAAGCCTTGGTAAGTTAACAAAGTACATGAAAACGAACCAAGGGGGAAGAGAGCAGGGGGGGAAAGGAGGTAGGAGAGGGGGATATACATGAAGTTGGAAAGCTAACCCGAAGGTGCGGTTCGGACAAGGGTAGGCTACGCAAGATACCCTCGCTATTCCAGCTTAACCTTACTAGGACTCAATAGCCCAAACGGAAAGGCCGAAACAGGGAGAGGTAGATAATGCAGGCCAAACACCTCTACCAAAAACACAAACCAAAGGGAAGCACCAACCATGAGGCCCTCCTACACACCTAAACTTCCCTTCCGAGGAAGGGAACAGAACGCCATAGCCTAACTCCTAGGCTAACCTAACACAGCCGGCTGGCTGAAGGAGGTAGCCCAGGGGGGAGAAGGTATCTACAAGACTAGCCTAAAAAGTTAACCTAACCTAGGCATAAATAAAGTAATTCAAATAATTCAAATAATCATGAAGACACATGTAGAAGGGAGGACCAAACCCAACGCAATAAGAG